>NW_017259536.1:3528213-3573792 GCF_001594045.1 Atta colombica | reverse complement strand
TATATATCAATAAACATGTCAATATATTCATAAATTTATAATCTTATAAAAATAATATTGAATTATTTCTCCATTTTTCTAACACTTTTTTTTTATGAAAAAGCGGGAAACAACCCTTATATTGAGTGTATATGTACTCAATACGTGATTTTTTTAATATTACTTTTTTTTTAATCTTCACAGCTATATATAAATATTTGAAAATGTCTCATATTTTTTATCAATATTTAATATAGAAATGTTCTCTCTATTGAATGTAACTACTAATTTCCAATTTTGGACTCAACAAAAAATTAGAAAAAAAACTTAAAACTTATAAGATCCTGTTACTTCAATAAATATTTTGGTAAAATGAGTTTCATTCTAATAAAATAAATTTCGGTATATGGTATAATAAATATTAATAATTATTTTTTACCATTTCTTCGGCGAGCCTTGGGGTTTCGCTATCATCCTCCTCACCGACTGGCAAATCCTCGGCAGCGTTCGCGGAAGTATCGGCATTGAAGACCGTTACTTGATCGAAAGTAATGCCGGTGGACAGGAGATATTGATAAAAGACTACGAAGATCCCTATCAAGGCGATCACTCCCATTTTCATGGACGGCTTCATTATACTGATGCCTGAGGTTACGAAAAAAAGGAACGTTCAGAAATAATAGTGAGAAAAAGAATAATATATTGCTTAATTGTGATTTTTAATAAAGTGTGACATGATAAAAAAAGAAAATGGATGATTTTCGATTAAATATTTGAAAACGCGCATTAAGCTGTATTTAATGTTTTTAATCTCACTTGGAGAATAGAGTGGAAGATGAATCGGACTATAGATTAAAAATGTACCACATCTCAACTTGTTCCATCAACTTTCCTGCTTGGCGGAAAGCAGTTCTCTCGCGTTCTATTCTCATATCTCCTACGGACTGTGTTGAGTCTGTAGTTGAGTTCGAGTTTCCAATTTTAATCTGATTCACAGTTCAATCCCATTCTGGTAGAGATGGAGCACTCCATTTGCCGGGCATTAGCTTGTATAAATATATATCATGCGAATTTTATTACGCGTATAAAATGTAAATTTAACGGCGAACGAAACGAAATGCGAAGATTAACCGTTGGAGAGGTCCGTGAATTAAAACTTGATATTACATTGGAACGCATTTCCCGCCTGTCCGTATTAAAAGCTCGACACGCAGATGATCCCGTTTTCGCGTGATCTCCAGCGGAAAACGTCGGAGCTGTCATAATAGCCCGCCGGGTGCAGAAGGTTGAAACAAAGATATGCTCACTCACCCGAATGCTACATGTGTCTGCTGTTCCGTCGTTTCCTCTGCCTCTCCTGAATCGCCAACTGCTTCTTGCCCTGTCATAAAAGTAATTAGCTGTCGTAAATTCTTGGATATCTCGTGATATTTTTACATCTAGAGCGGTACGATATGTAACCGCTGTAATATACATATATGTATATATAGTAGTATATATATATATATATACTATTTAGAACTGATTAAAATTCTCGACGTGCGTGACTGAACCTTCGGATCACCGTCTGTGTATTGATAATCACGATTAACTGTGGTCCGTGCGAATTTAATTATTATAATTCCATGATATGACGCGCGGATCCGCTTTTGGTAAACATGCGCAACGGCTCCCGGCCGGGCCGATTCGCAGTGCGATCGAAGGGACGATTCCGTCGAGGTTTAATTATTTTCGTGGGTCATGTGGCATTTCCCGAAGGCCCGGATTCGCTTGGGGATGGCGAGGGAGGAAGAAGAAGAAGAAGAGGAGGAAGAAGAGGAGGAGGGCGCAGGCGTAGCGACTAAGCCGATAGCGCGGTCGCCGGAAGAACATCCGTCAGGATCCCGCGGACTTTGGCGATAAAGCGAGGCGACGTTTAAAGTGAAGGACCGTCGCCCGTCGCTAACGAGCGACGATAACGTTCGAGATTTATTTAACGAACGAGACGTGAGATACGTGGGTGTTTGCGGCTATTCCCCCGGGATGCACGTGAAACCGGGGAATCCCATAGGCAACGTCGTAATTTCCAGAGCCTTCCTGTCTTTCTATTCTAATAAAACTCGTTTCTCGCGGCTTGGACTCGTATTCCGCGAGAAAGAGAGAAGTGCATCAATTGCCTCGCTACTATTTCTTCTCCCCGGTATCAAACGGCCAGCATTAACCGCGTCTATCATTAATAACTATTGTCTTCCATCCGACGTGACGTATCGCCTCCTCGCGATTTTATAGCCTCTTTAGCGCGAAGAAATAATAGATGTTCAACAATGTTTACGACGTATGATAATGGGTTAGGAGTAACTCGTTTAATCCTTATCTTTAGTACTCTTCGGGGAATCCTTTCTATCGGGAATTCTTTTCTGTTTAGTATTGAATATAAATTTATTTAAAAAATCTAATAGAATACAGTTCTCCGAGCGGCATCTTGAAGGCATCCTTATAATGTTATAATGTAGACGTCCTTTGGATATCCTTTAAAACAGTTGTACGAAATAATTTTTTTCTCACAATTATAATATATTACACAAAGTACGGATGACAAATGTATTAAGTATAACAACACATTAAAGTGAACGAAATACAATAGATAGCGTAATGAGAGGTGCGGAAACTGAAAAGGAATTTTTAGGGACATCGATAACAAGTAGAAAAATGTAGAAATAAAATCAAAAATGAGCAAGATCTCCAGCAGTAGTATACTTGACGCGCATGTTCATAATTGTTCATAATTCATGCAAATAATTCAATATTTTATTAGAATTATAAACTATTTTTCACAATCCTTTCTTGAATATATAGTGTTGAATATATAAATTTGATTTCTCTCTCTCTTTACCGTCCTATTCTTATATTCATCACTTAGTTAAACAAAGAAAGCAGTAAGTATACTCTTTGAGAGTTGATAATAACAGTCTTTTGAACATAATACGACATAGCTCGAAAATGCTCCCTTTTCTAATTTACTTTCAACGCGTCGCTATCGCAACGTTCTTACGTAAGCAACGTCATATGCAGGACGACCGCTCTAAATTACACGACACCAAGAATTTAACGCCGTCTCTCCTATATCGCCCGTCACAAACGCGCTCTTTCTCGCCTCGCCTGGCGACGTCAGCAGCAGAAAAAAATAAAACCAACACTGATAAGATCTACCGTTTTTATCTTGCGCAATGGAAAACGCGGTGTTTAGCAGCAAATAAAAATGACGAAGAATGATGGAAATTCGCTAATTAAGAATCGATTCACGTCACGACATTACTGATTGTAGAATCAATTAATGTGAAACCAATCTGGCCTTTTATTTGTCGCACTTCGACATTACTCTGACATTTCTATTGTAGAATTTGAATAGAATCTTCCTTGCTACTATTCTAGGAATGTTGAAGTAATGTCGGAATGCATTGAATATTTATTTCGATGAAAATAGATTTCGTGAAATATTTTCTTCTTTTTTACATTAATGATAAGAGATATTTAAAAATCTATCTATATCATGTAAATGTCACTTCATTTTCTTTCTTTCTTACTTTTCTCAAATTTATCTGACAATTTTCTATAAGAAAAGATAAGATTTCAGATTGTCTGAAAATTTCGAGTAACCGACGTGAAACGACTTTCCATCACACCGTAATGATAGCTTTGCCAAAAGAAACGCGAGTTACCGAGAAAATGACTTTCGTAATCAGTGGTAAAACGATAAATCGAATTGGTAAATATTAGACATGCAATCAGATGGAAAGAACAGTTAAATTTCGATTTAAATGGCGGAAGGAGTGACGATCTGTCACTGATCGATCGACATAATTAAGTACCGTGGCAAATGCGTTTAATTCAGCTTAATGTGGCTTCCTTCATAAATTATGAGGCGCCAATAAGGTTTTCTTAAACTATCATCTATTATATATTTTACAGCGACACAATGTTTGATCGACGCGAATTGTGAACGAATAGTCCAGTATAAATGAAATTCGCAATATCGTTGATGCAATAACAGGATTTATTCAGTCGGTTATTTGAATTTCCGTCACCTGCGTGAAAATTTTTCATTGCCATTAATGATATCCATTCAAAATATGTGTCAAGTTTTTAAAAGACTTTTCTATTGTAAAGTATCAACAAGATCTCAAAGTGACAAGTAGTACGCAGTAAAAGCATCGATTGTGCCATCTACATAGTTGTAGAAGAAGTGCCATTGTGTATTTATCATAGTCCCACAGAGAGAACGATTTTGTTGAAGTATCAAAAATCTAGCGGGATACAGACCTTTTTATTTACAGAAAATAATTTTAACATTCTAGCAATCAATTTGAGTAGTGTCCTTAAAAATTTCGGTCTAACAAAATAATTTCAGATCCAACAAAATTTTTGGAGCTTCAGCAAAAATCATTCTTTCCGTGCATAATATTTTTTAATTTAAATCTTGAATTATATTATCGCAAAATTCACATATCATTTTCCAGAAGAGTAATGTACAGTTTTGAAAATTAATATCAGTTTATTATTGATTTTAATAAATAGTCGTTGGTAATTACTCTGTTCGCAATATGCGATCTTTCGTTGAAATGATAATTGAATTACGAGAAAAATAATTGAATATGCAGCTGTATTGGAAATAGAACATATTATTTTACATATTTTATTCAGCCTTATAACGATTTCTTTTCGAGTATCCAAACGACGATCGTCACGCAAGAAATTTCGCTACAATTGATCGATCTCCGTTTTGTTTTCGATCGGTTATTGGTTGATTAATAATTGCTACGGCTGTTTCTTATTCGCCAGAAATTTCGTATTATGACGCAAGTTTTTGAAATCAGAGCTTCAATCGGATATGCCAGATATCATCGCGCCACGGAGAGTCATATAAATTACTAATTAGAATGCGAGAAACGAGCATTCGAGTTCAAGCATTCTTTTTGCTTCGCTTCCATGCTTCGTTTGCATGAGAATTTCATGGTTGATCAACTCGCACTAACTAACCGTATCGTCAGATAATTTAAATAGGATCATTGGTTCCTAAATCAGTTTATCATCAGTGCGGCATTGATCAACGAGGCAATTTGTCGTTTAATTTAATCAGTGATGCGTTCATGTTATTGAACCTCCTTACATACTGAGAATAATATTCTGGTTGTACTAACAAGAAGTACAAACGAAACGAGCTCTAATTATATGAATTAGAATTCTGATTATCGAATATAATTAAATGTCTTGTTTCTTCGATTGGAATTTAATTTAATTATAGATTTAATTATAAGCTGATTTGTATTTTTTGATTTATATCTATCAGAATTCCAATGCAATAAGACTTTTCAGTGTGTAAAAACGAATGAAGTGTATGTTTCAGACTCGCATATATGAGGTGTACGATTTTCTAATATCGAAATATTTAACTGATATTGAAAAATGTAAGATATGGAAAAATTCCAGGAAAGAGAAATATAAGAAGACATTTCAGAAAATTCAGATAAAGTAATATTTTTTGAATTCCGGCTAAAGTAATATTTTTCTCGCAAATAAAATTATCAATAGATTTAAAAATGATTATTAAGATCAGGTTGTGAATATCCTTAAAAGTTTTTTGTTAAAGATAGCCGTTACTTAAAAGAAAAAAATAAATCGAGTAATCAATTTTCTTAGCAATAATATATAATAATACATTTTTGTATAGATGAACATCAATATACTAAATTGCTTGTCAATTTAATAATATTACTATTCTGTTTTGTTAGGATTGCGTTTTAAGATTGAAAATTAAATTTGATGCGCAATTTGCAGGATTAGATATATAAATATAAATTTACACAGAATTATTTAAGTACTAAAAAAATCCAATTTAACTGTTTAAAGCTTTTATCGGTTACGTATTCACATTTATGGCTTTAAAAGATATTTTGTTTAATATTATTTATATGAAAAATGTTTCAGACAAAAACTGTATGAGCTAAAAAAGAATAAATAATAGTTAAAATCAACTTTCGGAAAAATCTGTTTTTCAAAAAAAAAGAACAAATAATGATAAAATTAAAAAATTAATTTTATCATTATTTGTTCTTTTTTAGATCATACAACTTTTGAAACATTTTTTCATATCTTTTATATTTTTCAAGGTATATTTCGATGTTAAAATGGGACACTCTGTATAAAAAGTCATGGGGCAAAACATTTTGAATCAATTGAGTAATTCTTTCTTTACGTTTCGTGCAAAAGCTATCCCATTATTAAGATTAGGGGTGAGCTGCTCTCGCGCGCTATTAATGAGAAATGAGCTTAGTCAGCAAATCCCTCATTTGAATCCAAGTCACGATTATTATGCGGCGTTTTTTTCCATTGTTCAAGGTGCACGCAGCCAACGCAAATGGCGGTGTGTAATGAGATTGTGTTCACAGTATCTCAATAGAAAAGCCGCGATATCCCTAGACGTCAACTTGATCGGAACTTTTATATCGCGCACTTCCCACGGCATTTCACATCCTTCCAACTTCGATTAATTAAATCTCTGTGCTTTAGAGTCAAGGAACCGAACTAACCGAAATTTTAACGGCTTCGACAGGAACGCGAACATTCATTATCGAGTTAATGCCCCGAGTTCTCGCAGCCAATCTCGTTTGCATTAAGCTGGAAAACTGACTTTACCTACACTAAGAAAAATGTTCTAATTGTACAACAAGAAGTACGAACGAAACGAACTTTAATCATATAAATCAGAATTCTGATAATTAAACTTCTGGTTATCTCGATTGGAAAATCGAGTTTGATACATTGGAAAGAACAATTTTGTTAAAAAATATCTAAAAATTTAGCTAGATGCAGATCTGAAAATAATTTTGTTGGACCACCGAAATAATTATGTAGAACATTGAAGCGTTGTTGATAATGCTGGAAAAAATATTGACATTCCTGCAACTAGTTTGAGCGTCCTACATAATTATTTTGATGGTCCAAACAAAATTATTTTCAGATCTGCATATCAAGCTAAATTTTTTAATATTATTCTTTCCATGTAGATTTAATTATATAAAAAGGACGGATTTCCTAAGTGCGTCAAACGAGAAATATAGCTCTGAAAATAATTTTATTGAACCATCAAAATATGTAGAACGTTTAAACGTTGCCGGCAATGTTGCAAACAGTTCTGATAGTTTAAAAATCAATTTGAGTATCCTAATTTGATGGTCCAAACAAAATTATTTTCAGATCTATATCTAAGTTTTTAAATAATTCAGCAAAATCATAAATTTAATTATATAAAAAGGACGGTTTCACTAAAGTATCTAAAAATTTAATTGCATATACTGAGAGAAAAATATATCATATTTGTGACTATAATTGATAAAATAATTATGGTTATGAGTATTATTTTTATAATTATTATTGCTATAATGTTAGTATATATTGTTATAACAATAACCTTATATGTATAATTACAACATTTTGTAGTATAATTTACTATATGCAAATATGATTTATGTGTAAGATAACAATATACAATTAATTACATGAATAATATTACATGAATACATATTATGATTGTTATGATTATAATTTAGTGTTTAAGTTACTATAATTCATATGGTCAAAATAATTATAAATTTAGTTGTCCCAAAAATGACTGTATATTATTAGTTAAATTTATGGTTATTCCAATCATTTTTTTCTCTCAGTGTGTAAATCTGAAAATAATTTTATTCAGACCATCATAATAATTACGTAGAATGTTCAAGATGGCTGCTAGAATATCAAAATTTTTTGTAACATACGCTCATTATGCTTGAGCGTCTTATATAAATAATTTTGATGATCCAACAAAATTATTTTCAAATTTGTATTTATCAAAAATTTTTAATACTTCAACAAAATAGTTTCTGTGTATGATTTGTACCTTTCTAGTTGAATCTACTAGAATTATAATTTCAACAAGAAACTTTTTTCAATAATGTATCTTCCTTTTCAAGTCTCACACGCGTATTTAAACGCGTGATGCATACGCTTATCGCGGTTTGCAACTTTGCGGTTTTATTGGTGTTTCACCTATCTTGCAAATCTCCACTAGCTGTACCTCGTACTGTGCAATTTCGCTGCATTATTCTCTTACATGTGGAAATATGTACGTGCAAATTATGGAATCACTTTTCCACAAGTAATATCACGTGCAACTGCACGTTTCGAAACTATGCGCGACCTTAACAGTTACAAACATGTATGTTGTTATCGAGAATTTCTTAATGTTAAATTCTTGGAATACATTTGAGATATACTTAAACTATCTATTATGCGCATAATTGCCCGTGCAATTTTCTCCAAGGCACAGGAATTAACCTTCGAATATCGATTGCAATTTCATTCAATGTTTCAGTCCGTAAATGTGTCGCACTATATATATTCAGTCGCTATATATATATTCAATCGTTTATACTAACCGGCTCGACTCGACGGAAACTGGAGCACGATAAATGCATCGATTAATACAGTTTCCTTAACTAGAACCACTTATCACCCGTATATAGGCTTTCGCTAGAGAGAGCTAGACAAATTAACGCACGTCTCATCGTCGTGGCGCGAATCAATTTTTCACCGCGCGCGGCCCGATCCGTCGTGCCGGGTGCGTTTCTAATTGCTCGCGGCTAAAAGAGGAGCACTCCGTTTCCGGAACCGGATCTCTCCGAGGCATCAATCAGGTCGCTCTGCTTCGTTTGGCACCTGACCCAGTTCACCTAGTTGATCCTCGGGAGATCTCGTAGAATCGGACGGGACGATTGAAACGCGCATCTCGTGTCTTAATGATGCCGTCCCATCAGAGTCACGCGACAGAGACGACAATGACGACAATGGAAACGAGGCCGATGAAGACGAGGACGAGGACGGCAAAACAGCGACGCAATCACGGCTGACTCGACACTGAAACGTTTCCTCCGGTTTCCTCCTACTCACGTGGCCACTTCTGTATAACGTCGTTCGTAACTTGCCCCACCATGATCGAAGAACTGATCGTCGTACGAGAGAAAGAGAGAGACACTTGTCCCACGTGTGTGTGTGCTGCGCACGGTCCACGGAACCGATCACGTGAATCTATTAGCAGATTGCGGTAATTCGGCGCTCAGTAGCAGCGCAATAGCACAGTTTTCAGACTGGCAAACGCTTAACCCGCCGACTTGCCGACGTCGATTCATCTCGTTCCCGAGAGGTGAACTTAGAGAGAGATGAACGGAAAGACACATTTTTTTGTTAAAATCTAAAAATTTAGCTACATACAGATCTGAAAATAATCCTTCACAGATTTACTGGATTTTTTTTTATCTAGACGAAATTCCACTCCCAATTGGGAGATGGAAATTTGAAGAGAAAGATTTGAGATTGGAAATTTGCACTAAGAAATTTAAATTTAAATTTTTATTTAATAAAGATTTTAATATTTGAATTAAATAACTATTTGGCAATGTAATGGAAATGTTGAAGAGTAATCCGGAATTTTTCTAAATTTTTTGAAAGTCTAAAACGATTAAAAATTTGTTCTGGACAAAAAGACTCAGTGTGTTTACAAAATATCTATATCTACGAGAGAGGATAATTTTGTTTTGCCTATCGAAATAATTATATAGAATATTAAATTAGTGGCTAAAATGTTAAAAACTTTTTGCAACTCGTGCTTGAATGCTTCGCTACATAATTGGATTGGCTAAAAAGTCTCCTCGTTTTTTACTTGTATTGATTCTGACATTCGATTTAGATATTCCAAGTTCTACTGCGATAGATATTTTAAGTGAGGCGATGCAGATTATTTTCGATCAAGACATTCATTTGCTCATCATCTACTATATTTGGCCTACCAGAACGTTGCTCGTCTTCAAGAAATTCTCACCATAGAACTTTCCAAACCAAAATTGGCACATGTGATGATTCACACTATCCTCCATTGCACGTGTCTTTTTTCAGATTTTGCACTGCGATTTTACCTTTATGATAGTAATATAGCAGAATGTGGCGAAAATATCTTTTCTTCCATTTTTAATCCTTTATAACAAACGGTAAATTTATTGATATATCTCGATACTTTTCTGTTATGAGACAAAATTAATTTCGGATATGTATCTAATTAAATTTTTCAATACTTCGACAAAACTGGTTTTTCCATATAATAACCAGGTTAAGTAAACGTCGTTTCTAATTAAAATTATCGGGAATAAGAAAAATCAGAGACACGAAATTTGCACGAAATACATGATTTTTCCATCGCGTATGATATTTATATCTGGTTGCTGTGCGGAGCTTCATAAAAAGATAAACGACATATGTTATTCCCTGTAGTCCATTCGCGACTACAACGCAGGATATTTTTGAGCGTCGCGTTTTACAATGAAATCCAGATCGAAGTCGAACATCTTCGGAGAACTTTACAAATAATACATGCGACCAGCTCGCATATCAATGTTTCCAATGTGAATTAGCCCGATATGAATATCAAAAATACGACCGCCTACGTACATTTAATATAGGAAATATGTCAAACAGCGATGCATGAATTATTTAATCCAGGAATTTTATTTTAGGAATTATTTCTATTGATGTTTCTCTCTAAAAGTTGGATCGAAGAATGTAACCACTAATACCCATTGGGCACATCTATAAAAATAGAGTTTCAAAGTATTTCAGGACGTTCCCTCGCGACATTACTGTCGAGTTTTTATCGGTTCTGTCAAACGTACATATATCACTTACGTTTGTACAAATACACGTCGCCGGCAAATAAAGCAAATATATGGGAATAACTCCTGCGTCTTTATTCTACAAAGCAAGTTGCTTCCAATCTCAAGCTCGCTTCGACATTCTCTTTGCACGAAAGACATACGTGAAATATTACGTGTGAAAAATGTCGCAATGTAAGTATGTCGTGTAAAGTTTTCGCATATCGAATCGCGAAATGTGCGCGAAATCGTGCGTTTCTCGCGTCGCGAACGCGTTAAAAACGCATTGTCAGCGATCTCAGTTGAGTACGGAATATCGCGCGACACAAATAGCCTCCGGTGAGAGCAATTTTCGTCGTAGCTGAAACGCGATTAGACGCAACGCGCGCGGTTAATCTACCGGAATCGCGCGGAAAAACTCATAAATTCCTCCTATTATTAATCTTCCAATTAGCTCTATAAATGCGCGACATGCCTCGGCAAATGTATTCCACTCGCGTTTTGCGTTACGACGTTATCGGATAACGTTGTAACTTGCCTCGGAAGCTTACGCTAGCGGCGAAAATGATACGATACCGTGCACGGCGGCACGTGCTCGCTATTGCCGGCATATGAAAGAGAGAGAAGAGAGAGAGAGAGAGAGAGAGAAAGAGAGAAGCGCATACAACGTATATCTAGTTATATAATGATCAATAACACGAGGCAACAGAAGTGAGACAGTGGTCGATGGCGAAGGACGATGAGAGACCGTTCCCGAATAGATATAAGGCGCCAAGTTTATAGTTCGATGGACAATCGAATTCTTACCTGGTGTGATCTGAATAATAATTAACCAGAATGTAAAATCCTTTATCACTGATCGCAATTGATTGATTAAATATTAGTAACATGAGGAAATCAGGATTGTCACCATATTCCTAAAATTTTATAATTTTATTTTCTCCGATTTTCAGATAATATTTCTTCATCTTCACTGATGTTTTCAATAATATTTTGAAAGTTTTTGTATTTTTGCCTTGATTTGGAAATCGTCAAATATTGTATTTTGCTGAACAATTTAACATAGCAATGTAAATTGCTAAATTGTTCTTTCGTAGGGTAGAAGGTAGGTACTGTGGGTCTTTTTTGTCCAGTTCAAATTTTTTTATTGTTAAGCTTTCAAAAAATGCAAAAAAATTCAGGATTACTTTTCAGTATTTCTGCTACGTTGTCACAAATAGTTATTTAATTTAAATATTAAAACCTTCATTTAATACAAATTAAAATTCGTGCCACAAGAAATTTGAGAGCGAAATTTCGCCTGGATAAAAACAGACTCTCAGTGCTTCTACAATATTAATGTTGCTTGCATTTAAGTTGGTTATTAAGTTGATAATATTCCAAAACTGAATATGTATGATAATTGTGTACGCATATTAAACTTCTTTAAAAAAAAAATTTTGATTTTTCAGAAAATTTTGCAAAATTCCTTTACTTTTCCCTGATTTCTCTAAAAGTAAAGGAAATTTTGCAAAATTTCTCTGGGTTTTTAATTTTTCTCACGTTTCCCCGATTTTCCTGAATTTTATGGCAAATTCAGAAATTAGAGCTACTACGATTCCTTATAGCCCTAATTTCCTCATATTAAGTTGTTAAACATGAGAAATTCAAATTGTTCTTAAATTGTTGATTAAATATTAATTACTTCTGCCGCAAAAGACAACTCGAGGCGGCGGTTTAATTTCATTAAAATTTCCGTCACGAGAGGTCGAGCTCAAGTGGATGGCAAATATCTGAATCGTATCAACATACGCACTGTGAACATTGTACATGTAGGCAGCTTTACACAGCAATGTTAACAAACGGATGCTAATAAATGGAGATGTATCTAATCATTGCGTTCGTTCGAAGTACAAATTTGAAATGTTAGACTATGTCTGCAGTATTTATTCGATAATCATCTGAAAGAAAGTTTAATGTTGTCAGTTGGCTTCAAGCGCAAAGCATCGTTGACATTTCCGGAGTACACAGCTACATACCAGAAGTTATAGAGCAAGAGACTTAATTCGAATAAAAATCACGCGAATACAATACGATATTTCAATACTACCTAAAAGTTTTTTTTTTCGAGGTAATTCTCTACTTTAAACAACGATCGTGTCGTAGATGATGCGGGGATGGATACAGCGCGGAAGTTTGATCGATTCGCATTCAAGCCGGGCGTATTTCGGGGTGAATATTTGCGCAAGCTACCCCTTCAGTTCTGCATTTGCTTTCCGAGCACGTTGCCGGTCTAGACGGGATTCTCGAAGGCGCAATCTCGCGAGGTCGTGTAATTTGTAACGCAACTTTCGGTAACGGGATCCAACAACTAATAAGAAGTTCTTTCCCGCCGACCGGTGTGTACGCTATAGCCACCTATGGCACCCTTTGATTTGGAGGGCACATGGCCACCCTGCTGCTAGCTGGTCGATAACCGCTCGGCAGACACCATGTGATTCTCTCTCTTTCCCTTCTCCCTCTTTCAGTTTTGATACCCCTTTACCTTCCCTACCTCTTACCTACAGCGACCCATGGGCGTCGGCAGAATTTTTTACGCGAACGATAAGATAAATAGAAATAGTGCTACCAATAAGTGTAATAAATAAATAAATTGACCACTGTTATAATACACCTTAATTACAGACTTTTTCTTGTTCGCAAGAAACTCTGACTTCTGCAATAACTAGATGACCATTATGCAAGATATCATGCGCTGTTTACATGTTTTGTTATATTTATATATATATTAATAATAGTTTGTAGTTTTGTATTTGCATTGATAAGGAACCGAAACCGTTGGTCGAAACGTATCTACGTTTGTTAAATGTTAATAAAAATTTCTTTGCGCACCCCGTTAATCGCTTTGACTCTTAATTGGTAATTTTTGTTTCCTTTTTTTACATTAAATAAAATATATTATTCATGTTTCATGAAAAGAGAAAGATATGTACACGGGAAAGCAACAACGAGACATTATAGTCTCTTAGTTATATGGAAAGAACGAGTTTGCTCAAGTATCTACAAATTTAATTATAAATATAGATCTAAAAATAATTTCGTTGAACTACTCTACTAATTACTCAGGATTGCTACAGATTTGAAAAACCGGAAAAACCGGGAAAAGTGGAAAACAGGAATATCTGAAATATTGAAATTTGCTCATAATTTCCTTAAACTGCTCCTATTTCAGATAATTTTTATAATTTTTTAATATTATATCTGATGTTTATAGTGAAGTACGTTCAAAACTTGTATACTTTAAATGATTTTAATAAAATTAAAATTTATTCAGTATTTTTATTTGATCGTACTTTTATTTTTATTTTGACCTTTTTCATAACTGTATTCTTTTTTCCAATATTACTTTATTTTTTGTTGGCTTGAATTTACACCCAAAATTTTAATATGCTACTAAATCTTTTTTGCATTGTTTTTAATAATATTAATATAAGATAATACTAGCTTTCCTACAACTCTTTAAATGTTAAAATTTACATATTTTACATTGGAAAGTTTTCCATTCTCATCTGGAAAAATCAGAGAATTAAAAAATTTATTTTCTGTGGCAATCCTGCTAAATTAGGAATCTCAAGCATAATGAGCTGTCAAAAATTCTAATATTTTAGCAACCAGCTTAAGCATTTTACGTAATTATTTTGATAGTTCAATAAAATTATTTTCAGATCTAGCTAAATTTTTTATTACTTTATTAAAAAAATGTTATATACTTCAAAATTTCAGTAAAATCGAAGCAAAATTGTCGTCATGGTTTTCAATGTATTTTTTTCACTTAGAGAGAGATTTGTTGGCTTTTCTTCTTTCAAAGTATGCAAGAAGAAGAGAACTTTTCTTACTTTATTTCATCAAGATTTGATAGAAAAACGATAAATTTTTTGCACCAGTTTAAGTACACAATGTATAATCATATAATCATACACGTAATTAAATCACGTAATTAAATCACGAATCGTACGAACCACGAAGTGAAGATAATTAGCGGTAGCAACGTAATAATTAAGTAAAACGTGCAATAATGTGGAATGTGAGACGGCAATTGACGGAAGAAAACGAGGATAATGGGAAGAGTGGATGTTAACGCATCAGGGTACTTAAATGGGAGAAACTTCGGCATGCTTGAATAGCAGAAACTTGGTTTAAACACGTTTATGCACGTTATCGATTACAGCACTGTGGTCTATCTAACAAAATAGCGTCTTTTAATGAAACTCTATTCCTCGCCTTGAACGGCTGAAGAAGGTTGTAAGGTGCATCCCCTTGGATTCTGTTCACGGCGCCCATGTGTCTTGCTATTCTTTTCTTCCCTCCTCTCCTCTCTCTCTCTCTCTCTCTCTCTCTCTCTCTCTCTCTCTCTCTCTCTCTCTCTCTTTCTCTCTCTCTTTCACTATCATTCTCCATCCATTTCCGTCCTAGCTCCGTCGTCATATTGATCGTGACTTATAATACCAACGTATGATGTATAATATTGTAAATCGGATATTCTCGCCTGCCATCTCTCGACAGAGCTTTCTATGACCGATCTCTCACGGGACGGACACTATGTGGAGATTACGTGGGATTATCAATAAGGAACAGTTGGCATAGTGCCTGCAAACGTACTTGGATAAGCCAACTTGCGATCGATCAAGGTCGTGGTCAATTTTATTCGTCCGATAGAACGTTCGATCGAACATCGCCACTGCATTTTTCTTCATGTTGTTATTTCTTTTATGGAAAAAAAAAACACCGATATCATATATCATAAACGTATCAAATATTGAATGATACATTAAATGTACTTATCAAAGTACATTTTTGCGAAGCCAAGATCTAAGATTAATGATAATATTGTTTACTTCATGTACATTATATAACAGGCTATATTACATGTATTTTTGTAATTCAATTCATTCAATCCAATCCAATTGGATCCTTCAATACCCAGAGCGCCAGGGTACGTGAGTTCGTTCTTACGTAACGCCTGTAATTTCCTTGGGGAATTCTTCCTTCAGATTTTCATGACCTACTCTACTGTTTATCGCAAAAGAAAAACGATCAATTTCCACTTTTCATCAATTGCGATTATAGAAAGACTTCTCACCCGCCTCGCCTAACTCTCCCTTATCTATCCCCTCATAAATCTTTTTTTCAAATGAACCAAATCGCCACATTCAACGACAATTTATTCGTTCTTCTTAGGACACTTCGGCCGATGTCCTTACCGATGTTCTCCAGGACTTCCCAATAAGTTTATAGTAGCCGGCTAAATACATTTCCACTTCCTTTATTGACCTTCCGGTATCACCCATCCCCGGCAACCCCACTCTAAGTAATCGGCACTACGTAAAGATAGCGCTACAGTCGCGGTTGAAGATCATTCACTACCGCAAACGGATGGATATTAAGGGTTTCAAACGATTAGTATCGAACGCGATCGCCAAACACACTAGTTGTCATCCCCATTAATTCTCATATCGAATCCCATCCTTCTGGATTTGAGATAGATTCTAGCTGGAACAATTCGTTCTTGGAAACTGTGGTTGAGGTTAAGCCATTCGATCATCAATCCAAATTCCCGGCAATCTGTCGGAGTAATCAACCTTGGAACGTAAGACGTTGACGCGCATCTATCTATCCTTAATGTTTCTCTTACGAGTCAGTTTTTTCGCATGAGAAGATACCGAATTTCCATCTAAATTAAACGTTGAGATATTACTAAATAATATAGCCATATGAGTCTCGAGCTGCAACGTGACATCAAATACATCCTAAATAATTAAAACTCAAATTTGAGCGTACAGAGGACTAAATGTGACGTAGTCTGTGAAACAATATCGAGCGCAACATCTGTATTCAGTAAGACGTGAATGTCGTGCTCTATCTCCGCGAAATGCAGCGCGCGAATCCGCCACAGTCTCTCCGCGCGCGTTAATCGCGAGCAGATGTTCCTCAGCTTTAACCTGCATTCCGTGTCGACCCGCTCATCTACCAGATGATATGCACCCATGGAATAAAGTCGAATCGTAAAATAGCGCTTTCCGGCGAGAAAGAAAAATGGAGCATCGCGGTAAGAGTCTAGACGCAGTGAAAAGTACAAGCAATAGGAACAGGGAATAATAGATTTCCTATATACCACAAATCTCTCACGGACATACTAAAGATATCCAAAGAACGTACCTATGATATCCTAATGATATTCTCAGAACATTCCTCGAATAAAGTGTGCCGTATGAGTTCAATCTATCAATATTTGATGAAAACGGTTTCCATTAGGTTGCAATCTATTATTCCTTGTGTTCTTCATTTTTGTCTGAGGTCCTAAGAGGGACGATACAGTCATGGGGATGCAAGTCTCAATGAGCTCGCCTCGATGTGACGAATTCTCGCGTCATGAATTTTCGCTTTTCGCAGTACGGAAATTTGTACGATGACGACAAGCATTGTAATGACAGCATTGCAGTACTCACCATAGTAACGAGGGTGTCCGTTCACCGACCGCCTTTCGCCGTCGAATCAGCCCGTCGATCGGCAACCACGACAGTCACCACACTGCGGAGGAAAGCGCACTGCTAGGGGAAGGCTACCGCTGCTACCGCTGCTGCTGCTGCTGCTGCTGCTATCGCGGCCACCGCTGCTGCTGTTGCTGGTGCATCCTGAAAAAGCGGGAGGGGGCAAATTCACCGACGTTCCATGCTGCGGCATGCGAAATTCGCGCATGTACCCTGGATGGCAAAAGCGCCGAGCCGTACCGCGCAGCCGGCTAGATACATGTTATCGCGTATATATACACACGCATATACACAATGCGCGCGCGCGCGCACGCCCGACATTTCGGTCGGCCCGTTCGCCGTCGCTGGCTGATCGAAAGAGCTGCTCCTGACCCTTCGTCTCGCTACCTTAGCTCTTTAGTTCCGTATATACACGGGGGTGTTCCATTTAGAGCTCCACGGTTAATCTCCTTCCTGTGCATTACTGCAAATCCTGAAGCGACACGCTGACGCAATTAGAAATTGTATTCTTGAAATCTATACGTGGACAGGATTTTATCGTATATGATTTTCATAGTCCATCCAATGGATCTAGTATCAGATTTATCTTGTTTCTAGTATCTACCTAATCTATCTAAAAATTTAGATAGATACTGATCTGATAATATTTTTGTTGAATTACGAAAATATTGTAAAACGAAAAAATTATGTAGGACGCTTAAACTGGTTACTAAAATGTCCAAACTTTTTACAGCATTGCTTATCTTATTTAAAATTCCTGCATAATTATTTTGATTGATTTTGGGCCAACAAAATTATTTCCAGATTTGTAGCTAGCTAAATTTTTAAACAGTTCATTGCAATAAAAGCGTTCTTTCTATGTATTACGAAATTCGACAAAAGAAAAAAATACAAAAATTAATTGTGCGATACAAGCACAATAAAGGATGTTTCATTTCTGAGTCGCTAAAAATTGATTTGTTGCGAGATCGGTTTGAGATTTTGTTGAAAAAGAAGAATTTAAAAAACGATTTTATATAATTCCTTTTGTTTCAAAAAATCTATTTTTTGCAAAAAATACAATAACTTTTTTAGTTGGATTCGAATTCCGATTTTATTTTTTAAGAGTCCGAATATCCTTTAGAAATTCTGCGTTTTGAAAGAATATGGAAATATAAATGTTAGAATGAATGAATGTTGGAATCAGGATGAAAAGTTTCAAGATCGATTTATTCGTCATTAATCATTTCACATAAAAGAGATAACGTCTCAATAATATAATAGATGAATGCAGTTCTCAATACATATATTTGTTGTTTCGTATATTGGTTTTCCGACCGATAGGCACATGACCGTCTAAATACAATTGAGTGTATTTTGCACGTAAATCAATACGTTAGTATTGCATCGCTGGTCAACGCAAGCAAAGTGTGCTTTAGGCGATTTGTAATTCGTTTCAGGTGTCAGTACAGAATTCTAGCATTCACTGTTTCATGTTATTTTATGTTGTTTATTTTGCGATACATGTTCGTATATTTTATAACATGCACTCTATATATTTGTATATATTTATTAGCAGAAAAATGCTTATATTCGCATGCATAAATTATATTGTTTCATGAAATGCATTTTTTATTCTCTTTTATTTTACTGCATCGTTATAATCGGAAAAAATTTATATTCTCCCTCAATATATCAGCATCGATCATTCGAATATTGACTTGTTTAAAAAAAATAATGGTTTATTTTTAGAGCATTCTTCTTCCTGTAAAGACTGGAGCATCTCGTTTATAAAAGAATAAAATTTATGAAAAAATATATGTAATATAAACTACGTTTCTTAATATGTATTTTAGATATTTTTCATATACATATATTTAAAAAATTGTATTTTTATGTGTATTTCTTCATTTGCTACAACAATTACACGACTAAAAAAAAAAAACAAAATTTTCTAGAAAATTAAGTTTTGAATTATTAAAATTTTATAATATTAATTTTAAAATGCAATTTTGATATAATAACTAATTGTAGAGGAAAAAATTATATTCTTTTAAAGTATGCATTTTTTTCTTTATGTTTCTGTACATTTTTTTTACAAACAATTAAAAAATAATTTTTTAATTAATGTAGTAAACAAAAATTTAATTATTGAACAACAAAATGCTACCTGCATTGCATACAAAAGATTGTAAATAGAATTTTTTATCCCGAATTTCAATATGAATTATAAATTGACTTAAGTCAGAAGTCACTGACTGAATCCTAAGACTCGGGAAAATACTAAGCAGACTGGTGTGCCAAATAAGGATCGACGACCCTCTGGACCGTGTTTGTTCTAAGCGTCGTGTGGTCGAGGCAGATTGAGATTCGGTGGAGGAATTCCAATTCGAATATCTTCACTTCAATCTTCAATAAGCTGAGCGAGGCGCAACGCGGCCGTGTTTAGAAAGTCACTTTGATCGAGCGTGCGCGAGCTCCGCGATTTTCGACGCTTATCAATACGGTACGCATGTAGCAGCGAGGCGGATGCAACGATAACGGAGCTCAATTCATCGAGTGTTATCGCCATAACAGGAACGGAGATAATATCATTGCATTGAATTCATCTTTTGTATTCCGCGAGTCATATACATACATATGTATATCTCCAGCCTAATCTTATGGAATGGAAATGTTTCTTTAATGCCTATTTCTACCAATGTAAATTAACTTTAATCTTAGTTCAGTTTGTGAGAAATTCCGTTTCTACGTTATAATGTAAATTAACTTTAATATTAATTCAAAATTTATCTTTTTTATCTCTTTTTCTAATTTTAAGAATTTCTAATTCTAGAATTTCTGATTCTAAGATTAGAAATTCGAAGAATTAGGAAAAGATAAAAAATAAAACTTTTTCTAATTACGAGAACAGTAAGTTAACTAAAACTAAAATTAATCTTATGTTGGAGTAGAATCGAACCTAAATAATTAATCTAGATAAGAGGATATCTCTTGTCTGATGTGTACACAGGATGTCCGCGCTTGTTTCTCATTTCTCTCAACATTTCAGTTCGCAATAGAGATTCTAATTCCGCGAGTTTTAGATTAAAGGTGATTTACTTTGAAGGCTTTGACATTCGAGTTTCGAAACTTCAAACATTCGAAGCTTTCGGCTTTAAAATCTTCGAAGATCGAAGTTTCGAAACTTCAAAACTTCGATACTTCAATCTTTGAAGCTTTAGAGAGTTAAGATTATACAATTATTAATTTAATATAATGTTAAAATATAAAGTTAATAACGAATATATTTTCGTAAAAAGAACATATTACATTAAAATCTTTGAAGATTAAAGTTTTGGAGCTTCGAAACTTTGATACTTTAATCTTTGCAACTTCAAAGAGAATCAAAATAATTATTAATTTAACATAATTAATAGTAACGAATATATTTTCATTAAAAAATGTACAAACATATTTATGAATTATATATATTTTCACTTTTTTTATTCGCACAAATATATTTCTTGAAGCTTTAAAATTATCGAAAATCGTTTAAATAGTTAACAATCTCTATTTTAGATTAGAGTAAAATTAGAGTTTGTAAAATTTAATTACAGTTTGTAGAACTTTAGATTAGACTTCGTAAAACAAATTACAGAGATATAAATATTCGTAATAGATTCTTTTATTATTTAAGACTATCTTAAACACAATCTTAAAATGTAATATATGCGGTATTTATAATCTATCTATTCTTATATTTAAGATTATGTTTAAGACAGTCTTAAATCTATAATGAGCTGTCTTAAATAGTATCTTAAAAGGCATTAGTTTAAAATGATTTTAAAATAAAACGATTTTAAAAACCGGCCATTTAACACCTTAAGACCATTTAAGATTTTGAAATAAAAACAGACATATCAATGTTTATAATCGATTCTTATATTTAAGACTATCTTATATATGCTGCATTCGCTTTTTGCGAACGCTCACTGCGCTTGTGAGCATCAATTGTTCTTGTTTAATATTTAAGAACAATAAGGATGAAACGACGCTTAAAACATTGTGAGCGTTAAAACACAGCCATAGAATCTTAAGATGTCACGAATCAATCAGAGGGTCGTATTAGTATTTTAAGACATTACTCAAGACAATCTTGAAATAAGAATGAATTACGAATACTGATTTATTATTGCGATTAGTAAAATTGGCGGGAATCTCTTCGTTCGAACGGCAATGCTGGCGAAAATGGTGGCGATTGGTCAGTAACGATGATAGAATTTGCACATCTACGTATTGGATGAGCCCAGGGTGGAAGCGGCGGGGGCGGAGCGAATTCTCGCGGCACCTCGCGGGGCGTTCGGGGAACAAACGGGACAGGGGCAAGCGAGAATCAGCGAGAATCGGCGCGATTTCGTAGCGCAACGCAGCGCAGTGACGGCCCTGGCCGGGGGTTGGTCTCTCTCTCTTCTGTCCGAGGTATCGTACATAACTCGCGGTAACGACGGTGGCAGCGGCGGCTTTTGTTTCTCACGCGAGTGGTGTGGCAGGCGCGAAGAGCGGAGCGGCGGCGTAACGTAGAACGTTACGAGCCACCGGCAGAAGTAGAAGAGGAGTAGGAGAGCGGAGCAAGAGAGAGAGAGAGAGAGAGAGAGAGAGAGTGAAGAGGGAGGGGGACGGACAGGGAGAGAGAGAAACAGCGTCGGGAAGCGCTGGCACGCGGTGTTGCGAAAAATGGCGAAGACGTTTCGGGTGACGGTCTCGACTCTGTCAAACAATGGACAGTCCACGCCGAAGTACAACAAACCGGTCGCGCTCAATATTAATTACGACCCGCAAGGCCTCAGCGTCGAGCTTGTCTCAGGTATGAACGCGACGATACCCGCTGTAATCGCGCCCAGCGGTGTCCGTCGTCATACGACACGGCCGACGGCGACGCGGCTGATTTGATCGATCACACGACCAACCGCGACCCGGACGACATAACCACAATTCCCATCGCGTTACGCGACGAATTTTTTCCTTCTTCCAGTCTAATTCGTAGCTCCGGAGGACCTCCCGATCGATCGCCGGTCGATATCGCGACATCATCCTTCACCGATTCGCCTTCCCTTCTTCCCCAGTTGTGTCTTTCTTTTTTTTTTCTTGTTTGTGTCTGCACGCCTTTCGGCTGCTGTTGGAACGAATTGTCTTCTCGTCATTTGTTACACTGCTGATATCGATAATGACGCTATGATGACAGTTCCAATCGAATTCTATTGTTTACGCGATATTGACGATTGTTGCATTGTATATCAGGAAAATTACCTTATTATTGTTTATTAAGAAGATAGAGGACGTTTATATATGTAGGAAGTTATTGATCATTGAAAATGTCATTTTAAAAAGATCAGAGAGAAACATATATCTTGATCGTTTTTTTTTTTATTATTCTTTTTAACGTGCGATTATGTTTTACTTCGTATTCTCTTTCTTTGATGCATATAATAAAATACAAGGAAGAGAATTGATGTTTTGGATGTTTGTTTCAGATGTCAGCAACAGGGAGAAAGCGACTCTACTGGAATTCCCAGTGACTCCCAGCACCGAATGCTCTCGTGTATCATCACGGAGTTATGTTTTTACACTCGATACAGATAGCTTACTGATTACATTTGCTAATGAACCAGGTGAGCCATCAACTTGTACTCCAATTTTCATCCTCATGCATTAAGTTTGAAAGATCGTCTACAATAAGAGTAATATGATATAGTCAGTTGGAAGAAATTGACAATCAAATATGAGGAGAATAATCGAATATGATTGTTTCAATTTCTTACAGTTTATTGCTTACTATACAATATCACTACAATATTGTAGAAGGTCCATTATGTAATAGACATCAGAAATATACATATTTTTGTTTTAATGATTATGTTTACATGGACACTCTTAATTGGTTTAATAACGTTTATAATTATGAAACTGGTTAATTACAGTTATTCCTCTAAAGAATAGAATGATCAGTTTCTAATTACGGATGTTTAAGGATGTCCAAACGTAGTCCGATTCTGTAATTTTTAACGACAGTTATCGTTATATTATTGTTGCACAATTTTTTACAATGTATAATGTGTATAATATATGTGCAATGATAATATACTGAATTGTCATTAAGTTACAAAATAGAGAAATATCCACAAGAAGCACTTTAAACATATATATATTTCATTCACAGATTTTCACGATTTTCACTCACACATAGTAAAACTCAAAATGGGAAAAGGAGTGTCGGCATTTAATGAAAGAACGGAAGAATCCTCAGCGATGCAATATTTCCAATTTTATGGTTATCTTTCGCAGCAGCAAAACATGATGCAAGATTATATTAGAACCAGTACATACCAACGAGCGATTCTGGGGAATCTGTCTGATTTTAAAGATAAGGTTGTACTAGATGTAGGTGCTGGTTCTGGTATACTATCATTTTTCGCTATACAAGCTGGTGCGAAAAAAGTATACGCCGTGGAAGCGAGCAATATGGCAAATCATGCCGAGCTTCTAGTTGCAGCTAATAATTTACAAGATAAAATAATAGTCATAGCTGGAAAAATAGAAGAGATCGATTTACCCGAACACGTAGACTGTATAGTGAGTGAGCCTATGGGATACATGTTATATAATGAACGAATGCTTGAAACTTATCTTCATGCGAAAAAGTGGTTAAGTCCAGGTAAATATCTTGAAAGAAAATTTACGACTTACGTGCTATTTTTTGTCTTGCTACTATTTTTTTTTCCTTAATCAAATTATTTTTATATATAGGCGGAAGAATGTTTCCCTCCAGAGGAGATCTGCATATCGCACCCTTTTCCGATGAAAATCTTTATATGGAACAATTCAATAAGGCCAACTTTTGGTATCAAACATGTTTCCACGGAGTAGATCTCTCTGCCATGAGAAATAACGCCATTAAAGAATATTTTAGACAACCGATTGTCGATACTTTTGATATTAGAATATGTATGGCGAAATCTGTGAGGCACATAGTAGACTTCCAAACAGCTGATGAGACTGATTTACATAAAATAGGTATGGAAGGAAAAGAACTATTACGAATTTATGAACGAATTATAACGTGACACTGCTAACATCCTATAAATTGTGTCCTTTTTAGAAATAAATGTCGATTTTCATATACTGGAGAGTGGTACATGCCATGGTTTAGCTTTTTGGTTCGATGTAGCTTTTATCGGATCAACACAACAAGTTTGGTTAAGTACTGCTCCTACAGAACCTCTCACACATTGGTATCAAGTACGCTGCCTCTTAGAAAACCCATTGTTTTGTAAAAGTGGGCAACTGCTCTCTGGAAAAGTCATTCTTATAGCAAATAAAAGGTAAGGGAATACTTGTATCTATTTTTACTGTCTCTCACTTGACACCATTTCATATTCCAATACTTTGTTACATATCTATTTCTACATTTATGTCATTCTCTTGTATGTATACATAATATATTTTGTTTCAGACAATCCTATGATGTAACAATAGAACTGAAGCTTGAAGGAACAAATCTAGAAAGCAGTAACAACACCTTAGACTTGAAAAATCCTTACTTCCGATACACAGGCGCTGCAGCACAACCACCTCCTGGTTTAAATAATACTTCACCTAGTGAATCCTATTGGACAACTCTGGATGCGCAGGGTGCTCGACAAGCAGTGAATATGGTCAATGGAATGTCGGTTAATGGTCTCGGCGAAGTGTCGATGGATACAAGCGCCACAGTAAATCCAAATAATTTGCTGGCAATAGGTAAGGTTTGGTTTGACTCTTCAGTGTATCATTATATGTATTAATTGTGCCGTGTGGAATATATAATATTTGTAATCAATGTTCTTGCCACATGCATCACGCCCTGGCGATTTTAATTCTCCGACGTCTAATTTTTGAAACGTATTTATGAAATCGTGTGTCACAATATGTATGAAGGGTGCTCACATGATCGTTAAATAATTTCGGCCTACATTCTATGTATTCGCTATATGCAATATTTAAAACAAAATATCTAAATATAAAACATTTCCTCAATGATAACAAATGATCGTCTTTATAATCTGAGATATCCTAAATTCCAGTATTGCTCAAAATAAATATTTTTCCTTTTTACTGTTTTTGCAGTTTGTTATTTACCATAAGCATTTTACATACTGTATCATACAAGGATATTATAATTTACGTTTCTTCTAACATATTAAAGTTTTATTATTTTACTGTTTAAAACCTTTTATTTTAATAGCTTTTTCCACGTAAACATAAAATAAAATAAAAATATTAGCATGAAATGTTTCCAAAATTTTGTATAGTACAAGAATGATTTGAAATTATTAGATATTCTTAGTGTAGAAAATTTTTCTTTGTATACACATTGAAACATAGAAATTATTGTAATTAATAACAATTGCAGTAGTGAAATATTTAGATTAAAGATATTGAATATTTTTAATTATTAGATGCTGACATTGTTATAATTACAGATAAATTCTTTATTACGTAAATATCAAATTATTAAATTATTGCTGGACCTTTTTATTATACTGGTACTTACGGAAATGGACACAATATTTTATTATTCTACATCATGGAAGACATTTGTACAAAGAAGAAAAAGTTCCTTGTGATTGTTCTAATTTATACATATTTTGTAGAATCTGCAATTCATGTAAATAAACTTTATTGTTTTAGTATGGATTTATAAATATTTAACTATATTCTTTAATATCCCATATTAAAAAAGTAAATATATTCTTCTCCTCCCAACATTTAGATTTAAGTTATTATTATTCTATTATTTACTACAACGAAATGATGATAAATTGATTAAAAATCTCTTTTTTTTTGTTATCCGCGAATGATGAATATAATAATGTAGAGTTTATATATAAATATCTTTTTATTAAATTATTTATAAAAACATTTCTCTAGTTGTTTTGGATAATGTGTTAATGATTTTTATTATAATAATTAACTATTTCAAATATATTTTAACTATTTTTAAAATCATTTTTACTTTTAATTAATAATCTTTATTTTCTCTCTCTCTCTCTCTCTCTCTCTCTCTCTCTCTCTCTCTCAGTAAAAATTTAATATAAATAGTTCAGTGTAGCTCAATGTCTTGTTTTATATTTTTAATATCGTACTTTTTACTGACTTCATTCGTACATATAAAGAAAATGTACGGATTTTTATGTAACAGGAGGACAACCAAACATTCATCCGGGTTCTATTTCGAGTACAGGACGTGGTCGCGTAGGAGGTACAGCGACGAGCACTCAAGCAGCACAATTAATAGGCGGTGGAATAACTCCAAATATGTTTACGTCACCTGCCACTGTAAGTACAGTTCAAAACTTGACATTTTCACAATAAGCTGTAAAGCAATAAAGAATGTATTTTATACAATGATGCTTTAGACGATATAACACAAGCATGAAATAATTGTTCTGCTGAAAAATTGTTACAATATGCGTGTGTAGTACTATATACATATATACATTTAATAAAATTTACGTGAGAGACGGAAACTAAAACAATACGTCTGCTTGCGTGACTTTCGCGCTACAGCTTGGTGTTACTTTCCAGCAATCGCTGGTCCTCGGCAACACTTCTCATTACCCAGTGAATCCCAGCCTGATGATCGGTGACTACGTGACTCCTGGGAACGGCATATCGCCACAGGCGTATCGGCAATGATCTATGGCGAAATCGTTTCTCGCCGAGTATTCCCGCAAAGTAAAACAATTACAAAACGATCGTAATAATAGTAGCAGTATTGGAGACATCGGCAACAACAGTAAGCAAGGCCGCAAACTGGTATTTAGCTCCCCAACCAGTAAGCTTCGCCTCTCGTCCGCCGTACGAATTTTAAGTACTGTCGACTTGGCCAATTTCAATTCAGATTTTAGCTATAACAATGTTGCTTATTCAAACAAAAGTACAGCCAGTCCTGAATTCGATTGGAATCCTGTCAGGAATAAGTCTCAATTGGAGGCACGTTGGAAAAGACTGCGAGCCGTCCTCTCGTAGTTGTCATTAGCTCTCATACACTCGATTTTTATTTGGTCGTCACTTAGAAAAGGAAAGAAAAAAAAAGATCTTCCAAATCGACGTGCATGCTTGCCAAATATATCCACGTGAAAATATAATATTTTTAATGACAATATACAGTCGCTATAGTATAGGCATCACTATTTTACGAAGTCTTGACATAAATCCGTGAAACGATAACTTATAGTAAAGGAGAGAATCAGGAATGATCGCGCGTCGCGCGATCCATTTGTTTTACTTCAAATTGAGATGATTTAGAATCGACTCTAAATACTCGAAGACAGTCATATTTTACTAAGCTGTATCATTGGCTTGGTTGGGTTTCGATATCAAGCGACTTTTACACGAGTTTTTAGAATAGGAAAAAAGCGACGTTTCGAACATTTTGAGAAGTGCAAAGAGCAATAATACATTAGGATCATATGTTGTAAAGCACTCTGTGGCATTACCTGTTATTCAGATGTCTCTTGCGCTTGTTTTAATCGACGTGTCTTTATTTCGTTAGCATGACACAATACACGAGATAGTACAACTTTTTATGAGTATTAGAACTATATTACCGCATATATTTCAATCCCGTGTAAATCCGTATCGAAACATTTTAATTATTTGAAGAGTGTAAGGCAATTATTCATCGAATGATTAATTTGTTTCGTAGATAAATTGTATATATATCTGAATGTTTGACACAAACATAAGTCGTGAGATACTTCATCTAGAAAACAGGAAACGACGACTATACATCCCGAAAATCATCCCGAATTATCAATGTGACATGTTATATACATTTCCATAGTATAAAAACTACATGTAATTGCAGGTTTATTATAAACGCATTACACACGCTGGACAAGGATCGCTCGAATGGAATCTTATATAGGTTTATGTAATATGATTTGTAAATTGTAAAACATAACTTTGCGTTATACTTACTTTTTTTACGTGTATTTTGTATTCGTGATAAATGTCTATTTTGAAAATGTATATTTTGAAAGATCCTTTGTAAAAAATCTAATGTGATGTTAAGTTTCGAGCTACATTATTTATAAATTAAAATAAACATGAATCATATTTTTTCTTTACCGCATTTAGAGATGTAAAATACGGTTTATTTTGAAATAAAAAACTAGTTTTTTTACTACAAATAATGTATTTTTTTATCAAATTACATAAAATTTATGAAAAAATAGTTATTTCAATGTAATTATTTGAACGACAGATATTTTATATTTAAAAGTTAAATAAGTGATGTTATTAATATAGATAATACAGATAATATTTTATAAGCATAATAGACATTGCATATTGGTTACAATTGTACTCTATGTTTTAATTATTTTGTATTCTATATTTTAATTATTTTGAGACAATATCCCAATATAATATTGATTCAAGAGTAATTAGAGATTCAATGAACATTGTTTCACTAATTTAAATTTAAAATATATATTAGAGTATAATTACAACCATAATATATATTAACAACATATGTTGCAGTATAATTATAACTACGAGGTATACGATAAAAATAGTGTTGATTAGCAAAGTATTATTTATTTTAATAACAATATAGAACATTTACTTAACTTTTATAATTTTGGAATACGGTATAAAATATCATTCAAATAATAGTGAAAGGTAAAGTATATTTATAACCACCATTATATGATCATTATATTAAATTTTACTTTTGTAACTATTTTTGCACAGAAATCTTATGAATAAGTGCAAAAACTAAATTCTAGAACAATAGTACAGCATCGAAATCGTGAAATGCTAAAAAAAAATATTCGAGTAAAAAACTAACAAAAACTGAAAGAAAAAACCATTATTTCCTGAGTTTTTTACTATAATTCTATTTTTCCGTCGTTTACATCTCTAGCCACATCTATAAGCAAATAATTAAAAAGTCATTTTTGTATTATTAAATTTTATATCACATTTACATACAATTTGTATATTATGATCTTAGTAGAATATAATGACTAATAATAATAACTAATAATGAAAAATCTTTGAAAATGGACGTTTATTTGCATTGATGATCTATACACATGATAAATAGTGATACTTGGAAACACGCTACTTTCTATATTTATAACAGTATTATGAAGTAAAACAAAAATTTTCAGTTATAATGACTCTCTTTCATTGTTTTTAACCCTTTTCATTTAACAATACGATAAAATTCGATTGTTGTACAATTATTTAATGTCTATTGTACTTTTCACGGTTTAATTAATAAAAAAAATATTAATGTTCATTAAAATTATATTTAATAAAGTTTTTGTTAATTATCTTTACTAATTTTTTCATTAATTATCATCATTGATGAATTAATTTTTTCAATTAATATAAAGAGTGGAAAGGGTTAAATTGTAAAAACATTGAACGTACAGTCTCGTGTAAACAAAGCAAATATGTGTTGGATCTTATTTTTAATGATGCTTTATTCAATTAAAAATTGTTCAATCCAGCGAATAAGTGTGAGAATGAGTGAGACTGTCAGTTGTCATTATGTATGTGCTACTATATGTACATACACATATTCTTGATTCTTCATAATTCTACATATTGTTTAAGAATAATACCAGTCGACCCACCAGAAATAGTACAACTGGATAATATTTTTAGATTTGAAGATGCAGGCATTACGGATGTCGTTTTGAGATAATTAGAAATTAGATTGACATAATTAGAAATTATAAATAGTCGAAATATAGTTTAGCGGTATGATACAGCAGTCGTTTGTGAGGTAAAAAAGATAATTCCAATTGTATTATCCCGTAAAAAATTTTAGAGCGGTAGAATATTATTCCGTAATTGAAACAAAAATCCTGCGGTAAAACTAGACAATAAGTCGTGATTTCACGCTATTCGGAGGATAAAAAAATCCCAAAAAGAAGTCTAAATATTCTATAAATATTGTAGATATCTTCATATCTAGAAGAGTTATTCAAGCGTCCTGTTCCTGGTAAACTATACGCGTACAACACTACCTTAAGATCTCGAGAGGACTTCTTTAAGTCCTATTAGGTTTTAAAGAAGTTATTTTATTTGTTATTTGCACATACTTGCCATCTAAATGCACCTCCTAGTTACCTCATCGCCGGTAAATGAATATAATGAATGACGATAATTTTCCTCAGTAACTTGTCACGCGTTACTTTCACGATTACCCTTCGGATCGAGAAACTTCTTGATGCGGGAGGCGATCATGTGATACGACACGCGACGCACTGACGCACTTCGAGAATCAAAGCTAGATAATTTGTACTTACTCTTTACAGGATTTTTTCGTACCTTGCGAATAAATATCCGCGTCGCTATTTCTCGATGAAGTATTTCCTGAGGACAGAAGTACCATACGCTTGTTAATACGCGCCTTGGCACATACACAAACCAATCTCGTGACAGGCATTCCACAAGTGCTACTAATATTGCATGGTTTGTTGTAATAATTAATGTAAGGACTTGCTTCTTCCATCGTTTCTTTGGGATGGTAACACCGTTAGCAACACCTAGAACATAATTTCGTCTTGTTTGTTTATTTTTTTGTATATCGGAATCATCACGGAACATCAAAGATTTAATCACATTATTAAGGGCGACAAAACACTTAATATCAACTACGTTTTCGAGTGTTGCTTTCGGCGTTTTCTTACATTGATGTGGATGTGTGCGTTTTTTCTTTTTGTACCGTTAGAATATCGAATATATAAGACTGCTACACCGCTTGGAAAAACATACGCGATATTACATATCTCATCCCAGTTACATTCTTCACAAATTTTCCCGTTTTATTTTTATACTGTTCCGAGTTTTTTTTTAAATTTTACGCAATTGATATAATGTTCTATTGAAGGACATATATGTGTGTGTGTGTGTGTGTCGGCTTCTTTAAATTATATTTATTTTTCCGTTGGATCTCAAACATTTTATTCCTGAACTGGGTTACACTTCGTTAGCTAGCCTGTCGTTCGTGTATGTTTTCTGGCGGTATATCCGAGTATTAAGTAGTCCAGCAGTGTTATATAGGAATCTGTGCGTTTCAACGACTGAAAACTATATAAGATATCTCAGGTAGTTACGCGAGCTCGAAGAATGCCTTTACTGCGCTAAGTGTTTGAATTTGATTCGGCTCTTTAAGTTAAGTTCGCAATTCAGCATTATTATAGCAGTGCAGGTGCAGGTTTTCATTTCGATTCACATCCCAGTAAAGCGTAGGCATGACTTGACGAAAACATTGTGTAATCGCATAAAATCAGATTCATACAAATATAATCTATAATGTAACTGTGTAGTAAAATTGACCAGTCATGTTTAAAATAAGTTTTTCTAATAAGATGCATCTCTGATGGTTTCCTTCGTTATACCTGTGGGACTATTCGTTCGCGATAATTCTTCAAGGAATGTTTCTGCAGTGGCAATATATTTCTGCAATTATTAGCAGATAACATTTCGAATATATGTCTAAATAATTTTAATATAAAAATGACAGCTAATTTATAGATTTTATTTTGCAGATTACCGAAGCTTCAAAATCCAAAACATACGATTTATATAAAAGTATGTCGCTTCTGCCATGCACGTTTGAGAATAAAATTCTACGCAAATGGAAGAGAAACAATTTGACGCATCATTTAAAATTGTAGTACTTACAGATAACAGGATTACAGTAAAGCAGAGATATCATTTTTAACATGACACATGATTAGTATGTTATATTCATTGTAAATATTTTTGCAGCAAACGCAGCCTTTTTTATCATTTATAAGAAAATGTTTTTGCTGCGCACACAATTCTAGACGTCGTTTGTTGGATGCAAACAAGTTCAACAAATCACTCATGATGTTCACGCTTATATTTTAATAAGTTTTAATAAATTTCGTGTTATATAACGATGCATCACATGATAATTTACTATCAGCTAATTATTAGAATTATTTTTGTAAGGAATAGATTTTGACATACAGTTTATTTCAAGTGCAACTGTATGCTGAATTAAGGGGCACGTTTAATTAGGAGAATACAAGTATAAGCTTACGATAAGTTATTTGATTTTAAAATCCACCGAGCGGCAATTTTTGGAATTGAGATCTTTTTCTCTTCTTCCGGAGAGCCTTATTTTTAACAATAATATTTCAACGAATTGTCTAGCATATATATGTATTTTATGTAATCATTAAATCTTTTTGCAATTATGATCTGCCAATTGTAATCTTTTATATCAATATTTAATGTTGTCATTGTGTTTCATCATTAAAGGCAAGCAATTGAAAAAATCTTGAGAAAACAATATTTACTGTAAGTAATACAATTATTTATAATATACACATGACTGATTTTACATATAACAGATACACTTTTACTCTGTTACAGCTATTTCTCTGTAAATAGAAATTTTTCTTTAATTCTTGTTTCATTGCCACGTGATTATATGTGGCCATGTGCACAGTTTGCTTACAAAAAAAAGCGAACGATGAAAGGCGCAACATTTTTATTTTATGCGTATTATTAGAATTATTTTATATTAGAATAAGAACAATATTTGAAAAAAAAAATAAAGAAGTTCGGCCGTATTAAAAAGAGTTATACAGATTTCTTTTTCCCTTACAATTTCATAGAAATATATGTAGAAATATTGAAAGTAAAACGAATTTACATATTGATCGTGCTCTTTCTTTATATTATATTTTACGGAAATACGTTCGGTTTTGCATAATGGATATTGTGCTCTGAAAAAAATTATATAATAAGTAAATTTACGAGTATTATTGTTGTTTCTTGTACATTGAATAGATCCTCACTCGTATGTCTTCCTTATTTATTTTCCGTTCCAGCCGAAGATGACGTGAGCAATCATCAGATATACCATAATTGTTATGGTACTCGTTAACATGATAGGAAATCCTACCCTGCAATCACGCAGTTTTAGCTATTATGATGGAAAGTGACAAGTCACAAGATCTTCGAAACGCGGTGACATATTTTGTATTAATCATGACGTCATGATTTCACTTACCTGGAGAATTGCATGAAATTGAATTTGTAACCGTGTTGTTCCGCGAGGCCCATGCAAACAACATTGGCAGTAGCTCCAATCAAAGTTCCATTTCCTTTAAACATATTCACCTGAACAACTGCTAGCCATGCGAAAAAAACTGGCGCTCTTCATTTGAAAGCGTCAATTTTCGAGGCATGACCTTTGACTATCGTTATTTCAACGCGATCATGTGAATATATTGAAAGAACCATGATGCTGTACAAAGCTCGAAAGATGATTTTATGTTCGAGGTAAACTTTGCAGTTTTAGATTACTTGAGAAACCATTGAGATCTGGAAAATTTCTTACCTCCCATACAAGCTCCAAACGTCAATGCCCATATTAGAGGCTGCATAGGCAAACTGAGCTCGCGATTTTGGGCAAGATTCGTTGCAATTCTCACCATCATAGTGGTGAGTGGTACATTGTCAACGAAACAGCTAGCCAAAGCCGACACCCAAAGCATCAGTAATATAGCAACAGCTAATCGGGACTCCTCGTTGACCGATAGAATAAAATCCTGCGTCTTTTGACCAATCCACGAGATGATACCCAAACGCGAAAGAGCCTAAGGAATTTTTTCAAATGCTATTAAACTTCTCAACGAATTCCTTTTAGTCTAAAAAGACTCCATCTCGAGGAGTCTATATTCAAATTGGCAAGAATCTTTGTAAAATTTTCCTTATATTACCTCCATAAGAATAAATAACGATGCAAAAAATAACAAAGTGCTCCATTCGACGCGCGCCATGAGGCCATCGAAATCTTGATTATCGACTAGTATCAGAAGCAATAGAACGCCGAGTAGGGCGATCCAACCCAAAGACACATGTAAATGAAGTAAACTGTGTAAGAAGAAGAGTGTGATCACGAAAGCCAACACGCATCCAGATTTTACCAGCAACCACTTATCTCTAATAGGATACTGGAAAAAAATACGAAATACTGCGATTAATGATTGAAGCACAATGAAGCTCGTGAAAAATGAAAGATTATTCAGCTTGCCTTTTCTTGTAATTCCTCGAGTGTGGTCTTGTACTTCTCTAACGCCGCGCTTCCTGTGATTAGCTTCTTCTTTAGTTGCGATAACAAACGTTTTACTTTCTTCAGTAACGTTTCTCTCACCAAATTCTCATCCTTGCTGTAAGTGGACAGACTCGCCGCCGCTCGTTGCCAAATAGCAATCGTGTGTCTCAATTCCTGTGAGTAGACAATCATGCGCAACATCATAATTTATTCTCTAAATTTTTTGAAGCGGAAACTTATTCTGAAGAGTAAAAATTGAGCATATCTTTTTGAGAAAGAGTTTAATTTTTAACTTTTAAAAGTGAAATTTTTACTTTTCAGAGTGAGACTCACTGTAAAAGTTTTAGACACTATATTATACACTTAGAAAGAAACATAGTAGCAATTATAAGAAAGAATGATTTGTTGAAATAAAATTTATCTAAAAATTTAACTAAATACGGATCTGAAAATAATTTTTTATTAAACTATTAAAATATTTATATAGGGTGCTGAAATTGATTGCCAAAATGTCAAAACTTTTTGTAGCATTTTTTCATTACTTGAGTTTTCTATGTAATTGTTTTGATGGTTCAACAAAATCATTTTTAAATCTATCTAAATTTTTAGATACTTCAATAAAATCATTCTTATTGTTTAACAATAAAATTTATTTATATGTAAAATTAATATACAATTGAAAAAAACTGTTTTATATATAGTTGTAATAAATATAAAATAACTATATATTAATTTAACACATTAATTCTACAATAAAACTTGTATAGTTATTATACTGAAAAAAATATAGTCAATTTTAATAAACATTTAATTGAATACTGTCAACTAAATATTTGTTAAATATAAAGATATATTTATTTAATACAAGAAATGTTAATTTGATTTAATAATCAATTTTTTTTACTGAACCAAAATTTATTTATTGTAAGTAAATGTTTGGCAGTATTGAACTAAATATTTAAAACTGTATTTTTTTCTCAGTGCACTTTTATAGTTGCTACCACTGTCTTTAGGCTGAATTTCTTGCATATTTATTTTTCTTCTTTTTTTCGCATTCGCGAAGAGAATAAGATAAAAGATAAATCGTGCAAGAAGTTCAGTCTTGTATAGAAAAAGAACAGGCTTTTTTTGTCTGAATATAAATTATTGGAAGTTTGGCATATTATACCTGTACATCTTGCGGCTCGTCGAATCTAAGAACTGCGACGTCTCGAAAAATATAGCGGATTTGCGCACTGACCACAATCAACACCAATATCACGCCGATACTCATGTGCAATGCAAACGTACCAAAATCAATTTCCTACGACGTAATTATCTGTTAATTATGAGATCGACAAACATTATCTTCCATTTCTGTGCGTGTAATGTAGCACATTCGTGTAACTCACGGCGTTTTTAACATCCCGATTGGAAGCGATGATGACATTCGGCGGATCGCCGACCGGTGTCGTAGCACCTCCTATGTTGGAATAAATTACCATAGCAGTCAGGATTGGTACTGGGTTCAACTCCATTACCTCGCATAGTCTAATAGTTACCGGAGTCATTAATAATACGGTCGTCACATTATCTAGCAATGATGACAGAAACGCAGTGAAGAAACAGAGGGCCATTATCAACGGCCACAATCTTCCGGCGGTTATCTAAAAATGAAAGGTATCTCAGGTTCAGTTTTTTTTTTTCACTTTAGATATATGCCAATTTCTTTTTCTCACTTTGTAAGCATAAACTGCCAGCCAGTCGAACACTCCAGTTTCGGCGATGATGGCAACCAGCACCATCATGGAGAACAGTAGTAGCAGCGTGTCCATATCTATCCAAGAGATAAGTTCGCTCATACTCGGACGCTAAAATACAAAATTCCAAACGGAAAAATGATTTTGTTGAAATATCTAAAAATGTAACTAGATATAAATAGCTGAAAATTTTATTGGACCATAAAATAATTACGTGGGAATCTCAAGCATAATATGAGCTGCAAAAACTATCAATCAGTTTTAATGTTCTAATTATTATTTTGATGATTTAACAAAATTATTTTCAGATCTATAACTAAATTTTTAGATATTGTAAAATCGTCCTTTCCACTTTTTATATTTGTCTTTTAAAAAAGATTCCGTCATAGAAATTAAAAGAGCGTGTACTTGCGATACCTCATTTAAAGCCGCCAATATTGCGATGGACATCGTGGATGCCAGCATAGCAGCTAGAGCTCTGTGTACTACCTAATTCGATCAAATATGATGAGCATTTAGGAATCAACATAAATACATTATTAAGAATCTTTATTTTAGACCGCATATGTGAGAAACACAATCAATACTAGAAATTTAAAATGTTTTTACGATCGAAGCTGGATCTTCATTGCTTTAAAAATTAGTAATTCAATCTTGAATTACTAATATACACTAATATACACTAATATACACTATATGTGTACTTGCATATATACCATATTGTGGTCTTTTTCATATTTATAATAAATACATTCTAATTTGCGTACATAATTTACCTCGAAAATTATCAGGATGTATAAGATAATCAAGACAACTGCGGCAAGCGGTATACCGATATCGGCATTTATTGGCGATGAATCGTAGCCTATCGAAAGCGAAAGAATGGCTTTCGAATTTGTGCGCAGATTGATGAACATTATGCCTTGCGATAGGATTCTATAAACAAAACATTTGCTAACAAATTCTGAGATATCGTACTGCATGTGAGACTTTCAGATATTTCCGCTGGCCAACAATTTTGCCAACAAAATTTGTAATAAACATTTTGCAAAATTCATTTTTATTAGATTTAAATAATAGTAAAAATATGAGATAACATACTTGTCAGCTTTTATATGGAAAGTCTTCCGATGCTTCTGGTCAGGGAAAATGCTCGCCAAATTTTCAGGTAATACCGGCAAGGTCCACACGTCGCTTACGTTCTGCAATTAATGATTGCAAATATAGTATGGTGTAGCTAGTTTATAATTATCTAGTAAATAAATGCCTTTAGTCGATACCAACTAAAAGTAACATAACATTAGTGTTATAATTATATATGGTTGTGATGATAGGAAATGTATGTTAGGTTTACTATTTAATTATGGCTGTGATGATATAGATAATGAATGGCAAGAAAGTGCATGATAGAAAGTTACATAAAGACAGGTATTAAAATTTATTGAATATGAGACGTGCGATGAAGCACGGATGGATGGATGAATGAAAGTAAGAAATATTTGTGAACTATAATAAATCCCTTTTTTAATTATTCTGTCTAAGCTGAAGAGAAATAAATATTTATTAGTATTATAATTTCGCACAATGTAACTGTAACACCATGTGTTATATTACATTTATATTTTTGAATATGAAAGTATAACATTGATGTTACATTACTTTTTATTTGCTGACTAGGCATTTCAGTAGATTTAGCTATTTAAATAAATATGCGCAATATATATTCAATATAATCAAGATTAATTAATTTTATGAAATGTGTGTAAAAGAATGGCCGAAGGATATTTGTGATAAGTAATTTGTTAATATGACTGATTTCTTTTCTTCTTTCTCTGTTTCAGGCTTGGCTGGATTTGATTTCATGTTCTTTCGACGCAAACATAAGTGTATGCAGAATAATTTTGTATACGTTTAAAGATATAGACCTTCAAGTTCTTCAAATCAGTAATGGAGAGACGTGAATTGGTTTTTCTGTCCACCAGAACTTGCAGCCATACCATCAAATAGCATGTGGATAAATTCGCAGATAAATACTGTTCGTGTTTTTGTAACGGCAGCAATGGTCCTTTCATCGTCACGCTAATCAAGGTACTTGTAACATGTTCGTTGATTCGATAATCTATATCGTTATAAGGAGAATATGAGATTGATTGATGTTATACTATTTATGGAAATTTCGTCTCCTAAATCCCATCTTGCTCAAAATAGACAAAAATTCGTAGTTCGATTTTTTATGATTGACTAGAAGGATACTCCTACTTTCTCTGCTAGACACAGAAAGCTGATGCAGCGTCTCAATCCTCTCGTTCTTAAACATCAGTATCATCTGCAATATGAAGTAACGTGAGATTTATTAATTAATCACATTGATCTGATGGTTTTCTTACTGTGAATAGAAGCCAACAACAGGAGAGTATGATTAACTTCATGTAACGGCAAAAAGGCTTTTGTCTCTCCTGTATTTGCACATCTTGCCCGTCTTCGTCGACATTCTGATGTTGTATGCTGCGAAGATATCGGGATTAATTATTACATCCGTTCTGAGAATTTCTAGCATCTTGTTAAACTTCTCCCTTAATCGTGATATGTGATTTACCTGATTGATGTCGCGGGTGGCATTCCAAGAGACATATTGACAACCAGGCATTCTTTCTTCACGCAGTCCAGAGATCTGGAAACACATTATCTTTTGTTATGTAGAAATCCTTTTTCATCGATTTCTTAGGCTTATTTTGTTCACCTCGTTTCCGTTATTCGATCACATTCTTTCTGAAAGATCGCCAAACTCGGATCCAGGCGAATCGCTTCTGGTAATTGACTCCAGGCGTGGAGCACCTCTTCGGGAATTTGTCCGAATATCACAGAGCTCGAAATGGAGGAGGAGGGACTGATTGGGCTACACATAACTTTGGAAATATTTGTTATAGAATTATGTCCAAATTGCAATTGATTTCAGAACTACATGATTTTCTAAGAGACTCGAACATTTCAAGTTAGAGTTTTTAAAAGTTTTAATTGTGTATGCTTTGTAACTTAACAAGTGAAATTTTAATGAAAAATTATAAAATTAATGAAAAAATTAAAATTTTATTGAATTTTAATCTTATAATTGTTTTGTGTCTGACATTTAGAAAATAAATATCGTAAATATAGGTAATTTGGGATGATTTGTTAAATTCAATCTTAATATCCATCCATGTTTGAGTTTCTAAAGAAAGTTTAAATTTCAAATTTTCTTTAATGACTTATGGATGGACCACGATTGAATTTAACAAAAGTACGTGTTGTCTTAAGTCATCTACAGTGCATTACCAGAGTTGTGTATAGGAAATTTCCCATTGAGAGATTCATTGTGTGATCCGTGTAAAAATACAACGTCTAGTTCTGGGATTGATATAAATAGATTTCGTAATTCTTATATAAATTCTTATATAAATATACCTGAATTGTTATGAGAATTTGGATTGAGGTATATCTGTGACGGGTTAGATTCGTCGTCACTTGTATCGTTTTGTGACATTACAGGAATTATTTCAATTTGTCCGTTATCGTCTCTTATTATATACAAATTTTTAGTTGAATTAAAATGTTAGTTTTATTAAATTTGCACGCATTTTATGTACACGATGCCGCGCGCTATGTTGCGCCTCTGAAAACACTACTGACTGTAGAAATTGTTTCACTTGTATTCGTAAGATTTTCAGAGGTCACCTTATAGATTATTTACATTTTACATGGAATATAAACATGGAGTATATAGAAATTGGAATTATATTATATAAAGTGTACTATAGAAAATTATTTATCGAAATGTAAGCTCTCTAAACTCTTTGAAGTAGAATCTCATTCTAAAGAATAAAAATTGAGTCAATTTTGAAAAAGAGTAAGATTTCATTCTTTCATTAACTCTAAAAGATTTAAAGAGTATCCACAAATATAAAGATTTTTTACAATTCATGAAAAATAGCATTATATATATAAATATAATAAATAGAATTCATGAATAGCATTATACATAATATTATACATAAAATCAAATAGAAATGTAAGAAATAACTTTAAGGCATTAATAGCTTCAAACAATCATACTCGTGGAAAAAAATTAAACATATATGTTTGAAAAATAATTTTATTATACAGAAATTCATTATAATTTTACTATGATTTCGTGTATTAACATTGTGTCAATTATAATTAAAAATTAATCATTTTTTACACTATCAATTATATTAGCTGAAACAGTACAACTGTGGTCACACAATGGTTAAATTATCACATAATCAAAAGATTATTCTGTAACTCTTAACGATTGTAACTTACAGTGTATAGTTGTTGTGTAATTTTTTTACCATATATAAAACTAAGCAACCGACATATGACACTGTAATGCTATAGTTACAGTCAATAAGAGTTACAAAATAAGCCTCTAAGTATAACTCTATGAATTCATATACTGAAAAAAATTTTTGATTGAAAATGTAAACGAGCTAGAAAATTCTGATCACTTCAGAATTTTGATTATCTTAACTAGAATTATAAGATTCAATCAGAAAATTCTGATTTATCTATTTTCAACCAAAATTCCAATTAGTGTAACCAAACTTTCTTTCCAGTGTATGTCTATCGATAATTAAAAAAAAATACTTTTATACATTGAAAAATATAATTACAATCAATTAACAATCTCATAGATATGATATTAATGTATAAAAATATTATATACAATTGAAAAGATTAAAAGTAACTCAGACATTCATCAGACGTTTTTTGCACATATTTTATAAATATAATACAATAATCTTAATTATATTACATCGCACTGTGCTACAATCACATGTTAACGCATCTTTTGTTCTCGTATATCATTTTAAAAGTCTAAAAGCGACAGACAAACAGTTTTCATATGTCAACCAGTTTTCTCTGATGTTCCTAAACACTTCCCTTGTTCTTTTCCGCGTTGATCGACTTTTGCTGAATGATATTTTGCAGGTTCCGTATTTCGTACTTTTCCATCGTGTAGTTGTATCGGCAGTAGCACCAATAAACCACGGTGACTCCCATGTAGGATCCCAGGGCGACGTTCGTCGATAGTTTCGCGCGACTGGTGAACATGAAGGTGCCCAGGCCGGCTGCGAGACCGCTGTAGATACCGGACAGCATACTCTGCTTGAAACAGGGGATCTTCCTGATGTCTCGGCCGAACAGCATCACCGCCTTGGACTCATTTTCCTCATCCAAATTTTGAACGATCGCGTCTATGTTGTTATCCATGATAATACCAACGATTTTACGTAATCTTCGCGAGGTTTACGAGCAAGACACAAAGTAAGGTTAAGTTGGAGTTGTAATAGTCGTAATTTTTGCACTCTTTGCACTTTGTGCTCTTACCTTCTCTTTCTTCAGGTCGAACGCTGATTGGTCGCGGCGACGATGTGCGGGGTGCAGGGCGCCGGGTGACGTCGCACGACGCATGTTCCGTGCTATCGAATCCGAGTGACAGGTGGTGCGGCTCAGCCCGCTCAGCTCGGCTCAGCTCGGCTCTCAATCCCGTGCTGTGCACACACTTGGTACGTGATCGCTGGTGTGAATAACACGACCCATCGTGAACGTTTGACGTTGCCAAAAAGCGTGGCGCAACGCTGCACCTGTCCTTTGAAGGAAAATCAACGAGAAAGGAAGATACTCTACGGTCCTGTCACGTCGCACACGTCGCGAGGACGTGAATTGCGTGTTACTCCGAAAACGACACCCGGGACACCCGTCGTCATCCGTCCAAATTGTGTAAATCGCGGTGACATGCACGCACGATCACCCGTGCGTCGCTGCTCGTAGGTGCTCCACCCCTCCCCCGTGTTCAGTTCCTACGATGTGTACCACGTATCCGCGCGACTCACCCGGGAGATTCAGCTGCAGAAGAGGTAAGAGTTGTCAGTGTCGACTTCGGCGTCGTGTATCCCTCTGACACGATGATACCGTGACACGGGATCGATTGCGGTGTCCCTTAACCTTACCCATGAAAACAATCCGGAGTAACGTCATGAGAAGCTCATGTCACACATCGCACGTATGCATTAAAGATTGAGAAGTGTGAATTAGAGATGTTAGAATTCGACTAATTAGAACAAAATGAATTAAAATTATCTTACTGATAGAATTCTAATCTTCAATTCATCGTTAATCTTCTATGCCTAGTGTAACGTGACTTCTATGTAGCACAGAAGCTTGCAGCAATATTTTGATATTAATGTTACTGAAATGTTGCTGAAATATTGCTAGAATGATCTGTGTTGTATTCATACAGCATAGAAGTTTACAACAAAATGGTTACAAAGTTGCAGTGTTACTGCAATATTGTTGGAATGATTTGTGCTGCACATTGTTAATGTTAATGTGATATTGTTGGAACGTTACAGTGTTGCTGTAATATTGCTAGAATGACCTGTGATATAGCTTCTGTGATTTCATCACAGAACCTTGCAACAACATTTTTACAAAGTTGTAGTGTTACTGCAATATTTCTGGAATGATGTACAACATAGTAACTCACAATAATATGCTGCAACGTTACTGCAATATTACAATACAAAAGCTTGCAGTAATATTGCATCAACATTGCAGTATTCCAGCAATATTGCACCAACATTGCAATATTACTGCAAGCTAGCACTGCAGTAACATTAGAAATGTTGCAGCAATGTTGCTGTAAGCTTCTGTACTGTATAAGGTTCTGGAGCTTGCAGTTCTGAACGCGGGTCTGAACTTTCGAAACTACTGGCTGTGCAAATTAAATCCGCGTCACATAAATAAACAGAATTTGTGTATACACGTATGTTCAACGGTGTGTTACGTCGAACCGCGAAGCACGGATGCTGTTCCGAAAGATAGTAATTGGGTGAGAGATAAGACGTATTCACTGACGACAATTGTCCGTCTTGTCATTCGCGGAATAAATTGCCAGGTCATAGATTACATTTTGGGGTATATGCACTTACGTTTTGTTTCTGTAATCTCTATTTTTGTGATACCTTTTATCGGAAGCCGTCCGACGATTGGATAAGTTTCACTTCGGAAGAACGCGTGTCTGAAAACGAGAAGCAGTGAAGCTTTTCGATCCTTCCATGAAGCTGGACGACTTTATTTTTTTCCAGTGTATTCGAGATTACTCTACGGCAGGCCAGGCATAAAACCGCCTAAGGGATTTTCATTTCTGTGAGTAAGGAATCGCGGAGACGCGGTGACATCATCTAGGAATTCGCATACGCTTTTAATTCTGGAGAAGGGAAGAGGTGCATGCACGTCGTTATTTCCTCACATTATTAACTATATCTTGTTCTTTCTCTCTCTCTCTCTCTCTCTCTCTCTCTCTCTTTCTCTCTATCTTTTTTCGATATCTATCTTTTTCTGCTCCTTTTATTCTCGATCTCAATGGGAAGTATTATTTCATTTACGACGGAACAAGTTGAGATATGAAGATCCAAAGAGAAGAATTCACGAAAGCGAGAAGCCGAGTTAGGGAAATCGAGGAAAGATTCTCAAGGAGAGATTTACATCTCTCGACATCCCAGAGATCTAAAGTTCAATATACAGACGGCGATTCGTGCGCTGTTTTTCTAGAAGACTGTTGCAGACTAAAGAATTGGCAAGTAATGCGAAACAAACGACCGAAGTCAACGGGGTTATTGTCCCGTTTGTGTATTGTGGAAGTCCCTCATGATTTTTTTTGCCACGAGCGCTGATCGTGTTTGCCTCCCAGGAAGGAACCTAATAAAATCGTCGCGTCGATTAAGGGAATTATCTGCACCTGCAAAGGCATCTCCGGCCCGCTAACGGTAAGCCGAGATTTTGCGCGGCGCAAGAAAGGTCAGATTCCATGCATTTACGGCGCGAGAGGCACCAGCCGCGATCGCTTACTCATTGCTTCGTACGGGAAAATCAACGTTCGTATTCGGGGAATCAAAAACGTTCATCCGAAATCATTAGATTGCTGTCGAAAATTTTACGATGTTTTACCGAATGCATTGACGGATCTAAAAATTTGTCAAGGGAGGGGTCCATTAGCATATCAAAACAAAATTTTTTTGAAATCAAATATGAAAAGGTAGAATATTAAATTATTTAAATTATTGAAAGGTAACTTACTTAATTTCATAAAAAACATTCATAAATATTTTAAAATTATATTTTAAAAAGAATGATTAAAAAAAAATGTCAAAATTGTTACAACTCAAAAAAAAGTGATTTTGAAAAATTAATTAAATTATTAATTAAATAAAACAAAAATGACAAAAATAATGTTTGATCACATTAAGAATATATTCTTTTTGCTGATATTATTTAATAAATCAATAATTTTCTGTCGAGTTAAAAAATAATCTTTTTCTTTTTCTGAGGAACTTAATTTTTTTAATTGTGTCATTTTTGAAGTAAGGAAGCGATGTGTCATTATTCTGTATTTTACACTTTATCTTGAGTTTTGACATCGTTATGTGACTGTTTTTCTTTTAAGAGACACAAATGTTTATCTTTCTTTATTCAATGAATGACAAAGATAGAATGACACGTATTGCCTGTATCTCCCAAAAGGAAAGCAGCCATTTTACATTATCTTAAGTGTTGACGTCTCCGTATCTTTGACAATGAATTTCTTACTCTTTTGCTTCGAATCCCAAAAAAATCTTCGAATTTTAGAATTATTTCTTTTTATTCGGCGATCCCGCGAGACGTTATGGAACACGGAACACGAGCTAATGTAATCCGCAATGCTCTCTACGACAAATCGGGCCAGTGCCATTTATTGTCCTACATTTGGAGATCGCAGGTCACCTTTCACCATCTATGCGATGCATTTCAAATAAAAATCCTCGGACGCTCCTCTTTCGAAGTTGGTAGTCTTGTTATTTCAAACATCCTCATGCGAATGTTTGCGTTGCTCTGAACGGTTTTGCAGTAAAAATTAATTATTTTAGATATATCGCGTTGATAAAGAAATAATAAATAACAGAAATAAAAAATTAGCATTTTTGAAATAATGAAAGGAAATCAACTCTTAAAGATTAACATATTTTTGTGGAAAGACGACATACATTTGTGGATATTATACTTATATAGAAAAGTGTCACAATTTTAATAAAGAATGAAATTTATACAATCTTATATTAGAGTTGCAGTGTTTGAATTTCGAAAACTCATGACATAGTTTTAAAGAATATATTATAATTGAAAATATAACGCGGAAAACAAATTAGTATACAACATTAGAAAGGAAGTTATGTACAATCATTATCTTCATTAAAACATCGTTCTAATTTAGAAAAAAAAAAATGTTTTACTGAAAAGTTATTTATTTTTGAGACGTGTCACTTTATTTTTATCAACTCGATGATACAGGAAAGAATGATTTTGTTGAATTTAACTAGATACAGATCTGAAAATAATTTTTTTATATATATAAAATAGAGATATATATGAATAAATATAATAGAAATGTATAAAAT
>NW_017259536.1:3527328-3528125 GCF_001594045.1 Atta colombica | reverse complement strand
TATAATAGAAATGTATAAAATAATTTTATATGTATAAAATATATGAATAAAAAAAATAACATGACATAATATAATTAAATATAATATAGAATTAAAAAAATATGTACACACACACACACACACACACACACACACACACACATTATATATTTACATAACGGTATTAATGATAGTCATCTTGCGAGAGATTGAATGTTTAGAGAGACATTGCTATCGTATTTGCTTGTGGGTCAATATCCATCTACGTTCGATCTGTGCCGAATTTTCGAAGAGAGCGACGCTCGAGAGAGACTCGGATCTTTAAAATTCGTGTCTTATTTTCCGGTTTAGCATAATCATTGCCCTTATAACGTAAATTTATCTTGCCATGAATTTATCGATAGTCGAATGATGCCATTAGAAGGATTATTTTATTAAACGTTTCTCTTCCATTAAAGTAATTTATATATTTCTACATGACTTTCTTTTTAACTATTTTTACAAGATCCTTTATTGTAAAAGAATCCGAGTTCCAAGTAAAAGTCGCGTTTTATACATATTTCTTGGAATGTTTTTTCCTTCACGCTTCGCTGCTAATGTCTCTTCTTCGGAACATTCTGTATATCGCAACACTGGCGTATCTAATGGGGACGCGAGTTCGGTTCGTGACCTGCAAGATTGAGAACCGGTGCCGTAACGCGAAAGGTAATCATAGATGATGTACCTCGGCATACCTCGACCAGTGCCTCTGGTTAAATCGCGCATTTTCTCCTTTAGACAGAGAAATAGACTTTATCGATCAGCGCGGAACTTTTCTC
>NW_017259536.1:3503282-3527228 GCF_001594045.1 Atta colombica | reverse complement strand
ATATATTCTTCCGCTATTTATACTTTCTTTTCGCTTAATGATTTTCGCTTCTATCGAATGAAGATTCTCCATCGATCAACTGCGAGCTGAAATGTTAATGAAAGCGAATGGGGAGGCAGATGTGCAATCAGGATGAGAATTGTTATACGCATAGTTTAACTCTTTCTGCTATATGTATCGTTATCGATGGTATATGGGCGTATAATAACGTGTGTTAAGGGAAAAACTCTTGTCTATCTACTAATTTACACGGAGGTATCTTGGTTTCTTCAACTTTACGTGCTCTCCTCTAAATGGCTTTAACAATTAGCGTAAGCGCACGAACGCGTATTTACAGAGTAAACTTACTCATATTTTTATTAATGTATACTCTCTTTTGTGAACAGCATTTGGTGTTGGGACAACAAGGTTGGCGGATCTATATGGGGCAATGCGTGTCTCGTAAGGCGGGCGCCGTCGTCGCAGCATCCGGTCATCACAATTCACCCTCGTACCGTATCATGGACAAGGCCCAGAAACAGGTGAGCTTCTCACCGTCTCAACATCTATGCGATGTTGTCGCTATACAGGATGCTTTTTAAATAGGACATATCATACAGCGTTATTTCTAATTTAAAATTGAATCGAAAAGTCCTTTACAATTTTGCAATTTTTCCAATGGTTGACGAAATATTAATTTCTAAATATTGCCGAATAAGCGCATATCCGGCTGCTCAATCATTAACTATCACGAAAATTGCAAAATGAAGAAGAAGAAGAAGAAGACTTTTCGACTCAATTTTTAATCAGGATAGCGCTATATGATTTAAGAAAACATCCTATAGAGCGATAAAACCTTATTCTTAAAGATTGAATACTCTTCTTTAAAACTGACTTAATTTTCATTCTTTAGAATGAGATATCATTTCAGAAGAATTTAGAGAGTATACAAGTTGTTTAAAATTTATATTTCTTTATAATAAAGTGAAATATTTACAATGAAATTCCACTCCAAAGAATTTAGAGAGTGCGTGCAATAGAAAAAGCAGTTTTGCAACTGTAAGATTCTTTAATCAGGGAAATTTGCCATAAATCAAGGAAATCAGAGAAATTCTGCAAAATTAAAATTCTTGACTTTAAAGGATATTAATATGGACATATCATACGTAATTTTGGAATACTATCAATTTAACAATTCAACGCAAGCATTGTCAGCAACATTAATATAGTAATTTACATTACTATATTAAATTGCTCTTTCAACAAAATATTTGACGGTTTCTGAATCAAGACGAAAATACAAAAAGATTTAAAAGATTATTGAAAACAGGGAAAAACTAGAATTTTATCTAGAAGTCAGGGAAAAATTATGGAATTTTAGGAATTTGTAACAATTCTATTTAATATGATTGATTTATATTCACAGAATAAACAAATTGTCCAGCAAATTAGCAGCAAATTCAATGAGAAAAGTGCAACAGTATCATCTATGTTTGCATTAAGCTCAGGTTTAGAGCTAATCTGAATACATAACTTAATAGCAGATTGACAGTAAAAATCGAGGCAAAATTTGTCGAATATAGATCCTGCTCGATTTCTACTGCCAATCTGCATCAAACTATGTACAACTTTTTCAATTTTTGTCTCGAATGCTGTCAAATTATAATATAAATAAATTTTGTTATATTTTTTGTGACATTCTGTTGTCAAGGCATTTTATACAATAGATATCCTTTTGAAACTTTCCTACTCACAAAATTTGTCAGTAAACGCTTTGAAAAACCTGTTCAAGCAGACTTGGCTGATTAGGTACATTTAGATCCAGTGAAAAACTAAGGATAAATCTCAGTCGTAGTAAAGAATCTTACAACAGTTGCAAAGCTGTTTCTTTCTGTCAAACGAAATCAATAACATCAATACCGATAGAACTTGAAGTTCATCATCAACATGAGTGTGTCCCTGGCTTCCGCCTTTATTGCATTTACGCAATCCACGAGGGATATCGCTTATGTATATATGCATATATGAATGTGCTGTGCCAAGTATCACGTACACTCAGCATGTATAGCGGAAAAACCAGCTGATCGCGCGGACGGCTAGACTGAAGGCCACATCGAGGTTCAACGCCCTTTCTCAAATGCGATTCCACCCGCAACGGGATCGCGCTTCATCCATGAATAGATCATTCGCGCGCATCCGTGTCCGTGTCGTCAAACCACCTTGCAACCTGTTCAGTTCCTTTCTGTAAAAATGATAGCCAGCGACGCGTGACCGAATATTGCGTTCGAATTTCACTGCAACATGAATGAACATTGCGTTGAATAACGATAATTTTCGCTATCTTTCGACATTGTACCGCACATCAGTTTCATTTTACACGATCTAAATGCTCGAGCGTGCAATTTCAATGCAAATATTACAATTATTATCGTCGATCCTTTTTTTTTAATTCGCGATTGAAGTCTACGCTTTCATAAATGATTTGCAGATAAGCGCCGCGTAATCACTCGCATGCTCGAATGCCTCCTTTAACGATGAAACTAAGAATAATTCGACTATCGAACGTATCCCGTTGTATCCTGTAAGGTATATCGATTTCCACTTTCGCGGCTCGCATTAACTTTCTCATGCACGAATCGCGACGAATTAATTATCTTCGAACGGATATGATACGATGAAATGTCATAAATCGCTTTAAAAGCGATTACTTGCACTTCATCCTGTCCAGTGTCGATGCACTGGAGTAGATAAATATAGTCTTATAGAAAATAGCCTTCACATATTTGAGTATAAATTAATAATACCTTTGAGGCTTACACAGGTAACTTTTTTTTAAAAGTAGCTACGTGATTTGCGTTTTGATATATTATTAAACGCCGACGTTTCGCGAATATTGCAGTTCATTGATCCTGATACTGATCAATATCAGGTTGCTTCTCGTTCTGATAAAATGAACCGCAATATTTAAACTTTGGCGTTTAATGATGTATCAACACGGAGAGAATGATTTTGCTGAAGCATCTAAGCTGGATACAGATCTAAAAATAATTTTGTTAAATCATCATGCTCGAGGTTCTTAAATAATTATTTTAATCGTCTGACAAAATTATTTTCAGATTTGTATCTAGCTGAATTAGATATTTTCAGTAAAATCGTTTTTTTCCACGAAGACACGAAGATAACCCGCAAACCGCGTTTCTTATATAATCGTTCGCGAAGGTATATTTAAAAATAATCGGCAAATGCTGCACGAAGAGGACAATTTTGTTGAAATATTAAAAAATTTATAACTAGATATAGATGAAAATAATTTTATTAGGCCATCAAAATAATTATGTAGGAAACTTAAACATAATAAGCAATGTTGCAAAAAGATTTAATATTCAATAAGAATCTTACTTTTTTTTTCGAATAACCAATTGCAGCGTCCTATATTATTTGGATAATCTAACAAAATTATTTTCTGATCTATGAGCAGTATTCATAATTCGTTCTCAATTTAAGACTGTTTTAAGTAATATCTTAAGCTGCTAATACGGTTCTCTAGTCTAATCATAGTCAGATCTTATATTTAAGATAATAGATAAGACCGTCTTAAGTACAGTCTTAAGATGTTATGAACTAATCAGAGAATCTTAAAATAAGAATTGACTATGAATACCAATCTCTGATTGTTTCATGATATCTTAAGACTGTTAAATATAAGATCTGGCTATATATGAATACCGGCTTACATCTAGTTAAATTATATTTTATATACTTTAGCAAAACCGTTGTTTCCATGTAAAGAGTTCGCATCTCTAGGAATCCGTTAAATCGAGCGAATTTCAGCACCCAACTTATTGTAATTCTTTTATACGCATGCGAATCAACCAATGTTTATTCATTAATAGATGTTTATTCATTAATCGTCGCTTTCACAATCAAGACGATTTCGCTTCTCAAATTTCATTGAGGTTTATTCTTTTAACAAAATCCTCATATGTTTCTTGTGAGAACTTTTATGCTCACTCGGGGAACCGCTGTCGCGGTTCACGTGACCGATCTCGTTTCGGCCGACGACGACGTGCTTTCCATTGTTCGTCGTCACGCGTGCGGATTGCATGGCAGCCCCACGCCGGAAACCAGAGAGGCTGGAGAACGTCAGAGAGAACCTGTGGCCGCGGCGCGTGCACGGTTCAGGTGCGAAGAAGGAGAAATCGCGGAGAGAGAACTCTCATCTTTTCTCCCCATTGTCTTCCCGCGTTGTTTCGCCTCCTCGCGTACGATCGTGCCGATTCGCACGGCGAAATCACACGCCGGATCAAATGCCGCTTCTTGCTATTGTTTTCCCAATGTCCTCTCGTTAAAAGCTGGCGTTTTCAATCGAAGATTTCAACCGAGATGTCTACGTTTAAAGCGGAAGTTCTTCTTTTCCTTCGTGAAACGATTGCGCGCGTGTGTATATATGATCGTTGTATGTACGAGAGTTTCGATGAACGTTGTGGACAAGGAAATTCGCTCGAGTCATTTCGATCACCTGAACTCTTACCTTTATCTACGAAATTTCCTTTGTCCGCGGCGTTATCGCGACATGAAGCGCAAAGGCTTAACTATCTTATCAGCAACATCGATTGCAACATGAAAAGAATAGTTGAAGTATTGAAAAGTGAGCTGATACAGATCTGAAAATCATTTTGTTTTTATCAAAATAATTATATACGATTTGCTAGAATATTAAAACTTTTTTCAGTATTATCGTCAATGTTTAAGCTTTTTACTGTAGTTATTTTGATGATCCAGCAAAATTATTTTCAGATCTGTATCTAGCTAGATTTTTAGATACTTCAGCAAAATCAATCTTTTTGTGAAAAATCCTAATTTGAAGAAAATGAAATGATAACAAGATAAAATTTTCGAAATGAAATGATAACAAGATAAAATCTTCGAATTTATTAGGAAATTTTTATTGTATTAATTCACCGATTTATTTATTCGTAAAACTGATAGCTTCTATAAACGTATACTTATATGGAAAGAATGATTTTGCTAAAGTATCTAAAAATTTAGCTAGATACATAATTCAACATAATTTTGTTGAATTATTAAAATAATTACGTAGGATAATCTAGTTGTCAAAATATCAAAATTGTTTGCTTGTCATATTTCCTACATACACAGAAAAATATTATTCTCTTTCTAAAAAATGATTACTCAATTTGTTTCTTTTTTTTTAGATAAGTAATGATTATCTTTAACAAACAACAATAGTCTTATTTGTAATATTTATTATAAAACTCGTTATCATGTATTTAAAACAAGAATTTATTTTCTTTTAAGAAAAGAATATTATAAAATTGATCGAAGAAGCGACTTTATATAATAATAAGCTAATCGAATTTGTTTTAATTTAATAATTTTGATTCAAGTATCAAACTTACTAGATTCCAGAATATATTTTGAATAAATTTGATGACTGTAATAAACTTATGATAGATTTGCAGATATATGAATTTTCGAAATATTTGAAACAAGTAATTGTTATTTGTAGTCAGGGTTGGATATGTATTTGAAATACTTTTATTTAAAATACAGTTTTTGCAATACAAGTATATTTTGTATTTTGTATTTCAGCGGAACACATAAAATTATTATGTATTTTATATTTAAAATCAAAAAATTGTAAATCCTTTGTAATTCAAATAATAACATTAATTATTAATCTTAATATTTGAAATACAAAATACTTTTATATGCTGCCATGAAATACAAAATACAAAATATTTACATGTGTTGCATTGAAATGATACAAAATACAATTGTCTTACAAATACTATTTTTTCAAATAAAAATATAATATTTCAAATTCATGCCCAGCTCATACAGTATATATTTTTCTGTGTGTAATTTGATAGTTTAACAAAATTACTTTCATATCCATATCTAACTAAATTTTTAGATATTTTAATAAAATCGTTTTTCTTTTGTGTATGTTACGTAATCAAATCTAATTTTATATCAATATTGTCCCTTGATTTAGATTGATTCGCATCATTCTAAGGTGATGTTTTCACGATTCTTTCTAATGAGATCCCTAAAATAATAGGAATTATTTGTGCGAAATAGCTTCGCTTCATCGATTTTAGACAATTGTCGTGTTGCAAACTCCGAAGAACCGCTCCTGCTGATAACAAATACGTTTGAACATGTTGAATCATCCAAGTCATATACAGAGTGCGTCTATGCCATATAAATGAGAACGATCGGTGGCAGGGATGTGAAATCGATTCGTCTTCAACCCTGATGAAAAAAGTGAGGGACGAACTCGTTTCTAGACCGCTTAGATTCAGCTTCGTCGAATCAGAATACACTTGACCAACGAAAATTAGAGGATTCGTTCGAGTTGTCTGTCTTTATCAGATCTACAAGTAATCTCGAGGTCAAAATGAGTCGAACGGATCGGACACACCTCTCGCAATTCTCGAGAAACATCCTGTATACCGGGTAAAAGTTGGGACGTGGGCGCATCCGCAAAATAAGCCCCTGGCTGCGTCGCCGTGAGCACGTCGGCGTCGCGACGCCGGCGCAGATGGCCGGATCGATCCCCGTGTTCGCTTTCCTTCGCGTCCCGAGCACGACAAGGCCGAAATCGCGAGGTAACAAGCAAGACGAAGGAAGAGCGAGAAACGCGGGGGTGACGACGACAACGACGACGGAGGGCGACGTCGGTGCGCTGTCGCTCGTTTCCTCGCCATCGTATGCCATCCTTACGATGTGACGGATCACGAAGAGAATTCTGTACCATCCCTTTCGCGCCTCTTCCGAGAGAGAAGAGCAAGAACACTTTCCTCGCATCGCTAAAATATTATATATTCGGGGCATGGCGATTTAAAACAACGGTGGACGACCGTCAATCCCCGTGAGAAATCGATCGACGACCGGCAGTGACATTGGCCCGGAAGCATTCGTCATGGAATACCGGTACGGCAGCACGAGATGCGAAGACGACCCGCTGGAGAATGAGAAGGGCATCGGTGTTGCGGTAAGGGATGCTCCGAACAGGACGTCTGTGTTCCTTCTCTTCAAATCCTCTTCACGGAGAACCTGTTCGAGGGTGCCATGACAGTGCGAGTGTCAATCGGGCGGGATTATTTTCGATAACATCATCAGAGTGTCATTTGCCAAGATTTCCTGAATCGCAAGTTTTTATATCGTTTAGTTAAAGTCAGTATAGTTAAATTCAATTTATATTTTGGGGATTGAAAATGATCCTTGATATTTGGAAATTAATAGATATGATCGAAGAAGTTTTAAATACATTTGATACTTTCCGACAAGTGTGACATACTGCCTGTCATCGCTAATGATCGCAAATTATGCGCGTCAGTTTCTAGTAAAATTAGAAAATAGATTGTGATCATATCATCTTTGTTTAACATTGGCAAACAACAAGATAAATTTACTGTGTCTCTTGCTGAAAAGCACTCATTATCTTTAATCTCGCAAACACAACAGAGTACTAAGCCTTAAGAAATTGACCAAGTCGATTATTCTTCTCACATGCGACTGTGATTGATTTGTTTCTTAAGACTTAAGGCTTACTACTCAATTGTGTTTGCGGATTAACAATTTAGCTCGAATTTAGATTGTATTACTTTATAAGCGTACATGACGCATTTGCCGTATATAACGTGTGATGTGTACCACATGCGTAATCATCAGGACGACGATTTCGCGGTCGATTTGCGGCTGTCACGAGACATCTGTGTTGAAAGCGACGAGTCAGGTTTCGAGCCTCTTCGCGAACGCGCCCAAAGCGCGAATACGGTTCCCAGATTTGTCGATCTGCCAGCCGCTGTTACGCTATTTCTGGAGTTCAAATGGACCACTGTACGCGATGATTCTCAGACGGCTTAGACGGCTTTCGCGAGTCGCACAGAGGTGTTCCGCCGTTCCTTAGTCATCTCGATCATGGACAATGCGGTGCTCGCGAGCACATTGTTTCGGAAAGCCTCGTCCGCGGCGGGATGCGCTATCAGCACCGCGCCGTTATATAATCCGCACACGAATATCGATTAATATTGTTGCAGTCGGGAACCAAGCAAAAGGTTCGTCGAACAGATCCCGAAACCTCACGAGCGTACGGTATGTATGCGCACTTGGCAATCTAATGCCGAGATATTCGTAGAAAGCAAAATATAAGTTTTAAAAATAAAATGGCCAAGATTTATAATACATAATCGGCTGAAGGCAAACTTCACAATCTAATCACAATCTCGTCGAAATTGAATTACGTAGGATATTGATCTTCTTCTGCGGATAATCGTTAATGCGTGACTAGGAACGATACACTGCTGATAATCCCAGCTCTTACATCTTGATTACGAAGAACTTTGTTCGTGACGGCTGTAGAAACGCGATAGCGATCGAGACAGATCGAACGAAAATCCATCGAGAACTTCGACGTAATAAATTATTTCTAACAAATAATTCGTGTTGGAAAAGCTAAAAGAATCTCTGATAAGAATGATGTGTGTATGTAATTTATTTTAATTCTATCTTTGCAATTTTTCTTACGTTTATCATCGTCTTATTGTGTTCTGCGTCCCTCAGTTTTTTCACACAGACATCCTGTATGACAAATTTCTAATGAAGAATCTTCGTTTCAGGGCTCTTCGAAGCGCGGCACGTCGCACACACGCGGCACCGCGATGTCCTTCGGTTTCAGGCGACGACCCACCAGCGGGATTCCTATGCCGATAACGAACTATGTCGCCGGTACTACTAACGAGAAGAGCCTGCTGCATCCACGATCAAAGTCGGCCGGTCCGGAGCAGGATCGCAGACGGATGATGGACGATGATAATAGCAATATGATTCACAATTCGTCGTCCGGTCGGTCGACACCACGGCTGGCACCGCCAAAAAAAGATTCGAGTGGTATCGGCGTCAGGACAAATCGCTTTGGCTATCGGCAGCCGCAAGCGAGATTCACGAACAAGGTTGGTGACATCTGCAGCAGCCACAGCATCAGTCACTACAATCAGGAGAAGCTGCAGCAATATTCGCAGCAACAGCAGCAGCAACAACAAGAGAACTACTTTGTCAAACAGCAACAACCAAACAGAGTCGTTGCGCATGTGCCACAGCATTTGTGCAGCACGACGGTACCAGCAAAATCTCGCTCGCCGCAATCGAATAACATGGCTTACGGCGGCAATTCGATGATGCAACACACAGACGCGAACAAACGAATCTCAGGCATTCCAGAACCCATTAGTAGGTATACGCTGCACACCAGTCATCTGCCGCTACCTCAATATGCCGTACGGATAAACGACTCGAATTCCAAGATCGCCAAGACTGCAGCAAATCAAAGCAGAAAGATATCTACGTCGAAAGGCTCATCCAGTTCGAAAGAAGGTTCGGTGACTGAGGATTCGGGTGTCAGCAGCCAGCCGATCGGTCTGGAGGATAACGATAGAATCAGATCGATGGATTACATGGATGATGCTTCTTTGAGGAGACGCGGCGTCGGCAGACCAAGAAACTTGCGCATGGTGGTATCCGGCAAAAGCTTTGACGTGAGAGACGTCCGTGACGACGACAGCACTGTCACGGAAATTTCGGTGATCCCGTTGCCCAAATCTTTCGCAACTGCTGCGATGAGTCTAAATACTGGCTTTGTGCGAGAGCGAGCTACGCAATATCAACGAATCGTTAACAAGGACAATAGATACACCGACTCGACCGCGTCAATGTCCACTACGTCCTCAGAGGGCTATGACGAGGGTTGTCTGAGTGAGGAGAAGGTTTACAAAGATCGATCGCGTACAGAAAAGGTCCCGTCCATCAAATCAGACTTTAGCCCTCCCAGTTCGGACGATCCCGAATATGGACACGGTGAAGCTATGGCAGACGAATATTCGTTAAGTTCCAGCGACGAATATCAGCGTACCAACTCCATTATTGCTCAGCACGCGCAAGCAATCACCGCTGCTACGAAAAGCGGTGCAACATCGAAGAACGCTCTACGTTCGGTGTTGCTCACCATCGAGGATCCCGCATTCGCTGCTGCCGCTGCTACAACAACCACTTTAATAGATGACGAAACTTCACCAGTTGACAGCCTATTTGACAGTCCTACCGCCAGCATTACGCAGTCGGATGGAAAGCCCTCGAAGAGGGATGAGGAACACGCGCACGAGCGTTCGGACAACACTCTCGAGGACGACGGTCCGGGCACGCCGACGAACGCCTCCAACTCGCTCAGCTTGTCCGAGGGTAGAGAGTTCTTCGACGATGAAATCGCAGATCAACCCGGATTGATCTTTGATGACAACAACCCGAGAGCGAGAATCGAAACGCAATCCGCTATGGGAGGTCAAGTAATCACCGAGAATAGCCATACTCTGATTGAGACGAATTCTAAGAGTGAGTACGGATTTGCTATTCTTATTCTTCTCAAATACATTTAGGTGTAAATTTTTTAATTTTTATTGAATTTTAATAATAATCTGAATAGAAATGAATATATTTTTGTTAAATATATGTTGTAGTTGGATATTTTTTATTGAAATATATATTTTATATATTGACAATATATGTGATTTGTGTTACAGATGGAGTGCATATCAAAGGCGTAATGAATAGTCCTCATCACGGGCAACGTTTGCATCGAGCAGGCAGTGTAGATACTTTATCGCCCTGTGAATCCATTGCGTCGGATGATTTAATGTTAGATTACGACGGCAGCGACGCAAGCTCTTACGAGGAACAACAGCGGTTAGCATTAAGTGATATAATTTTTGATAAGCAAGATACGTTAGATTAGTTTGAATAGAGAAATAAACATATTGCTATTTTGCTATTTTAGAATTAAATTATCATTATTTGTCTTTCTTTCTCTTTCAGATTAAATTCCAATCCTGCGTTGCACGAACTGGATGACGCAACTATAATTTCCGAGCTGGAAGCTCAGGGCGAAGAAGTGATGAGGCAATGGAGTTCGTTGCTGAACACTGCGCATATGGAGGAAGTGAATTCCAATTCCGCCAACAACAATTCCATCAACAGCGGTAACATTAACAATCAGGCCACCACCGAATCCGGGTGTGTATTCACATTTTTCACTACCTTTCATGTTTGCGTTGTTGTCGAAACATAAAACTTCGTGATGCATGATGCTTCTTCAGAATGATTAGTGTAACATTATCTCGCGGTTAAATTTACAACGCGTGACGTACTTGTAAATGATATGTAAATCATACAAAGATGTTCCTCCCCTTTAATCGGGGCAAAGGAATACTGCTTTCTCATTGATGTTGTTATTTTTTCTCGATGTTATTATTCTTTCATATATAGATAAAATCCAATCAAGTACAATTGTCTCATTTCTATTTATGTATCGCTTTTTTGTCTTGTATCACTTTGTAGATATTCTAATTGCAACATCGTTCTGTTTTTGTGTGTTGAACAAATCTGTATACACACATTTGCATCAATCTTTTCAATTTTTTTTTAGTTATGTGATATTGATTATAATTTTGAATACATAATTTTAATTAATTTCGATGCGTTTATAGCAGAGTTATGAGTAGAGACTGTAATACAGTGCAGAAACTGTAGCAGGCCTTAACTAAAGACTGTGTAGGAAGATTGAAAAAGTACCTGGTCGATGTTATAATATAGTTAGTCGATAAAGTATGTATACTGTACGCAGAAGACAAAGAATGTGTCATCCAACCATTAAATTTATGTATATCCGCTGTCTGTGTCCACTGTAGTTGTAAGTCATATTCTTAAACTTTGATCAGGATGACCTTTCGAATCTTTTGTATATCATTTCTTTTGTGTACAAAAAATTCTGTAAAGGTGAATATATTATGAGAAATTAATGATGTGTGCAGGTGAGAATATTTAAATGATTTTTATACTTAACGCCAATATTTCATATCAGAGAAAATTGCGTCTTTTGCACTATTTGAATTTTCAATATCATAAAAAACTCAATCTTTTGGGTAATCCCGTGACGTTTTAATTTTCTTATGCGCGCTGTATTATAATATGTTCCAGATTTCTGTTTCTTTTCTATAATATGATTATCTTTTCGATCAGTTAAATAACGAGAGTTAATTAACAAAAGTCTTGGAGAGGAAGAGTGTCACACAATATCCCTTTAGAATTCTTTTCATATCCCATACTCATCATATATTATTGTAGATATACGATTGTATATGCAATTTTACAATTTTAATCCACACTCTGAAACGATATTAACCGCAAGGAAGTTACAGAAATTATTAAGCACATCGCGTGGGGAGATTGCACATAAAGCTTCGTTTTATCTATCTCTTAATTAAAGGAAGCAATATTTTTCATATCGGGAGCATGAAATACAACATTTCAGTTTATGGTATCACATGCAATAACGATCGCGTTACTGCGAATCGTGTAAGTTTCGAGCACGTCATGGCCATATGCGCATAACAGCCTACTCTCTTTCACGTTGCTAGCTCCTTTTTACTCGATAACTTTCTCGGTGAATGAGAAAAGAAGTATACACTTTGTAAAGTATATGTTAGATTTGCTCTCGAATTCCCGTCCTCATCCCTGTCCTCGATCTCATCTGATTTCAAGCCATACCCTTGAAGCTTTCATCAAGACGTGGCATCATGTACTCGTTTCGTCAGGCCATTTTTCGTTCTGCTCCTCATTAACGGTGATAACCATCAGCAGGACTCAATGTGTGTGGTCGTAAAAAGATGTATAGAGAGAGACTAATATCCATTTCTATAAAAGTAAATTAACTTTAATCTCAGTTCAACTTACTCTTTATCTTATTCTAATTCTTAGAATTAAAAAAACATGAATAAGTAAGTTGAACCGAGATTAAAATTATCTACATTGATGAAAATGGGTATAAATATTTTCTTCTGCAAGTCGTATTGAATAATATATACAAGTCTATAGGGAAGAAATGTCGCTTACAAGAGTACATTGATTCACTGCTGATATTGAATAATGTTTTCGTAGAAGGAATTCTGCTAATTTGCTGCAAGAAATTTTCCTCTTTACGAAAATATTATGAATTTTTGGCAATGTATCAACCGGATTCTTGTGTATGTCTGTGTTTTATTTTTCCCTATAAGACTTTACACTACGAGATGTATGTCGCAAGGTCTTTTACTTCCTTGATTGTAAAGTAAATAAAATGAACATGCCCGCACACATCCGCCACAGGAGACGCCACAATTCAGCGACAGTATTCTGTGTTCTAGCGCGCTAGTAAAACGGGTGAAGCAATTGCAAATCCCCGATGAGGACTCGGCGGGTGGAGACTACTACCAGCTGACATACCCTAACTAGCGAGCGGGATCCGCCGGTCCTCCCTTGAATGTCGACTAGGCAAAACCGATAACCGCACGCAGCCGATTACCGAGATACAGTAATAATAATACACGGACGCAGGCTTAACGCGTGAGTGATCGCGTCTTGTTAAAAAGGAAAGAATAAAAAAAAAAAAAGAAATTAAAATGAATTCATTGCGAGGTTTTCTGAAGATATTGGAAAGTGTGTGAGTTTTGCGAGATAAGATGAGATATTTTATATCGTGGAAAAAAAATAAAAAAATAATGATCTTTTATTTGTCGTGCTTTGTGATGTTCATGGCGTGACCACTCACGAGTTAAAGACAGACGTTGTTAAGAGTGAGAGAAAGAGGGAGAGAAAGAAGTGAGTGATTGGAAGAATCCGAGTGATGATAACGATACGGTGTTGCAACTGGAAAATCTAGCGACTGATAATGGTTGTGCGCTTGTGACTTTTGCTTAGAGCATGACTAAATGAAGAAAAAAATGGGATGATATGTCGTGGAAAATTGTTTTCAGTATACAGTATACAGAGCATTTCCAAGTTTATTCCAAAGTTAGAATATAGTTCGATAAAGTCTTTTTGTTAAGTTTTTGAAGGATTAACTACATCGCAATTAATTGTTACTTAATGTAAGAATATTCTCTTACGCGCAATTTTCTGGTCTAATAATTTTCTAACTTGTTAAGACTTGTAGATATACGTTTAAATCTTTTAACAGATTTCATGTAATTATTATTTATCATGCTATGTTACGTGTCTTTCTTATTTTCGAGAGAAAAATTTTAATTTATCTTGAGGAAAATATTAATATATACAACTAATAACTATTTGCTGTCCCATCCCGCCCAATTTCTTAAACCGGATGTAGATGGGAAATCTACCTCAAATATTTTCCAACCTCCGCGGATCAATTGGTCTCGTTAATTTATTCCTCTCTTTTTTTTTTTGAGAGAAATATAGCTTGATGTGATTTCACGATGCAAGGCATCAGGTAACTTCTTTGAGATTACAGTGCGTCCTTATTATAATCGCAAAGATTACCGAGTTCTCTCAAGTATAGTCGAGATGTAGTCAAAGCATAGTGCCGAACAGAGAGAGTAACCCGTCGACACATGTAAACCGTTCGCCGTTTACAAGTCACCTCGTTGCGTCCTGGTTACAACGCTGCAAGGACTCGTTTAAAGTGATCTTTCGTCCGTACGGAGAAGTTTACGCGAAATTCTTAGCGGTGTATCTGGCACTAAGCGAGCGCGTCTGGTGGCGTGGGTGATAGAGATTATTTTTCTAATTTCGTATTTTTCCAATAACGATGGTCGTGCTGGCCAAATCCTTCCAAAATTGTCGTCCTGTCGGCATCGGTGATTTTCTAAGCCGATTCCGATGTTCAATTCCGAGTAGATGCACTCTAGTCCTCATCCTAGTCATCCCAACGGCCGTCACTTTTAAATGATAACCATTGATACTATTTAACACGTATTACTGATACGTAATACAAAGGGTAACTCCTTTAACACTCGCTATCAAACAGCTATTAATTAATCGTATACTCGTGGCATTATAGAGAGCTTGTTAGGTGTAAACGCGTAGTTTCGTAGAAGAGAGTTGATGAATCGATTCAATGTTATTCTTCCCCCTTCCCTTTCCTTTTTCGAATTTACTGTGAAGGAGAGAACATGCATGCAACTTTTCAACTGATTACAATATTTAATTTAACAATACATGATAATGTATTAACAATACGTGATAATGTGTGTATTCCATTTCGTCAATCAATCAATAATTTGGAGTATCATTGCGTCCACATGCGACTTTAAACTATTTCAATTTTTTCAGTTTTCTGGATGCTTGCCGTTATATTATAATAATATTATAATTAAGATGCATGTTCTCTTCGGTCTCTCGTTCTCCTTCGTCATAACCGTGTCCACAAAATGTTCCTTCACATTATCGTTCCTTTTTTGCCGTATAGACACCGTTATTTCTCATCTTCGATTCCTAGCATGAACGAAACTCAATTATAATCATGAGCTTCATTCTTTTTCAAATGGATCTCATTCTCTTAGAAATGAGGCAGGTTATTGCGCTTATATAGATACTTATCTCAATGTAAACGCTCTATTTAAGTTCTACGCTGGATTGCGGAATGGGAAAAAAAATCACGTGTACTTTTGTTAATATTTTCTAGGAATTTTTTTTAAATTATTCCACAAATAGAAAATAAAGACTCTAAACAGTCAAGCAGAATCTTTAGTGTTGCAAAAACACTAAAAATTCAGCATGTATTCACATTACGATTTTAATAGATATTTAATAGATATTTAATAGATATATACGAATATTATTTCTCTTCAAAGAAGTTAGGCGATTTACGGGTCATTTCTGTGTTGATTATCATTATTATTAAATACCAATGTTTTGTGAACATTGTAATTCACTTTATCAGAGCGAGTATCACACATAGGTTGTTTCTTGCCCTGATGAAGAGAATTGCTCACGAAACGTGGCATTTAAGAATCGAGATAACCCGTAATTTTCTTGAACACCTACCTTCTATTTCAATTCAAGAGCCCGGGGAAGTGCATTGAGAAGCCAGACGGTTTGAAGAGCTCGCGTAATTCTGCGATCACGCATCGCTTTAAGATATGTATGCGGAGAATCGCGATTACGCGATGCGCAATAATGACACATATTAATGCAACATACACTTATACTTAGCATAGTACTTACGAGAAACATATTGCTACTATTCTGAATTTTGAATGGCAGTTTACTGAAATCGCCTCACTCCTACTTCTTCCGTAGAATCATTCGTCTTCTCTTACGTTGCTACTATCTTCTTTAATTTCAGCCTTTCTGTACAATTCTTACAGTTCCAATAACCTCCCGTTGTACTTAGAAAAGATCAATCTGACAATAGCATTCTAGTATCCAATATATATCTCGCAATATCCAGTAAGTTACTCTCCTTAATGAACTATCAGTCCACCTTAGAATTGTATTAGCATTGAATTGCCGCCGTCATGCTGAGCTACGTTTCGCGACACTTATGTCTGCAAGTATTTATATCCACAAGCGTGTACTCAGATGTAATTTGTAAGATGTAATTTGGGCAACGTAAGGAAAGAGAGAGAGAGAGAGAGAGAGAGAGAGAGAGAGAGAGAGAGAGAGAGACAGAGAGAGAGAGAGAAAAGCGTGTGGTGTAGCGATCAGTTCTAGAAGACGGCAATACGACGACATTAAACATGACTATGTATCGTATTTTTGTCTTCCTCGTATATTACTGTAAGCATATATATCGACCTCCATTGCATTAATTAAAACACACTTCCTCTCGTGGACTACTTGTTTTCTTTTTTCATTTCATCTCTGTCGTAGTATATGAGATTTAGATTTGGGGAATAAACCAAGTTAGAGCAGACTATAGATAAAATGTTGGCTGTTGTATCGTTTGTGGAAAACAATTAGAGTAAAAGCACACTGTAGACTTAAATCTCCTGCGGCACAATGCTTATTTTTTGCTAGATTACTTGAGTTTTAGTAAATTTCTAGAAATTCTGCGTTTTGTGATGCAATTGTAATAACTTACTAAAACGCGAGCAATCCAACATGTGCCGCAGGCCGAAGTGTCGGCCGATTGCTGTATTGTTTATGGAAAACAACAAAAATTGTGTCGTGCGCAGTTATCTACATTGCCATAGATTTTTCATAAACAACGCAATAATCGCCTGATATTTTGTCTATATATTCTTTTATCATATACTCTTACTCTTAAAATTATTATATTGCCAAGAATTTTCCGACACAACAAGGATTTAAACGACACAATAATTGGCCGACACTTTAGTACAATCAATTTTTATTTCAAGATCGTCTATATAAGTAATGTCTTAAGGTCCTAACAATTTTGTGATTGACTTATGACATTTTAAGATTATATTTAAGACGGTATCTTAAATATAAAAACTGATTATGAACCAGCCATTATTAGTGTGTCTCTTACCTTTATTTGGATTTGGATTAATCGGAAGGCTAGTCCTACAAGGAGTTAAGCACTTAGTCAGCTCCCACTTTATTACGACCTTGGCCATTGTGTAAAAAAAAGAAGAAGATGTAATTTGCTCGTGTAAACCGGTTTTCTCAGATGGCGTATGACAGACTTGTACTCATGGCCGTGATATAATGAGACTTGCCGAATACGATGCTCGCTCAAGGCTAAAAGATGAACGGAACGTGAAACGGATAGATATTGATGGATCAATGTTTTTCAGCCTTCGTTTTTCGCCAACGGCGAGGAATCCAAAGATGGATAGCCGGAAGCCAATCGGTACGTCGAAGACGAGCCAAATAGTACGATTTCTTCGTTAATCAGAGCGTTACTAGTTAGTCGTGTATTTTTCTGTTCCTCTTTCGTAATTCGTCTTCCGTGTTATAGTGCAGAATTTTAAATCCGCGGCGGTATCGATCGCGGCCGTAAAAAGCACATATTGATTAGGTTGCGACGTAATGTCTTGTCAACGAAATGTATGTGCTTAAAAAATTAAGTGCACATCGCTCGAAGATGGAAAAAGAAGAAGGAATTTGCTAGATTCCTCAAAGTAGTCTTCTAATAATCTAATGCATATCTCCATTAATGTAGATTAACTTTAATCTCTGTTCAAATTACTCTTAATTTTTTTTTGTAAAAAATTTTAAAAATTCTAAATTTTAAAGATTCTAAAAATTTTTAGAAAGATGAAGAGTAACTTGAACCAAGATTGAAATTTATCTATATTTCTACATAGTATGAAATATTTATGAATCATTAGTTTGAAATATTTCAGAAATATTTTGTGAACATTTGTAAAACATTTTAAAATATTACATTAAAATATTTTAGAAATATTGTACAAATATTGTAAGAAAGAGAATATTCCAAAAATTTTGATTTCCGGAATATTTGTATTTTAGAAAGATTTTATGAAGAATTTTTGAACTATTTTAAATCTTAATATTAATATTTTGAAAATATTTTTGAAATATTCCATGTCGTATAATATTTTATGTCGTAGGTTAGAGGAAACAAGCATTAAGCCCGTTTGGGTCTAAGCACAAGAAATGTCGTGACACTTACTTACAATTAGACTTAAATTGTAGACATAAGTAACGCACAAGCTTTCCCATATGATGTACAACTTATTGCCGTGTCTCTAAGAGACGGCAATAAGTCGTACGGCAAAGCTTATGAGTTACTTACGTCTACAACTTAAATCTCTAAGTAAGTGTTATGACAATTCTTATGCTCAGACCCTTTCTACTAATGTAGTTTAATTATAATTTCGGTCTAACTCGCTCTTCATCTTTTTCTAATTCTTAAAACTAAAAAAAGACGAAGAGTTAAACTAAGATTAAAATTAAACTTTGATAGAAACGGGCACAGTTCTAAGAATTAGAAAAGGAACGACGATGAATAATAGTCGAATCGATTTAAATTTAAAATTGGAAAAAATACAGGCATTAATCTTATTTCCTTGATTTTCTCTTCTTTCGATGAAACACATCTTTTAGAAGTTCCTTGTACGACAACAATGTAATTCTTTCTGAAGGAAAACAGTGCACGGCAATTTTCATTTTCAAAGGTGTTGCTCTCTCGGATAAGTCGCGCTCGTCGTAGCGGAAACAACTTACACGATATAAGTATGGAACTTCCTTGTGCAGTTTTATTGTGTAACGGTGAATTCTTTCGGTCTATTTACTAAAACCTCTCTCAGCGATAATCACAGTCGACAGAAAATAGTGCCACCAATAATCTCTGAGCGAGTTGTTTGCATATTGGAAGCTATAAACGTGCGAAAGAATCTATCTCGCCATTTCTAAGTAAATTAGCTAATTAACGGTAGCCATAAACATTCACGTATAAAAACAAACAATGATGTTGAGAACACCTAAGAAAAAAACTTTCTGAAACTGATCCCTTTCCTGGTTCGTTTATTATGAAACGTGAGCAGACTTGTTGGGTGCTTGGTGAAAGAGAAAGAATTCCCTAAGGATGCGGGATTCCGGTAGACTGCTCGTGAAAAAACGAAGAAGTGCGTACCAGCGGCTGCCAGGAACGGAAAACCTCACGGAGTCTCATAAATCCTGAATTCTCGCCGCCGGAGCCAAGTTCGGCAGAAAATCGCGTCGAGGGGCAAAGTGAAGGAGGATAGACGACGGTTATAAGCCGAGGTTTTAACAGCCAAGGGACTAGCTGGGAAGGGTATTGATCGTTTACTTCGCCGGAGACGCAAACGGATCCTTTTTGTTGGGCTGATTTACAAATGCTTTCTCGATAAAAAGAAGGACCTTCTGAAACATTAAAACAATATCATGTTTTAACTGAAATATCTCTCGATGATTCGGAAACAAATTCTTATTAATTGTTATGATTTCCTTCGATGTCTCATTTAGTTGCTGACTAGGCACTTGAATCACGAAATTGATTTGTCATCAGAAAATTGATTCGTATATTAAATTGATATTGACTGACCAAGTCATGCCACAACTCTTTACTTATTTATGTATATAAATATATTAGGAGATGCGGAACGACTTAGTCAGATAATATCGATTTAATGTACAAATTTATTCTCTATAAAAGCTATTTTCTGCTTCAAGTAGAGCTAGTCGTTGACCTAGCTAATATTAATTTTAACAGATCACTTTAGCTGTCCAATAGGACTGACAGTTGATGAAATATCTATTGCGTCGCGCCTAATTGAGTTGGACGAGAATAACATGTGAATTTAATAATTTGTTATTTCTTGATTGCTTTACTTTTTTACGTTGTTTCTTGTAATAATATCCATTTTTATATTGATTAACTTTAATTTCAGTTTAATATTCTTTATCTTTTTTTCATTTATTGAATTAGAAAGAGTAAGTTAAATCAAGAAGTTAATTTACTTCCTAAATTCTTTGAAATGGAATCTCATTCTCAAGTAAAAAATTGAGCAAGTCCGATTGAGCAAGTCTTGAAAAAAAATGAACTCAATTTTCAATCTTTAATCTCGATTTAACTAATTTTATTATCTATCTTTCTCTAATTTTTAGAATTAGAAAAATATAAAAAGAAAATCGAACCGAGATTAAAGTTAATCTTACATCGATGGCCCAAGGGTGAGCTTTCACTTTTCAGAATAAGATTCACCTCTAAAAGCTTTAGAGAGTAAATAGAAACGGACATAAGTCTATTTGCGAATTCCTGAAAGTACTCGAGATACGCATTAGCTTTGAAATTCCGATTGAGAAAATGAAAGGATATCCAAGTTTAAAATTATAGTTACGTGCAAAAAGCAATACATCCAGGGAAAAAGCAAAAATGTCGGAAAACTCTCGATTACGAGTTTGGAAGTCCTGCAAGTATTTCATGGACAAGATCTGTATAGTTAACTCCGATATTGTAATAATTCTCGCAGCTTTTTGCATTATCACCCCCACCGTTCTTGCATTCACCTTCTCCCTGCTGTCTGCAGCTGTTCCCCCTACCGTTCTTCCCTACCTCTCCGACTTCTCTTTCTCCTCTCTTCTCGTCTACCGCGACGATATCGAACCGCAGCTCATCGCCGTAGTGCGAGGTGCGCACGCGTTCCCTGTGTATATCCCCTCGCGGAGGAGGATATCCTTCGTGATCCTGATTCTGTGTCTACCTTGCCGGTGACCGTCGCAGGTCACTCCGGCGTTACAGTTTCACCCGGAACGGTGTATCTCTCACATGGGGGGGACTTTCCTCGTGTCGCGTTCACGAGGAAATCTCTCTTCGACGAGAAGACCGTTGAAGATACCTAGATGCGACGCCCAGCAAGTAAACGCCTCGCGTCTCGCGCGACGCACCGGGTCTCCTAACGCGAAGTGATCGCTCCGAAAAAAAAAAAATCTACTCGTCTTGTGTGTGAGATCCAGTGAATCGTGAGAGTTCTCGTTTTTGCAGCAGGCATCGATGATTCCACGCCGGGAAGCGAATCCTTGATCCCGGCCTGTCATGAATTATGCGAGGGGACGTAGCGTGACGTTGAGTTCGGCCGAGTCCAGGTAGAAAAGGTGAAACTCGGCACCGACGCTGAGTCCTCCTTTGTTCGCGACCGTTTCCAAGTCGTGTTCTTGGCCCTTATCGCCTTTTCTCTGGAATCGTCGTTCACGTGAATCTTTCCCAGTTCAAGATAGTGCGATGATGAAACGAAGCACGGTCATACTGGAACACGCGAGGTCGCAGTCGTATATTTAACCGTGGCATTAAGATTCACAGAGTTTATTAATAGTCTCATAAAATATTAACCGATACTTTCTGAGTCTCTACAATAAATCGATTTAATTTGATTAGCAGAAACTCGCTCATGCGGAGCGTCGGTGGTGTCAAAATTGCGCCGCGCGAAAGCTCTTAAAGTCCTGCGACAGGATAGTCTGATTTCCCTCTGAAATTAAATAATAATCAATTAATTTTGATCAATTGATTTATTGAAAGGAAATCGTATTCCTCTTTTAAAAAAAGGAATCAAGTATATAATTGAGGGCTGCCACAAAATCGGAAATCGGGGAAAATTTTTTGCAAAATTTCCTAGAAAATTAAAATTATTGAAAAAAGTTTAATATGCGTTATCACATCTACGTATTTAGAATACCTAATAATTAAATCTAATAATTAAATGCAAACAGTGTGCTTAAATGTATCAACGATATTAATAGTAATTTATATTGCTATATTAAATTGCTGTCTCAATAAAATATTTGACGGCATCCAAATCAAGACAAAAATACAGAAAAATATTGAAAGAAATCAGAGAAAATCATAAAATTTTGTCGGGAAATCAGGAAAAAGTGGAATGTTAGGATGACACTTTTGTGACAATCGCACTTGTGTAACAATCATTCAGTTCGATAAAACGTGCACTCTGGTAGAAAAATAGCAAACGCTCCGGTAGGATAACTTTCACTCGATAGGATGACTCAACTCCTTCTTAGTCTGAGATTGTTATGAAAATGAGAAAAAAAAAGATAAGAAGGAACGGAAGCGCTAACGAACGGATTACATTGGAAACGCGATAAATTGCGAGGAAATGAGATGATGTGAAATAAGTACATTAATTATTTCATTTTGCGAAACTAATTAAATAGGAACGTAATTTTCCAACGCGCTTAACTATCACATTCGATAATTTACAAACGCAAATAACTTGCGGTGTATCGAAAGGAAGAAAAAAAAAAGAACTCGTTAGTCAACCCGCAAAATATTGCGTTACCGCTATCCGAGTGACGATCTGAATCGATCTGACTATCGCGTTCACTGGGTTTCTATTTTTTTATTTATTTATTTTTTATTCTTCCCGTTCATCTATTCATAGATTCAAGTCTGCGAGTTGCCGTTTACATTACGTTTATCTCATTTTGCAGTTTCATTTGCGATGTCATCGGCGAGCGGATAACACGGCATCCCCGTGTCGGGGCACCGCTCGAATTCGCGTAACTTAGCGCGAGGATTGCGAAACGCACAACGCGGAACGCGCGTAATTCGGCGCGTATAAGCCGGACGTGCAACTTGGGAAAGTGACCGCGGCAACTGCATGTCTACCGAATTACTCATCGTATTCCACTAGGCTCCTTCCATTAACGCCTCTCGCTTCTCAATCTGCTGCACGTTTCCCTCCTCTTGTCCTCTGTCGACACGTAAAACGACACATTCCGTCCCATCCAGCTAAATATGCCGTCCGTGCTCCATCTTCTATTTACATTATCCTATTCCTGCGGTTGAAGCTTTCCGACTGTCACGTTCAGTGATATATGACCATTCGGCCACGTCGAGAAAATCTCCTCCAGGAGGAAACTCGAAGAGATCCACGAGGAAACTATTGGGTTCTCCTCCTTCTGCTCAAGTCAACAACAAGTTTAACAAGTTCCCGAGAGATTCCCGAGAAATTCGATTATCCTCGCGCTCATTCGGCTAGAGACTTGGCGAACCGCGTTCGACTTGGTGAAGCGCACGGGACCAGGACGGCCGATGACTCGCGCGCGATTACCGGGAAACGACCGACGATCCGATTGAGGGAACAAATCGACGATGGCCTCCACGTCGGCCGAGAATTCGAAGGGCGCCCGGAGACGCACCACCGGTCTGCCAACGCGCGTTCGCGTCCCCGCGAACTTGGAGAACGGTACCGGCGGCGGCGCCGAGGATGGACGCGACGACTCCGGCCTCTCGTCCGAGAGCTCGACGCCCACGAATGGATCGCCGCCTCCGCGACAACCCAGGGTGTCGAGCAACGGTCAGATCACCTCCACAAGCATCGGCGTCGCAGCCGCCTCCTCCTCCTCCGCCGCGATCTCCTCGCGAGCCAAGAATAGTTCCGGAAGGTAGTGCCTCTCTCATTCTGCTGCTCTCTTCAGGAAGAGCTATGCTCTTCCCGCAGATATTTCCGAGCCTAAGAGAGATACAAGATAGCGAGGAAGCGCGGAGATTAGATGCCGCACGCTCGTTTTCTTTTTTTTTATTGAGATAGCGTGACTGTGATTAGAATTATGATAATGCTCGAATACACTACTTCCTGTTAAACCCCCGCTGGTTTATGTTTACTCGCAGAAAGCTCTCGCTGCTTGTCGTTTATATTC
>NW_017259536.1:3476557-3502808 GCF_001594045.1 Atta colombica | reverse complement strand
ATATATATATATATATGTGTGTTATTTATTTCCGATGTGCATGATTAATTATTATATTTCGTCAAGTCATCATACTTCTTTTTATTATATTATATTATAGAGAATGATTTAAAATAGATGACAAAAGATGACGAATAGATTAATTTATGAATATCTGATCTCTATGTAGTTAACAAACCTCTTTTAGAATTTCTATACAGGATATAATCCCAAAATTCGTTGACTTAAAATACTACAATAGTAAGATAGTTCTCGACAAATTAAATAAAAAAGTTATATATTTATAAATTTCTATTTTAAGCTGTAATTCTTGAAATAATAAGAATTGAAATATGATCAATTACAAAGTATATTTAGATGGCCACGTGTGAGTCGCGCGTGCGGTAGTATTAGTAAACACAACATTATGACTTGAGCTTTTGTACAGTTGACGTCGCTTCTAATCTGCTTTTATTTTATTCATATAATGAATATCGTTTTAAAAGTTTCATTAAATTTAAATGTTTTATTATTATATACACTTTATTAATTTTTTTCTACATAACTACACTGTTAGAAATGCTTCCTTTACGTGTAAATGAAGCTCGTGATTATAAATGAAATTAAAAGTAACGAACGATTTAACTGAAAACTAAATTACAGTAGTTACTTAAATAATGTAATGAACGTATGCATTAAATTTCACAAAATTTTATGAAAAATAATTAAATTTAATGTATTTTAATGTCATGAAATTAAATTCAAATTGTGTAACTTAAAATACATTAAATTTCATGAAATTTTTAATAGTGTACATTAAATGTAATTCAAGAACATTTCTAACAGTGAGTTATAGATTTTTATTGTAATTCTGGTCTCTCTTTGGAATCTGAGTCACTCGACCTTGTAATCAGCGATATTCTTATTATTTCCCAATTTGGAGCGTAAGAAACAACTCTTATAATTTTGTTCACTGAGACTCAAAAGAAAACCGAAAATTTTGAATCATGTAAGAAGAATATATTAAATTATCATTTCGATTACTGCTTGATTCTCATTCATCTAATACATTTTTCTTTATTAATGATGAGGACGCATTTCGGCGTCTACTAACACTTACACACGGAGAGAATTTTCTTTTAAAATTTGTCCTGAAAATATGGTATACAATACAATACAATATTTTCAAGATTTTTACCATGTACGGTAAAATTAATCAAACTTATTTTATATTTTATTGTAATTTTAATGAATGAGAGAGATTTACAATTCTTCAAAATATAATGTTGTCCCACAGCTATCATATTTTCAGGGTAAATTCTAAGAAAAGACTCTTTCCGCGCAGGTAATCATAATATTTTGTAATTGGTCATCTAAACCCCTATCCCAGAAACTATTGCTTAAAATAAAAATTTACAAATAATTTTTCTTATTTAATTTTTCGAAAATTGAAATACTAAGAGCCGGTTGTTCCGATTTTTTCAAATAAATTATGTGGTAATTTATCTATTGGATAAACAAAAGAGTAAAAGAATAAGATCATAAGAGAGTAAGAGGGTAAGATAGTGAGCTGAAGTTTACCAAAATAAACCAGTGAATTAAAATTAAAGTAAAATACGTTTAGTAAAATTAAAATTAAAATAATACTAAGTAAAATTAAAATACTATCTGGTTATAGTATTCTGAGTTGTACATTTTGAAACACTTTATATAATGACTGAAGAATTCTTCCTTTCTCTTTAAAAAAATTCTAGAACTTCTGGTGCAATTCAAGGAGAGTTCCGACAAATAGAATTACATGGATTTCGCTGTTCTTGTTTCAGAATCGGAAGTGACAGGATGTCAAGGCTATTACGCAGTAGATCGGGAACGGAATCGCCTCGTTCGTTAGACAACATGCGCAATCGTCAAGTTTCTAGTCCTATGAGAACGTCAGGAAGTGTAAGTCATGAGTCTACGCTCAAACTCAATTTGTCTGAAGGGAATATTTTGCTGATATCTTACTAACTATAGGTATCATCCTCGTGCGTCGATTCCGGTGACGAGGCCAGTCTCAGGATAGACCGCGGCACATATCAGTACATGTTCCAGGACATCGTCTCCATAAAGACGATGCTCCTGAAGCTCAAACGAGTTCTTCAGGAGGTACGACAGAAGCATAATACACGCTTGCATTTTACCTCGCTAAAAATTGTGCACGTCACATGTCACATCGCTTCTTGCGATCGTCCACATAAATATGTTTCACGCGTTTTAAGCGCAATGCCGAAGCAAATTGAATTTTAGCTCCAGGCCCGCCTTCGATTTCCATCATATACACGTTATCGACCACAAGCATTTTATTCCGTTATCCATGTACACGGTGCGTTTATATTTTTACCTATTTTTATTAACACGATCTTTTTTATTTTTCATTTTTGTCGTCGTCCTTCCTGATTTTGCGTCTCAAGTCAGGAGAGAACGATTTGACGAGGGTACGTTGCATTGATTTTCTTTGCACATTTATTAATTTACATCACCTTATTTACATGCATGTGTTTGTGTATTTATTTAATTATTATATATCATGTATAATATATACATTTTTTATAATATATTATGTACTTTTACTTACACGGAATCGAGTAAAAAATTATACATATGAAAGTTGCAATTATACAAAAGAAAGCAGTATATGAAATTGTAATTACAAGAAGATATGTGAAAGTTATAATTGCAAGAAGTAGACTCAATCCTCATTCGAATTCTACTGTTTTACTCGGTCCCGATAGCAAATTATGAAAATTATCGCCAACACTAAAAATAAATCTGTGCACTAATATCTGATATTGATTTTTAGACAGAAACTCTCAACCCATTCGATAATCCGAAGGTGAGTTCTTATATCTCCTATAAAAAAGTGCTCAGAAAATAGATCTAAAAATAACTTAGATTTTCGTCTTTAATTCTGCTTAATTGAAGTTGACGTTAAGTTAAATTAGAAATGACGTTATCGGTATTATCGCAGAATGGCCTCTTCTGTAACCTGAACGAGGGTGGAAGTAACATGACTGACGTGAGCACATCACCGGGAAGTGGTGGTAGTAGTATTGCGGACGAATTGGCGGATCTGAGAAGGCAAGTGGTGTTCCTTCAGGGTCAAGTGGAGGACCGAGATCGCACCATACAAGTGCGGGATCGTACCATCGAACTACTTGAGGTAAATAACGAGGTAAATCCCACTCGCGATTAACTATACCGCTCTGTACCGCGAAAAGCTCGTCCTCAATGGAAGTCTAATCGGTAATCATCCTCAGAGCACTCTTTATTATTAATTGAAGCGAATCGCATAGAAGTGATAATCCAATGTTAACCTTCGCAGCTCCAGATGTCCAAGCTTCAAGAACCTAAGAATACTCAAAGCTGTACTTTGTCGACACGCAACATCAACGTCTCCTCTGGAGATACTTGTAACGCCGCTACTCAAACAGAGAAGGTATCGCTTCATCGAATCTTTCAATCTCTTTATACGTACTTCACATCGTTTTATCTTTGTATTGTTACGATCATAGTAATCGCTTTTGTTTTGTGATTGCATTTCGTGATTCATTACTATTAATGTTCTGTCTTATCGTCATTCTCTCGATTAAAAGGAAATTGTTTGATTGCGGCTTTAGACACGTCCAGTATCGGCGGGACCCTCGCTCCTACAGTCACTCCCACAAGATGGTGTCATGGGGCCTCTCGTTAGGTGAGAATTTATCCTTTATTAATAATTGTTACACGTTCAAGTTCTAATATTTATAATCTTCATTCAACATACATTAATTTTGTAAACAATTAATACCATTGATCATCGAAAATTACATTTACGTAAATTATTCTTGTATCACTAACACAATCGCGTTTTCAATATCTTCTCTATCATGTGCATCATAAATAATAATGTTCTTTTTGCTGCTCTGGTCCCGCTCTTTGCTCGGGTGATTCCGCGTGACGCAGCTTCAGGATCGGGAAGGTAGAGTGCGTCAGTCTGTGTGACTTGTTATTGGGATATGTACTCCTGTCTGCATTTAACGCCCTTATATTCATGCATCTCTTTTATTTTCGTGCCACTTGTTTGACAATTCGTTATTAATAATTGCGTTCACATTTTGCATGGAATCGAGTAATTTGACTTCTCATTTGCTTCACAATTTCCGATTGATCAAGACAAATCCTGTCAGAACAAAATGATCGAGTTATTATAAATTGCTACATTTTGTTATAACAGCTTGATTATTTTATACAAAACATGATTATTTTATAAAATATAATAGTTTTATATATAAATTGTATTATATTTTATAGCAGTAACAACTATTCAACAAAATTATAACTTTTTGTTTTATTTTATCATTTTTTATTTTTTATTCAAGCTTGTCATGTCTTCGATCAATATCTTTTTTCTTTGCGAAAGAAAATAACCAAGTGACTGCATTTTGATTGAAAGCCTAATGATCGAATAAATTCTAATGTAATTTAGAAAATATCTTTAACTATTTGAATGTAGAAAGATTCGAATGTAGATTATTGTGCCGTTTACATTTGTAAAACTAATGTTTCTGGCATGTTGTAATAACATAGTTCATTTTTGTTTTAATGTTAATGTAATAATTACATCTTGACATTCCCAATTTCTTGCGATAAAATACTGGATTTATAATTCGTAATGTTTCACGCTGCCTTGATTAGCCATGTGCGGTAAGTTTTGAATTTTTTTCATTCGATCAACTCAGAATTGTTACTTGAATCGAACTTTTACGTCCGCGATCTCTATTTCTCACAGTAATAACTTCTCGATTGCAGTTGGAGTGACTCGTTGGATCGTCAGCGACCATCACTGCTCTCCGAGCTTAATTCCGCCGGGAGCCATCGCAAGCCAATCGAACGTTTACCTCATACGCTAAGACTCCGTCAAGAACAGACTCCGACACGTCGCATCAACATGCATGCGAGAAGACACTCGTCAGAATGCGTGTCCGGCTCGCCCACCAAGCCGAAGAATTGTATAAAATCGCCATGCGATTTGAACAACGCAGAACAACGTGACGCTAAGATAGAAGGAAACACTGTCAAGTCTCTCATTCCGACACCTAGAAAACTACGGCTTTAATGACACGCTGATTATATCGATTTTCTTTGCGTATAGCAACGTTTCTTTTCGTTCCAGACGTCCGTATCCTTTAATTAAATTCTAAAGTACAAAAAACAAAACCTTTGAAAGACATTGATCTCTTTATGGACAAATCATTTACATGAAATGTTTTATTTGATTTTTCATTCAGTAAACCTAAAACGCCTAAATCGAGAATGAGTCTGTAATTAGAATGATTATGGACTTATTCAGGTTTACTGAATGAAAAATTAAATAAACATTTCGTGTGAATAATTTGTTCGTAAGGAGATCAGTATGCCTTTCAAAGATTTTCTGTATTTTAGAATTTAATTTGTATATAATTACTCAATCGTATTTTCGCCAGACTGATTCGGACGTCCAAGATATCGTAAAATGATCTCGTTTTATCTGCTCGTACTCGTAATTAGTTCTCTGCGCGACATAATGTTCACGTCTTACGCGTTAACAATGATGTATGTTATTTGATATTATGCGTCTGATATAATTCGCCATAATATTTATGTAATGTGGTGCAGAGAGTGTCGCGCGTAGCCATCTATTCCTGAGGATATTTCGGACAGTGTGTAATTCGCGTCCACGCGCATTATAGGTATGGATACACTTAATTGTTAATATTAGTAAATTTCATTTCTTCACTTAAACGTAAATTTATCGAGCAAATTTTCTTTCTATAGCTAATTCGCTGTAATCAAACGAAAATTAGACGCAGTTAATCATTGTTAATAATCACAAAAAAGCGTTGTATTTTATTTGTCATTGTCATTCAAAGATATCGCAAATACGTTTGGATAATTTTGAGAAAGTTGCATGAATGTAACTTCGGTTTGTGGATATACCTTGTGACAAATAGATACGGATTATAATTAGTGAAGTCAGGGTATTATGTAAATTCCAGATAATTTTAATTTATTGTGTGCTTGGTATATGCTTGGTGCTAGTAAGTTCGTATTCGATATTATAAGTAAATTCGTATATGATATTTAGATTCTCTTGTCTTTCGTGTAAATCGAATAAATCCACGAATAAATCCAATTCAAATCTTCTAATGTTAAAAACTTTAGTTCTTGAGATTCAAAATCGTAATGTAGTTCGAGTTATTTTTCCGAACTGTAATCTCACAGATTATATATAATTTTTTTAGATTATATACTCTTCTAATAAGATAATTGAGAATCTTCTAATAAAATAATTCAAACAATGTGCATTTAAAAAAATATACATGTTTATATATAAGCCTTTATTTTCTATTAAAAAGATAAATGATAACAATAATTATTACAAAATATAAACACAAACATAATTTCATAAGTATTTTTTCGTCCGCGTTGTATGATATTCTGCAGTATTATAGCAAAACATTTCACATAAAATGAATAATATCTGGAGATTAACGAATGTCAGGAGAAACTAGATATTTTATGATCATTGTATTATATTTATTTGTTCATACATTTAATTTATATACTAATTATATTTGAAAATAAGAACGGAAGAAAAATGAGAGAGTGAAAGTGAAAAGAAGAAAGAGAAATATATATATATATAAATATATAAAATTTCATTAATTTTTTTAAGAAATATAAAATAAAATGTGGAGAATTAGAGAAATCTTAGCTTTTCCGCAGAATTATCTTCGCAAGATGCAGTCAAATATTTATAGAAATATACCGAGTAGTTCAAATCCACTTACTATTAATAACGAATACAAATTCATAGATCTGATATGGGATAAATTAAATGGCAATTTTATTGATATTATCGATGAGCAATCGACATTGATGTTAATCGCCCGCCACAGCTACACCTCGGAAAGCGAGCCTGTGACTAATGCGAATGATTTTAAAAATTCTGTCGCATCGTATAAAAGTTATGGTAAATAAAGAGCATACGTAATATAATGATTACACGTTTATTTTCTACATCCGACGACCATTATTATTGATATTTTTATTTTCGCAAAAGTCATAATGTAAATCGACTTGCATATCGATAAGCGAACTTCTCTATGAATTCTGTCATTGTTTTAAAGTGTCGCTTTGACGTAGCGACATACACATTCTATACTTTTTCTCATAAATTTGATACGGCAAAAACTTTATATTGTCAAACTGACGAGTGTCAACAACAGATATCGCTCTAATAGTAATTCTGTATATATACATAAAAGGACAATGTGTACATTCGCAGAGGTACGTGCTGTTATTCGATATAGTTGATTGAATCGCATTGACTGAGTCGCGTGTTGCAGGAAACTAATTGGTCCTACATTTGGGATGCGATGGGAGACCTAAGCGCTGTGCCGCAGAAGAAGAGTATGCGTATTTTCTATAATATACCTTTTTAACACAAAATGTGCCAGTTCGTCGTTAACCGGAAACAATTCTAACAGTCGTAGATTATCTCCTGGAGCGTTTGGAACACGGTCATATTTACACGTGGGTCGGCACTCTCCTTTTAGCAATCAATCCCAGCGGCGAGATCATCACCAAGGACATTTACGATCTCTCGCAAACTCACGAGTATGATAATATATGCGATGTGAGCTGTAAGGAAGTGTCGCCTCACATATTCGCCGTGGCTGCCCGGGCGCACTACAGGATAGTTCAGAGTCTCGGAAAACCCAGCCAGGTAAATCCAACTGTCTGAAGATTTGAGCACAATCTTCTTTGTGCATTGAATTATCTTTTCCTATTTCTTCAATTTAGAGCTGATACGAAATGATTTATGCCACCAGAGAACCCATCAACAGAGATAAAGAAAGAATTTTGTTGAAGTATTTAAAAATTTAGCCAGATGCAGATTTGAAAATAATTTTGTTGGATCATAAAAATAATTATGCGGGACACTTAAACGTTGATGATAATACTGCAAGTACTTTTAACATTCTAACAATCAGTTTAAGTGATCTATAATTATTTTGATGGTCCAACATTATTTTCAGATCTGCATCTAGCTCTTTTAGATACTTCAGTAAAATCATTCTTTTCATGTAGTAAAAGTCCAAAACTGATACTGAGGAGTCTCAAGGACTAAGGAGTACCAAGACACATAGTCTTTGTACTCGAATTGAATCTTATTTCTGAACGAATCCATCAAATTGATTGTATTTATTTATTCCGTTTCCTTGTACATTTGTAAACGATGTTTCTTCGTAAAGGTGATAGTCTTAAATGGAGAAACCGGAACAGGAAAGACCTTCAATGCATGGAAGGCGCTGGAATTCTTGACCAGAAACGCATCCCCTGAGGTTCTCGAGACACGAGATGTAGTTTGTGGTATCGTACGGAAGATTTCGGTCGCCTGCCGTTTGATATCGGCCTTCACAACCGCGCCCACTGAAATAAACAAAGTCAGCTCGAGGCATGTGCAACTCGTATGGCTCGAATACAAAATGGGTAGCATATGCGGAGCAACGATATCCTCCTATCTCCTAGAAAGGGACAGAGTCACGAAGGGTTGCTGCAATTTTCAGATTTTTAGTCAGGTGAAGGAGACTTCAGCTAGCTGTGCACATTTTTAAAAAATAATAATTTTTAATATATCGTTAATGTTAATCGGGCCTTTTGCTAAATTTCGCGAAACTGCATCTTAGATGATGAGTGCGGTAGGAAATGTAACATTCGCAGACTTCAAATTGTCGATGGATATGCGATACTTCATGATGAGCGACTGGGATTCTCTAAAAGTGCGAGAGTTCTGCGACGATTTCCGTGAGACTACAAGAGCAATGGATATGTTAGGGTTTACAGTGAGTCAGAAGAAGGACATTTTCTTCATTCTCTCTCTGCTCATTCACATGGGTAACATACAGTTTATGGAGGAAGACGATCGTTGCAAGATCGATACCAATGATCATCGTACGTAATCTCTCGATGACAATTATATTAATTATTTTACGTAATATAAATCGCGAAACTCATACAGTATTTTATCCGAGAAACATCCTGGGAACATCCTTAGGACGTTCAAAAGATATATGAGAGCCATGGGAATTCTCCTTTCTTTTAAAGCCTCATTTTTTAAAATATTAATATTCATAAATAAATTAAATAAATATTCATAGCAAATATGTTGTTATATTTACTTTTAATATTTCTAAACGCTTTATCACAATTTTGATATTCCAAAAATATTTTTTTAAGACACTTCTAAATATAAAAACATAGATTCTATTATATTACTCTTCTTTTATGTTAATATAATTTTAAATAAAACGTTTAATGAATTACACATTTAAATAACATTTTTTTAATGTAATAGTTTAAGTAATAATTTGATATTCTATCTTATCATTTTGACTTAAAAAAGATTTCGCTTGCGGCAAAGTCAATAAACTTCCTTAACAAAAGGGATTTCCGCGAATGATGCGTCTTCTCTCAAAAGACATAGAAATGTTCTTTGAATGTCTTTAGGACATCCCTTAGAAGTCTGTACTGTATGGGAAATGCTTTTCATTGGTAATAAGCGGTATGAAGGAAAAGTGAAAATTCGACAGATATCATGCGATTTTCAGAATCTAGAGAAGCCTTGAATAACACATGCAAGTTGGCCTGCATCAAAGAAGAAGACATCGCTGAATTGCTCACATCTACTTTAATAAACCCTCAAAACACCCGGCGTCGACACACCATTTGCCGACGTAATCTCAACACGACAAATGCCTGTCGCTACCGATTGTACAGCATCATCCGCCACTTGTACGATCTTCTTTTTAGCTGGCTGATCAACTTCGTAAACAAAATCTTGTCCGCCCGTTTGTACAGCGAGCGATTGGGTATTAAAGATGTTTTCTTCCCTTACAAAAATCTAATTTGATACTAAAATTACTTTGAAGGCCTAGTTTAGGCCTAGTTTCACAATTGACTATTAACTCTTAACTGAAGTTCAACTTATTCATTCTAGAATTGGAAAAAGATGAGAAATAAGTTGAATCTCGGTTAGGCATTGTTCAATGCCTTTAATGTTTAAAATAAGTAATTAATTATTATCTACCAGTACATATTAAATTTTTATAAGAATTAACCACTTCAAAATCTATAAGGACAAAACCGCTTTAAACAACAAAAGGCAATACATTATTCCATGAAAAAAAATATGATTTTGCAAATATCGACCGATATTTCTCGCGTTTTAGGAATATTGGACATCTTCGGATTCGAATGTTTTGATTCAAACGGCATCGAGCAACTTTGCATTAATTTTGTCAACGAGAGATTGCAGCAATATTTCATGGAAAACTATCTGGTGTCCTGCCGGAACGATCTACAAAAAGAAGGTCTCATCGACGATGAGGAATCGTTCACAATTGTGCAATTGTACGAAGATCGCATAAGCACGATCGAAAAATATTTATTTACTGCCTTAAACGATGTAAATATCTTACAAATATTTAATAAATGATATCTATTAGTGTGGGAGAATTAACGATGAACATTTTCGCGTCACAGATATGTCTATCGATTGTTCCGAATAGCTCGTCTACATTAATACGCCAAGTGAACGCTAAGAACTGTTCTGCAACAAGACGATTTTTGAACGTAAGGAAAGAAAATTTTGTTATACAGCATTATTGTGGTACCGTACAATATTCCGCTTACGATCTGCTTTCCAAGAATACTGATAAGGTAAACCAATTATGGTAAATAACAAAAAAAGTTTGTTATTTTTTCATTATCTTAAATAAAATTTAAAAATTCGAACTTTTTAAAAAAAGAAAAAAACTTCTTTTCCATATATAAAAAAAAAGAGTAAGAGAGTTTCATTAGAAAAACATGAAAAGTAAGTTAAATTAAAATTAAGCTACAGTAATAAAAAACGGATATTGGAAATACATTTAAAGATCATTTAGCAGAATATACAAAATATTAAGTCGATGTAGAAAATTTGTATTCGTCTGATTATAATTCAAAACAAAATTTTGGTAAAATCAAATTCAATATATCCATTAAATTATAATTTAATAACTTAATGGATAATTTTGCTTTGATTTTATCGAAATTTTAATGCATTCGATAAGTATAAATCTTTTGCATCAACTTGATGTTACATGCTAAAGATCTTTAAATGCATCTGTATAACGTTTCTATTACTGCAGATTAACTTTAATAAAATTTAACTTTTTAATTTTTACTTTTTACATTTTAACTTTTTAACTTTATAATTTTTCTTTTTCTAGTTCTAAGAATTAGAAAAAAAATAAAAAGTAAATCAAATTGAGATAAAGGTAATTAATAGAAATTTAAATGTTTCGATTCCTATCTGAGTGCTATTTATAGTTAGTTATTTATCCTTGTTTACATTCGGTAAACAATAAAGAGGCTTATTCTTTTTAGCTGATGATCGACTATGTATCTTGAAAAAAAAAGTGAAAATTACAAAGGTGAACAAATTCGATAGGACATTTATAATTTTATTGATCAACATCTGGTGAATTTGCTTTCTTCTATATACAATCGTACAAATTTTATATACAATACCCCCTGAACTTCTTGCACGTCTACGCATCTTTTCCTTCCTTTTTTCTCCACAGAAAAAAAAAGAGAAAATAAACTGTGCAAGAAGTTCAAATAAAAAGAAAGGTTTAGGCTGAGTTGTTCCACTTTTTGATAAACTTCAACTCACTATCTTATGTTCTTAAGTTGCCTCTACATATTATTAGCAATTTTATAAATATTCATAATACGCAAAATATTAGAAGCATTTCTTCAACCTGATTTAAATTAAAATGTCAATGCTGTCGCAATTCAATTCATTAAGTGCGGTTGATTTGCATTTGCGTATATCTTGCATGCAATGATACCTTATTCTGCCAATTCTGTAACTGCGTTTAGGAAAGACGTTTTGCAGTTTGCGAATTATAGAAGCTTTACTCTTTTATTCTTTTGTTTATCCAATAAATTACCACATAGTTTATCTGAAAATGAAACAACCGATCCTTAAAGGTAAAATGATACACGAGTGATACTCGAAATAAAAATCTGAATATAATCTAACGTGATAATGCATTTACAGATTCCGGACGAGATAACGATAACATTCAGCATGAGTACGAACAAATTTCTACACTCATTAATTACCAAAAATAATCTACATCAAGTTAATGGAAAAGTAAAGAAGCCTACGATGCTTTCCAAGCTCCGATGTAATGTGGACTTGTTGATACAAGAATTAAACAAATGTGACACGCATTACGTTCGCTGCATTAAGCCACAGTATAGTATATTTAACAATAATGCATAATCAAGTTTACTTTTTTATACAATAAAAAATGCACCTTGTAGGCGACTCAACAATCACGAGTGGGATCGAGACAATCTTCGCAAGCAATTGGCTAATACGGGTGTTCTTGACGCGTTACCACTGGCCAGATGTAAATATCCGATTCATTTCATCTACTGGGATTTCTTCAAACGCTACAGTAGAAAACGCATAGGTAAAGATTCTAAAAAAATTTTGAGCCTATTATATTAATTAATTATTTCTCCGTAGAAACCTGCAGTAATTTACGTATAGCTTGCAAAAACATACTGGAGTCATTCTTCCTGAACGACGACAATTCATCGGTGCATTACGGGAAACGTTTAATTTTTTTAAAAGAATCTATATTTCTGCGATTAGAGGCGGCTAGAAAGCGATACCGTGCCGAATGTGTCTGGAAGATCGAATCTTTTTGGTTGAAATATAGCAAGTATCTCTTTGCATGTATAAACATTCACATCTTCGTATCAATCATAAAGGCGCAATGAAAACTCGATGTGCCGAGAATGATTAATGGGTTTTCTATAATGAGTCTTAAAAAATTGACCAATAATAGTCGATTATTTTCTTCATTCGATTTTGATTAATTATTTTCTTGTGGTTTAAAATTTGAAACTTATGGCTTATTATAGAAAGCCATAAAAGATAAACAGTAAAATTAAAAATAAATAAATACATGCCACTATCCAACAAAAAATGACTCATTGAATTGACGTCGAATCGACATCTAATTGAATCATTTCTCGCTAGATAAATATCATTATATATCGTTATATTAGGTGTAGTAAAAAGAAATCCATTATTTTTCCATTCAATTTCATGCATATATCGATTAATAATTTTCGATGAAAAAATTCGGTAGACCAATCATTAAACCTGGGAGTTATACAATGTAACTTTTTCCTTAGAACGGAAACATGAAAAATGAAAATTTTGTACACACATGCATACATAAAGTTTTTCATTTCTACTCTAGAAAAAAAGTTACATCTGTTCGTGTTTGCACTTTTTGCACTCATAATCTCTTTACTTTTTCTATGGACCTTAGAGAAAGCTAACTTATAATCTTAAAACAGTATAGTCTTATGATTTAAGTCTTATGTCTTTAGTAACGCACAAGAATTGTCTTATGACTTATGTTTTAAAGGCCCCTCGTATTTATACATACTTTAAGATTTAAGTCACAAGATAATTCTTGCGCGTTATTAAAGATTTAAATCATAAGACACTTAAGATCATAAGTCAGGTTTCTGCTAAAGTCCTATCTTTAACATTCGAATATATATTATCTTGTCTTAAGTGCACAATAGTTATGGGGATTTCAAGCAATGTGAACGAGTCTATCTCGTCGTCATAGGCTGCATTCCACTTGACGCTCGCAACGCTCTTGGAATCGTATTTCATCTTAGCTATTTATCAAGTGTTAAGATATAATTTCATGCTGGCAGTCAGTGATCATTTTTAGCATTAAAACAGGCCACGTGATCAAAATTAACGAATATTAAGTTTCAATTCTAATGTAAGAGTAATTCTAATTCTAAGAATTAGAAAAGATAAACATAAGTTAAACCGAGATTAAAATTAATCTTACATTGATGAACTTAATGTCAATTTGATTATTGCTTGTTTTAACGTAAAAAGCGTTGAGTGTGAGCATCGAAAAAATTTTTAAACAAGGACAAATAATGCTTGCGAGAATTGTAAATGCCAAGTGAAATATAGCTATAGAGATTACAATTAAGAGAGAGAAAATTCAAACTAATTTCTACTATCTTTTGCGCAGAGAATTATACGCAATATAAGGAAGAGAACATAATTGATGATACTCGGGAAAATGTTAGCACCAATATCCAAAATGAATTAATTGAGGAATCTCAATCAGAATTTAAGACCGTCGCGTTTGTATCAGGAATGAATTATGCAGAACAGCACGAATCGCAAGATGTAAAAGAAACTTCAGAAAATACGGAAAATGATATTCAAACGATCGTTCAAAAAAATTTGCGCGAGCAATCTCAATTCGAGAGATCCCTGTTAGAATACGAACGTATTATACCAATACAAGATTGTCCACGTTTCATGTCTGGAAAATATGTAGAAATATTGACAACATTAGCAAAAAAAACTGCATATATATTACATTGGCTAGATGGTGTGAATAAAGCAAAAGATACAAAAAAAAATAAACCATCGATATTAGAACTGCTGCGAGAAGAGTACAATAACGATCAATCAGACAGTAGCAATTGCTGCGAGGATATTCAATTACAAAATCATAAATCTTTAGATAATAAGTTTCATGTACAAAATAAATGTGAGGAGAATCGTGCATATTATAACGAGGCAAGTAGCATTAATAATATGATATATTGATGATATACTTTATCCGTTTATATTCATGAAAAACTCTTATTTAGAAGGAAGATTTGTATATTATACAATGTGGTGTTTTTACGCTATTTTACAAAAATGGAATTTTGAGTCGACGACGTCCAGCAAGGGTAAAGTATAAATTGAAACTGTGAAGAAAAATTACATAATTAAAAAACGTGCTTTATTATCTTCTTTTAGCTACCAATTAAAATACATACTCGTCTCAGGTGTCTACCCAACTCACATTATTTGGTACATACGGAGTTACCACAGGGTCTACAGGATTGTCTTTAAAAAGAATATTTGTATAAATATAATTCTTAATATTTAGGAGAGTCCCCCTGAACTCTCTACACTAAACACATATATACGTACAAATAATTTTTATCTAATTTATATTGAGGTAAAAAAATTCATTTAATTTAAAAGATTTACATGCAAACTTTTAAGAACTTCTTTTGTCTCGACTGACGTGAATAGGAATTCGCGTTAGAAAATAAGATTAACGACATGCTAGTAGAGACTAGCATCTAAAAATCATTAAAAAATAGAAGTTTCATGAAAGAAAAGTAATGACAATCTCTTTAAGTTTTAATTAATAAAAACGATCTGTATACAGCTATAACTATTTAATACAAAACGAATAATTATATATGACAATACTTGTACATGTAATACTAAAATGTTCGAATGAAGCTTATACATATCTTTATAGATTATAGAACAATTACAGACAAACATTTGCTAAGTTATAAAAGTTGTAAGGACCCTTCTTTTTATCTTTAATTACAAGTAATCTGCGCGATGCGACTAAAGCAAGAGTGGCTTGAAGGTCACTTCTTAGAATTTGATAATTAGCTCTTAAACTGACACGTCTTAAGTTATTTTGTGGCACCGGACGGCCACCAGCGAACGCAAATCTGTAATCACGTTTAAATTATATAATAAAAATGTTACGCATTCATGTAACTATTTGCTATTAATTTTATGATACACACCTTATTTCTCGTCTCGGCCCTCTCAGAGTGGAATCTGGAAATGCCGTTTGTCGATCCCACAGCATTCTGGTGTTAAGCAACGATCTGACTTCTACGTATCTTATCTTGCTTTTAACGATGATAGGCAGTGTGCCAATTTTCTTATCTCTCCTTTCTCTTGCATTATCATCACGATTAGTAGGTATATACGGTAATAACGAGTCTCCGTAATGCTCAATAAAAGGAGTGAGGTTTAAAGAATCCTGCGATTTCATAAGGGCACAAATAGCTAGCTATAATAATTACAAAAAAATTAATTAAAGAACCATATACCAAGGATTAGAATATAATATTGATACTAACAGCTATTCGTTCCCAAATAACTGAACCAAACGAAGCGTAATAATATAAAATATTTTGTATGGAAAGTGTGTGCGCGGTGTCATGTTGAAAAAATATAAGAGGCTGAATGCTCGCTAACAATTCCACAGCCATTATCCTTTTTTTGTAAAACTCAAAGTTTTCCATTTCACACTTTAAAAGAACATTCTCCAATGTTGGTATATACCTGTCCATAAATATTCAAAGAAGTTAGTTTTTTTATGAAATTATTTTACAAAATAAATACAAGATTTGTTTAAAAGTTCTATATTACTTATCGGCAATCGATGGCCAGCGAAGCATCAATTTCAGCACGCACTCTTTGAAAAGCACCTCCAAATTTGGATGTATGAAACTCTGACCCAACAATAATTCTAACAATAATTCTGTTAATTTATCCACCTTTAAATAAGCACAAAGATTTAAGATTCATTTTGAGTACAAATTTACAAAAGATGACTATCATTTTACAATTAATTACCGAAACTAAGTGATAGGGATAGACAGCTTCGCTGTTACTGGCAATGGCAATTATAAGTTGACACGTCCGTGTAGAAACACGTGTATATTGTGCATTATTTGAGATTACCATAGACCTAGCAATGGACATCAATTTGTCAATAACTCCTTCATCCCCTAAATGAACGTTTGTGGCACAGTCATTAAGTAAGACCTAGAAATATAAATAATAATGTTGCATTTATGATAATATTAAAAATTAATTCATATGTATGTGTTTTATATACCTGAAAGGTTTTTTGTGAACCATTAAATAAAGTTTTCAACGCGCGTTTGGCATAATTATGACGCGCTTCTGTGAGCTTCAAATCACATATCTCAGATTCTAAAAAAAAAAAGAATTTTAACACAAATTAAAAGATTATATTGAGAAATTAGCAGCAATTTCAAATTAAAATTATGTTTTATCAAATATAAATTAAGAGATTCATCATAAACATAAATTTTAAAAAAACTTGCCTTGCAAAAATGGCACATTAGTTTGCGTCAGGCACAACGGATCATTCATTTGATTAACGAGATTAACAATAGATTCGCTAGGCACATACACCTTTGCTTCTGTATGATACTCTGGTAAGGATTCTGGTGCACCAAAAACTGGATCGGCATCACATAAGCTAGTGATTACTGCATTTACATCCATAGATGTCAGACGTTTCCTCTTACTATGTCTTAGTCTTGTAACACATTTCTAAAAATGAATATTTTATAGAGATGATCAACATTGTAAATGTTAAACTATTAATCTTTCAAAATTCTGTGTCTATCTAACTTGATAAAATTCTCGATCTTTGCTCATTGAGAAAAATTTAAATTGCTAAAGATTAAATAGGAATTATATTAAATAGAAATAGAATTATATTAAATAGGAATTGTATTGTATTTACATGTAAAACTTCTCTTAAACGATAGGAAGCATCTTCAGCTAATCTTTTTAATAGAGGATCTGGCAAGGGATGCATGCCCAGTTCCTCGCCGATAGCAGAGACCCATTCAGTGCTGAGCATAGCGTATCTCCTCGAATTATTATCGATTGTAATACTGCTGGTTCCTGCATCTCGATTATTATTGTTATTAACAAATGAGCTACAGTATCCCATAGCTTGATTCGACAATAGCTCTTTCATGTCTGCTTTTTGTATCCACGCAGAATTCACGACTAGAGTCTGTCAAATTTATTATACGCGGATATCTTGACGAGGCACTGGTCAACTATAAATATAGACAAAAACAAAATTATTTTTAGAGGTTAATATTTAGAATTCGCGAAAGAGAAAAAAAGTTAAAAGTCCAAAATATTCAACTTGAATGATTATTGTACGTACATATATATACCCATTGATATATATTAATTTTATAACAATAACGTTCTTCTGAAGTAATTATCGAACGAAATAATTATCTTGTAATAAATATTTCCGTTATATCTTTTCGTGACTAAATAAGACCCTTTGAGGTTAGATAATAAAACAAGCGACTATAGAAGAGACATCTTACTGTGGTGATGAAAAAAAAAAACAAAAAATTTGTAATTCAGAATTATTCTGGTAGAGGGCTACTGTTTATCAACACTGTGTTCCAAAACTCATTAGAAAATTCCGTAGTGCGTGATTATTCCGGCAGAGGACCTTCACTTTTAACATTTGTTCCTAAATTCATCACAAAACTCTCAAAAGAAAGGCGGGAAACTCAGCAACACAAAGCAGAAGAAATGCAGAAAATAAAATACAGAATTTACAGGGAATGTGTGACAGATTGATGGTTTATTATTATTATATACATACAATGCTTTATGTTGCATATTATCGTATATAGTATACTCAATTCTGTAAGAATTACAGAACGCAATTCTACAATTCATTGAAAATTATTTCTGCTAAGATATGTGTACAAAAATGTTATTCTCTCTTTTTAGGAGGAGTGATAAAAGTTTTATTTAAAGAGGGAGCAGAGACTTCACATCCTAAAAAGTTTTAAAGGAAACAAGAATGGAACCCCCGCAGGAATTTCCATTTCCCTTCCCAGCATACGAAATCCAGAAACGATTTATGAGAGAACTTTATGTTTGCTTGGAAGGTGGTAAGCTGGGTCTCTTCGAAAGTCCCACAGGAACTGGAAAGTCCTTGTCCCTAATTTGTGGTGCGCTTAAGTGGTTGGTTGATCACGAGAGATGGAGAAAGGAAGAGTTAACTTCGACGATCGCTCAAATAGATGATAAATTAAAAAGCTGTGAGAAACTATCTGATAATTGGTTTACTGTGCAGACGGAGCAAATAGAGCTTAATGCTGAGAAACAGCCGTTGCAAGCCAAGCTAAATGCACTTCTTGAGTATGAAGGCCAAAAGGAGAAACTTAAAAAGATGATTGTTGAATCAAGGAGAGCGAAAACAACTGGAAAACTGAGGCAGCAATTCATCAAAAGAGTTCCAGAGTCAGATAAGACAGAGGAAGTGAATCCTGATGTCTGTGATATCGAGAAGGATCTTATCTTGGAAGATGGATTATCAAACTCAGAAAGTTCTGAAGAAGAAGACACGGATGAACCTTTATTTAAGAATACCAAAATCTTCTTCTGCTCTAGAACACATTCACAATTGACACAGTTTGTCCATGAATTGAAAAGATCTCCCTATTCTCAAGAGATTTCTGTAGTACCGCTCTCGTCGAGGTTATCTCTTATTTATTTTTAATATTTTAATATATTATCTAGCTCTCTAAAATTTATTAACATCTTATTTTATTCTAGACAAAATTACTGCATCAACAAAAATGTCAAGAGATTGAAGCACATCAATCTGATAAATGAAACCTGCCTTCAGCTGCAAAAAAAGAAGACTACTGTTAAGAAAGAAAAAGATCTAAAGAGATCAAAAACTGCAAGCAGTTGCCCATTTATACCAGGTGATCAGAAACTTTTAATGGCTGAGATTCTAACAAATATTCAAGATATTGAGGAGATAACACAGAAAGGACAGGAAAATAACACTTGTCCATATTATGGCTCAAGAAAATCTCTGCAAAATGGACAATTAATATTAGTACCATATAATTCTATTTTTCATAAGAACACCAGAGCCAGTTTAGAAATAGATTTAAAAGGGAATATATTAATAATAGATGAAGCCCACAATTTGCTGGACGCCATCGAAAGAATGCACAGTTCTGTAATTACTGGGAGAAATTTGCTTCACTGTTACAGTCAGCTGTCGCAATATCAGAAAAGGTATTGTTATACTTCTTTCGATTTGAATTGTTTTCAATTAAATAAATTTCTGACTGTAATATGATTGTAGATTTGAATCTTTGTTCTCTGCTAAAAGCGTGATGTATTTAGGCCAATTGAGTTTTTGCTTGAAGAAGCTTCTAACTCTCTTTGGAGCAACAATGAAATCTCATCCCAATGACGCGATCGATAAAACAATAGCACCCAAATTATACAAAATAGAAGATTTCGAAGTGCTTACAGAGATTGATACAGTAAACATCTTCAAATTATTAGAATTCATCAAAACTTCAAAACTAATTCATAAATTACAAGGATTTGTTGAACAATATGGCAATAATATTAAAATTAATGAACAAAAGACAAAGAAATCTGGCATAACAGAATTTTTAAACTCGATTAAAAATAATGATGTATCCTCTCAAGAAACTATTAGTATTGCGGACACATCAAGCAACAATGAAGAACAGACGAGCAATCCTTTGATGGCAATCTTAAGTTTCTTGGAGTGCTTAAAAAACAGCTGCGCGGACGGCAGAATATGTGTTCTACCTAGCACTACTGTTGGACAAGGAATTATAAAATTTCTATTGTTGAATCCTGCAGCACATTTCCATGACATCGGTAAACAAGTACTTTGAAACTTAATATACATTTTCTCATTTTTATCTTTTTTTTTTTGAGTATTTTAAATTTTTTGTCACAAATCTAGTGAAAGATGCCAGATCTGTGGTACTAGCCGGTGGCACAATGGAACCAATGTCCGAATTCGTAGATCAACTATTCTTAATGGCGGGTGCTACACTAGACAGAATTATGACATTTTCGTGTGATCATGTAATTCCCAAGGAAAATATCATATCCAATGTTGTAACGCGTGGTCCGACTGGAATTGAATTCGAATTTAATTATCATAGTCGACAAGATATAAAATTGGTAATAGAATTATTTTTATCTCTTTGATTATTATATTGTTTAAAGAGAAAGATGTATGTACTTAAAAAAAAAAGAATATCAACAAAGATTGATGTTTTAGCTGGATGAATTAGGTAGAGTATTATTAAATTTATGTAACGTTGTACCAGCTGGAATAGTAGTATTCTTTCCATCTTACAATTATGAAGACACAGTATTTAAGCATTTAGATAAATCTGGCGTTATATCCAAAATTTCTACAAAGAAATGTATCTATCGTGAACCTAAATTAGCATCACAGGTATTTTTATTACAAGTTTTCTAAAAAATAACTAATATTACTTATTTAATTTTAACTAATATTACTTATTTAATTGTATTAAGGTTATTTATTTATATGTTTATTAATAAATAGCTAATATTAGTTATTTAATTTAAATTAATCAAACAACATTATCTTTAGATCAATACAATATTAGATCAATATGCACATTCTATCAAGAATCCACAATCCTCGTGTAACGGAGCGTTATTGTTCAGCGTAGTGGGTAAGTAAATTAAAATTATATCAATATAAGAATCTTATTTGTATTTTTATTTATACTATTTTTTCAGAAATATTGAATTTTTTAATTTACGTGATATTTTGTAGGTGGTAAATTAAGCGAAGGTTTAAATTTCTCTGACGATTTAGGTCGATGTGTCATAGTCATTGGCTTGCCATATCCTAATATTAAATCATCAGAATTACAAGAAAAAATGAAGTATTTAAACGAGAATGTTGTACGTACTCAGATTTCTTTATTGCAGAACTTAGAGAGTAGTTTGATTTTATATAAATTTTATATCTTCCATTTTTTCATTTTCCAATTTTTGTTTTGTAGAAATCGGACGCCGGAAATAATTTTTACGAAAATTCTTGCATGAAAGCAGTGAACCAATGTATTGGTCGATCTGTTCGTCACATTAATGATTACTCGACGGTTGTACTGTTAGATAAACGTTATTGTCACAAAATCAAAGTACTACCTCAATGGATTCAACGCTCCGTGACGATTAATAATTCATTTGGTTCTGTAGTTGGTAACATCGCAAAATTTTTCGCAGCGAAAAGATTTAAGAAAGTTTAATCTGTGATAATAAATCGATTAATTAGAATTACAAAATTACAAATGGTCGTTACTAATATCTGTAATAATTTTTCTAATATCAAATCGACTATGTGATAATTTAATAATAATGTTTTACTTAATGATATAATTGTGTTTTTAGTTGATACTTCATAATTATACTACTTCATAATTATAATATGAGGACCGAATTATTTTCTATACCAATACAAGTTCGATGTTTTTCTAATTTAGAAACACGTCACATGTAATTGGCCAATTGGATGCCAAATTTATAAATTAAATCATGACAATAGACATCTCCTGGTCGTAAAATAGAACAGGGAAAATGCGACTAAAAGAAAATTAACTTGAATGTAATAAGAAACATAATCCTGCAATATCTTAATCGCTTTACTACTCACATAATTAATAGCATTTGGATAATTTTGCGGTTGAATACTGAAAGCACAATGCTTCACGTAGCGAGCACCTTGCTTTCCTGAAATAAATTTCTGTAATTCGCCTTCAGGTGCCACATCTTGTTCCATCTCATCAACAGCCTTTTCTTCCTTGTATTCCTCTTCATGATTCGAGCTATCATTATATGCACTAGCAGAATTATTTCCAGTCTACGATAACGATATATTTTTTGTATTTTGTTCAAGATGGATTATTATGTATTTCGATTATCATCGCATTTATAGTACCTCAGAAGTATTACATAGACGACCACCTGTGTAGAACTGTACGCCAGGCTGATTTGAATAAATCTCCAGAACGCTGTATATGTTTATTTATAATTCCAGAATATTGCTACAATGAACCTGTGCTATGAATAATATAATTGTGAGCCTTACCGACCACTTTTCGGATGGATCGCTTGAGCGACGTATGCATTACCACCATGCCAATTTGGTGTGACGCAGAAGTTATGATCGTATCCTTCTCCCGGAGGAACCTGCAGCTTACGCAAATTCACAATATCTTTTTACACAATTATTAGATAATGATTCATCTACTGTAATTTGCATGAATTTCAATTTGATGCCTTCTCGATACAGCTTTCCAGAAATTTCGGTACACGCAAATCCATGATGGTTCCTCCGACCCCTCGGATGCTGCCGGTTGGTATTGGATCCGTATAATCCGCGAAGGTCCAGCGGTCACAGTTCAACGAGATCTTGTGCTTCATCAATTCCTCTTTACCAGCGTCCTATAATTATATCTAATTAAGTAGACCTGCCACACAATTTCTTACTGAAACTAGAACTGTTTTTTAGTATAGAAATAAAAAGAAAAAGTATTAATTAAATCATTGTTCTTCATATTTTTAGGGTGGTTCCAGTTTCAACTATACTAACACACACAGGATGTATAATTACATGTCCAGCGAGGTTGAACAAAGAACCGTGCGAGATGTTCACTATAGTGGAATTTGTCGTTGTTGCCCGGATACCTATTTCCAGCATATTGTCAGGCATTAATTTGAATCTCACTGTACTCAATACTGCACCGGGATATCCCTCTTCACCGTCTTTACTTAGATAAGTCATGACGACTGAACATCCATCAATATGCGATTCCCACAACTGCCGACCAAAGCCTTTTGTCTGAAATAAAAGAAAATGTCTAGTATAAGATATTTAATATGAATTTGTTAATTCTTGAATGGACTGATAACACAACAGACTTACACCTCCATGCAGATGATGCTTGCCGAAATCATTTTTCGTTAACTCATAAGTTGTGCCTTTAATGACAATACTGCTATCTCTTATGCGATTTGCGCATCTGCCCAGGATACATCCTATAAACGGATTAATCTTGGGATTTATATAGCCTGAAAAAACACGAATCGTTTCCATTAATTATTTATAAAATTAATTGAGAGCGATGAGATTAAATGAACATGATGGACAAATATGTAATTACGTCAAGAGTTCGTACTCTCCAAATTATCGAAACCAAGCACAACATCCGCGACACACCCAAATTTATCGGGATACTTTAAAGAAACAATTGTCGCACCCCAGGAAATGACGGTGATTTCTAAGTGATTCTTATTAATCATCGTGTACGATTTTACTGGCATCAACTGGAGTTCTTTATTTTCAACATCCTCTTTGCTGTCATAATGTATTTTATCCTCCGCAGATTCTGTAATTAAAATGGCTTTTACATCATTCTATCACTGATACAGAAATAGGGCTGTCTCATGAAATAATAAAGCACCGGCATAAATTTTTCCAAATATTCCTTCCGTGATTGTAACATCCTTGCAATTGCAATCGTAAGTAACCATGTTTCATTTCTTAACGTTATCCAGTTTGCTGTCAAATCATTTGTTGCAAATGTAATGAAAACAAGAAATTTACTATTCAACTTCGTGTCTACATCAAACAATTCGTGACATTAGTTTTTATGATAAGAATAACAGGAAAATATTATTTCGACATTTTAAATACTTTTCGTTGTTTCGACATCAGAAAATCGTCTAAAAAAAAAATGAAAATTTTATAGGCTCAATTGTATTGTAAACCACTTTAAATTTTTTTAAAGAATTATTATATTTTGTAGGAATGTGGAAGACATTAAATGATCGCTCAAAGAGCTAAAATTGATGCTGTTATTTAAAATTATTTATTAATAATAATAAAATTATGATGAGAATAAAAGTAAAAATAAGAGTAAGTGTAACGTATTATTTATAGTTCATAAAATGTTATCATAATAATAATACAATATGCTAAAATAATAAAATAATAAACCTATTTTATTATTATTCTTATTATCATTTTTATGTATACTTCAGTTATTATTTATAATTTTTATATAATTAATATTTATAGTGTAATGTACAATACTTGGAAAAAATACATGAACTTTTAGTGCAGGTCAGACATCATACAAACACTTTTTCTGAAGTTCTCTCTTCGTAGTTAGGAATAAAGACAACACATTAAAAAAATCGAAGACAGAATATGTTATTATGATATATTTTCCGTTTTTAAACAATCGAGTTCTCAGAGATCCGTGAAATTAATATTTATTCGTTTATTATCTTCCTGCTCGTAGATAAAAATCGATCTCCTTTTTGGTAATCTACGCTCATCGCCTAAGAAATCGGTAAAAGAAAAAGATTAGATTCTCGGATCGAAAGTGAATACTCCCGCGAAATACTTTACGCGAAAAATCGCCGCGATAAGAGTTATATTACATTGAAAAATTTTCTCGTCGAAAGCTTTGGATTTTTGCGATGTTTCTCATTTACTTTAAGGCGCGCACCGAAGCGATTCATTATTCTCACTTAAATACACGTGGAACACATTGCACTTAGCTTAACATACTTATAAACTATAGAATTACTCCATTAAATAAATTGCCTGTGACCTGATGAGTTGCTGTTACGTTCTACATTCTTTACAGTTCATGTATTACAAAAAGGAATACTGACAAAAAAAAATTTTAACTTCGCGTATTTATGTATATGTATGTACCAAACTGTGATAGCCCCGCGCCGATAAGTCGTTTTTATATTTATGAAATACATTAAACTTTCTACACACGCCAGAAGCGTACAAATAGGAGCTACCACAGCGCAGAATATGTGTACATCGAATAGACAATTCATTTATAATTAATCGTCTTGGTCGTGGTCGTTATTGTACAATTTGCTAAATCGCGCAAGCTGCATGCAATCTCGATACAATCTGTTACGTCATAAAGTATATTTACACCTTTTAAATGCAACATTATAAGAAACAGCATTTCAGAGAGCAAACGGGATCCTCCATCATATGTTTCACGAGGCTGATGAGTATTTTTTTTGTTTCAGTGCCTTAATGTCCACTCTCGTTAGGTCTAACTAAACTAATGAGGACTACATTGTAAATGTGAGTTGCATATTATATATTACGTAAAAACAGGTGTTAGAGAGAGTCTCGCGTTACGATCCACATTCGTATGCTATTTCCCTCACATAAATTTCATAAATTTATCCTGTATCAAAGTGTGTCATACATGTAACAAATGGCAGAGAGAAAAGAATTAAAAGGATGAGAAGAATTCAGTACTGTATAACATTAATTAAAAACGTTAACTGTTTAAAGGAAGAAATTCATTTCTTTTATACAATTTTAAATCTGACAAACTAGAGTTGTATGTAACAAGAAGATATCTAAAAGAAGAATTATAAATTACTGTCATTGGTATATATTATTAATATATGTCATACAAACGATACATGATAAATTTATTAAGTTTTTTTTACAGTGAGATATATTTATAGATTGATATTATATAAAGAGACCTCAGTTGTGTTTGATATGATACAACGTAATTTATCTCGTAAATATAT
>NW_017259536.1:3467226-3474726 GCF_001594045.1 Atta colombica | reverse complement strand
CGATACATATATAATTCACGTTTAAGTCGAAAATGTTAATTGTACATGTCCTCCGCATTTTCGTGAGCGTATTTGTCGATTATACGCTTTGATTGGCGTAATCGAGGCAGGATGGAAGTACCTGGGTTGATGTATTAATCGTATACATCTCCAATTGTGCATTGCAACAGAACGACGATGAACGTATCATTGAGCAGAGGCACTATTTTAATAGCGGCACAGCAACGTTTTCCTTCCCTTCAGCACACAAATCTTTAAAATTACAAAGAAAACGAGGTAAGATTGGGAGACAGAAGAATGTTGAAAAGACGAATGCACTGATGCGATGAAGAGTTTTGTCTAATTCGTTAATTTTAGCATATCATGAGATGAAGGAAAATGGAATCGTATCGCTATTAAAATGACAATGGTACAACTTCAAAATACAATTATGACTAGTTACACTGATTGCGATAAGAAGGAGAGAGATTATGTCGGAAATACTGTAGATTAATACGTAAATCGCGGAAAAAGTTCGGCTAAGTACATAATACTACAACTAATACTTCGTAGCTGTCCGTATCTTGTAAGTACGTAAAATTAGATTATACATAGTGATTGTTCGTCAACTCAAACTGAATTGATTATCCGTCTAAAACAACACGTACGTCCCTATTAATATACAATACTCGAGTTGCCATTGCCTATTTATAATTAATGCGAATTGCTTGTACAAAGTTGCTTGTACGAAACGTACAAAAATTTATACAATTTCTCACGAGACTGTCATCAGTATTTTCTAGTAGGAAAAAAAATTAAGATAAATCACCATTATGCTATTTAAACGCACAATACGTCATTTGATAAAAGTACAAGCAAAAAAAATCTATTCTCATCCTAACAGTTTAAACAATACGGAAATAACATTCATTTCGTCATGTCTATCACAAACTCTGGGAGAAATAACTTTGGGACTTTCAAATATCGAAAAGCGCAAATATCTTCTAAGCTTACACCGATCTGACGAAATGTCAATTCCGTATTGCATAGAACAGTTTACGTTCCAACAAATCTCTCTGGAATGTTTTATATATTGCGTCGAGCCGAATATCACCAAAGTTACGAAGAACACTAACGTAACTTTCATACTAAATACGAGAGATAATAACACTTTCGTTTCGCTGAAATACTGAATATCGAAATGTCAATATCGAAAGCGAATATATATGACGTTGTTAATGCGGTAATTGCCGAAGAAAAAATACTCCTTTTTCTTTAATCTTACTAGCGCCATGGAGAATTGCATATTACATGCACTCCGATAAATTCCCTCTATTGCGAGCTCGACTATCGCTTTCCTCTTCGTCCTTCAAATATACGCATATCGTTCAGATGCTGATTATATAAAGGCGATAACGTTTGGAATGTCTTAATAAACCACAGAGAATGTCAAATTGCATAGTTTCGAATGATGAATGTGTTTATTATTCATTATATAGACTGAGGCAATTATCACCTTTAGTGTCTTAGAAGAATAAAAACAAGATTTGTTTAACAGTTAAAAGTTGTATAAAAGATCTTATAGCGAAACTTTTATTTTCTAATGTCCATTTCAACATTTTTAATCAATGTAGATTAACTTTAATCTTGGTTTAATTTACTTTTTATCTAGCTCTAAGAATTTGAAAAAGATAAAGAGTAAGTCAAAATTATGTACTTAGGAAATCTAATTATTTAGTTCTCTCTAAAAATTAAAAAAAGATAAAGCGTAAGTTAAATTTTAATTAAGTTCTTATTCTTTATTTTCTCGTTTTTACTAGTGTAGTTTATTACTAGTGTAATTTTAAGACTCCTGAATGTCACCATAGTGACTCCTGATAGTCACCACAGCCATATTAAATCGTGATATCATAACTATTTAGGAGGATTTGATTTCAACTCAACAAATTCTTCATCTTTTTCTAGTTTTAAGAAAAAGATGAAGAGTAAGTTCAATCGAAATTAAAGTTAATCTTGAAGAACAGGCATTAGAAATGTAAGTTAAACTGAGATTAAAATTAAATCTATTGAAGTTAATCTAGTAGAAACGTTATTTTTCTGGCTAAAAGTTATTTTTAAAATTAGAAAACTTACGATTTTTAAATTAATTAAATTACAATAGTTATCACCTCATTCTATACACAAATTATAATATTAACAGAAGAATATTAGTATAAAAAACAATAAAATACGTCGATACGTGATAAAATTTTTAAACGAATTTCTTAACGGCATACACCACGCAAGATGTTGGTAGCTAATATTTTATATTTTAATCACATAACAATTAAATAAATAAATGTTTCGATCTTAAATTAGGTCATCAGTATTACACAATTCTTTTATCCAATTCATGCATACGAATACATTCTCACGCAACAAAGAGTTTTATATCTCGCGTTATAACTTGTAAAATTAATCCAAAAGGACGTTAAATCAAGTTATATTTTCTAAGTAGAACTTTAAAAAAGAAAGTAGTCAACTTATATCGTATTATACTCCTGAGAATTTGTTTATTGTTAAAATCAGTCAAGTACTGTCGCTAATTTAAAATCGAAACGTTTATTTATTTAATTGTTATGTGATTAAAATATAAAATATTAGCTGCCAACATCTTGCGTGTGATGTATGTCGTTGAGAAATTCGTTGTTTTACAGAAAAATATCTTTTCTCGAAATAATATGCAATTTGAATATATACCATGTAATCTTCGCTCGTGGTATGTATGTACATATTTTTGTACGCGACACATATATCAAATATTATGTTATGAAATTTAAAAGATTCGCCTAATCACGTATTACGATACATTACATGAATTTCGCAGGATTGTATATGCGTTGCATGGAATGTTGATTCCCAAACTGGTTAGTGTACTGCTACTATTGAGAATCGTTCACGAGAGGCAGTGCTTCGATAACGTGCAATTCGTTTTACAAATTCTTTCAATCAGCGATCATAAGATTCCATAATCGCGATTGTATAATCAGAGGCGTAAAGAGATCAATCCTAGGACTATTGTTCGCTAGAAATATCGATAAATAGATAAAATATCGACGAATTCACTTCTGTTGGTTCTATGAGGGGGAGAAGGGGTTGTGCTTAAATAAGCCAGTGCTATGATAAAAACTCCCTCTCAAGCTCCGAAATGCTCGGCTTTCTGCTTCGATTAAGGCGCCGATTGGCCTGCAACGGCACTGTGATGTCCTGGCTCTGACCGTGAACCGGGATGTCCAGTAGCGTTTCTCTATGGATGTCGCGTCCCGACACACCATCGCGATCGAATGTAACTGGCGAGAAGCGCACTCGGCTGATCTGGCTGTCCTTGGCGGAGACGTAGCTTGAATCCTCGGAAGTGAGTGAATCCGGTGGCGTCGGATTCGTCGGTGTGCCCGAACCGGAGTTGTTTTTGCTCACGCTTTTGCTTGGCGAATTATATGGATTGTAACTTGATCGTTTCAGGCTTGAGCGTAGCCGCGTGACTACTTCCAGATTACTTGGCCGCTCGCCGGAATTTGAATTAGAGTCGTGAGAGTTCTGACGAGTCAATAGCGGTGAGCCATACTCGTGATTGAGTACGCTCGCGCCATACGTCGTCGCCAAGTTAGAAATAACGTTTGAGGGTCGCTGGTAATACAGCATCGGTAATACACTGTAGTCGTCCTCGTCCTCCAGCCGGAACGTTGGGTTGACATTGCTCTGGCTTGACGTGCTGGCGTTTGAGACATTCGAAGAGGTACGATGATGTGTGTAGGGCAGAAGTCTGGACACCGGTCTGGCCGGGCTGTTCATGCTGCTCGGATTGTCGTACGCGTGCGGGAATTCGGGGCACTCGAGCATCCGGTCGCTGAAAACAACAAAAAATCCCTTGTTAATCTAAAATCATGCTCCAATATTTATGCCTTATGATTTTGGTTTCCCCAAATCGATTTCCAAAATCGTATCCACAATCTAGAAGAAATATAATTGAGCAAAAATTTATTCATACGTTTAAGGTTCTTTTCATCGATTTCGAGATTATGTTGATATCCCAAAAATGTGGGAAATCCGGAATAATTTTGTAAAAATGAAGCTATCAGAAAATGTGAAATATGATACTTAAAAAAAACTACTTTTGGCATGAGTGTTTAACTATTACCTAAGTACATAAAAACGCGAGAGGTAATCTTGAGTAATCCAAGTGCATGAAATTTCCATCTTTGTATGATCGTCGTTTTGGATAGGGTCGTTCATTTAAAATCGTCAATGTTTTTATTGCTATCAAAAGATCTTTTAAATAAGCCTTCACTTAGTACCATTTAAAATTCACAGTATCATTTAAAATTTTCATCATTCCTTTCTGCTCTATGGAGACTTAGGAAAAATTTTGTATAATATTTTACTGATACTTACTGATACTCTGTAGGTATGAAATACGGTTCGGAAGGCCGATAGTATTCTGGTGATACGACGGTGTACATCGGCGGCCCGTAATCGGGGAATGGAGCGACATTGCCCATGTATATCGTCGGCACTCTCTCCATACGGTCGACACGGGTCGTGTCGTATGCATCCTCGTTGCTGGTGCTGCTGCTGCTCTTTCTTCTCGGGCTAGGTGTCGGGGCGTTGGAGGCTGTTGTACTGCTCGTGTAGTGCTGCGGGGAATCCGTGAAACGCAGTGGCTTGTCTGGCACCGCCGTGGATGGAAGGCCAGGCGCTATCCCACCCATGTTACTCAGGAACGGCCTGCGATATAGTTATATAAATCTATGTTGAATAGAGTAATTATCATTCGTGTCTAAACCAACTACATTTTATTTAAGAATTATACATACATACATATTATACATATTTAACAAAATGAAAAAAAATATAGATTTTTTGACATTGTAATTAAAAAAGTTTGTAATGATATAAAGTCTGGATAAAATTATTTCAATAAAAAGCAGACATTGTTTTTAAAAGTAATTAAGATAAAATGAAAAAAATTTTCATTTAAACTAGAATTATTTTTTAAAATATAAATATTGACCTGACTAAACTACTATTTCATATGTATATAACTTTCATTTTTATGAAAAGTACAAATTTCCAGTCGCTTTTTGTAGAGACTACACCTGAGCCTGAGGTTCTACAAATGTAAGATTAACTTTAATTTCGATTTGATTTATTATTGATCTTTCTAAGGGTTGTTTCATCTTTTGGTAAATTTTATCTGTTGGATAAGTAGCAAGATTATCCAATCACATATGCGGATTGCCAGATTTACCAGGTAAAATTTACCAAAAGGTGGAACAATCGGCCCTTAGAAAAATAAATCGTAAGTTAAACCAAGATTAATCTTACATGAATCGGGTCCTGGTATATATTTTAAATTATTTCCTCTAACAAAATATTTTCTTTTTGTCAGATTACCTGTAATGGTGTGCCCGTCCATGATAAGTGTTGTGCGGGTAGCCGCTGCTCGAGCTGAACTCGTAATCGGCACCGAGATAGGAGTTGCGATTCGATCCGGTGTCCGCTTGAAACCACCACCTCGGAGGATCCTCGTCGCATTCGCTCAGCCGTGGATACAGCCGCGGATGTATCGGGGAAATATTCGACATTCTCACGTCGTAGCCGGTGGCCACGCCAGCCAGCATCGCCGCGATGTTGTACAATACCAGCTCGACTATGCTTAGCTTTGGTTTCTTCATTTCGCCATTGTAGAGGGTGGGCATGGGAACAGGCATCGGCATGATGTAGGGCCCGGTCAGTCCTGGCTTCAGAGGATATTCCGACGTTATCCAGTCGGTCGATAGATCGGGCGGTAATGCTGTATAATCTATAAAAGATATTTAGATTGTTTTTTGGACGACGACAGGTGTAGCACTCGCGTAATCCGCTCGCGAGAGTAATAGGATCATTAAAGTGAATCTATAAAGATAACTGACAAATTAACGGTTTCATTTATAAGCATGATACACTTCTTTTTGTCTTCCCCGTGCTGAAATTTAATTAAGTAAATGCGGTCAGGAATTGCTTACCTTGTTCGCGCAATTAACTAAATCTTTAATTAACTTAATATTTTGCATTTTACGCTCAGAACTTCAATTTAATTTTTAGTAATGCGACAGCTTGCAATTTATATATGCTTAGTTTTCTTATTAATTGTTTATTATTACTCATGCATGAAAGCCAATTATAAAAATAAAAATGTAAATTATTATTAATGTAAATTAAGTATTATCTTCACGCATTAGCGGTTTCTACTTGCTATAAACCACGTTAAAAGATATACATCCAAATTGTACAATATACAAGGCATATATTAAAAATCGGCTAAGCCAAGTATTTATAATTAAATACATGCGCATCATTTTTTTTTAAGCTTTAAATTTATTTTCAAATGATATGAAATATTCTTAAGTATCTTTATAAACTGCTGATATTGGACTTAGCTAATTTTCATAAATAGCAAAGTTCAACGTACAAGATAAATGTTTTTTTTTACTATTTATATTTCTACTATTAAAGTTGTAATATAATATAAACTTCGCAATATATACTACGTACAAAGTTGTTTAAAGATAAATCGAAAGGAATTGTGCTTCACATCTAAAATACAAAACATTCCAAAACTCTACTTAGAATAGATAATAATTAATCAAATGATATATCACTGTAGAAATACTGTCTCATACACTTTTACTTACAAAGATTCTTTTTCTCATCGACTTAAAACAAAATGATTAAAAACAAAGTCACATAAAGCCGGATTATATAATCGTAGCGGAAGCATTTAATCAGATGGTTAACGTTTGCAGGTCCCTATTTCTCGCAGCTGTCAAAATTGGCACGGTACGGAATTAAGACGTGAGTAATATTTATTCCATAATAGCGAATCTAGGACCTGGAGGAAGAGAAAGGAACCATACCCAATCGGAGTTAACAGTTAGGATTCTACTGGAAGCATGCAAGGATTGTTTTTTTTCTTTTTTACGCTCGGCTGTTTCTCGGCACACCGTACAATCCCGGTTACATCACATATGACATCGGTAAGCGGGAATGAATTCGTTAATTTGATTATAAACAGATAAATGTAATCGTTTATTAATTTCTACAGAAGTATAAAGGGGCGATGAAGAAATATATTATGCCGATAATCTGTTATCATCGAAATATAGCAAAGCAAGTGGCACAGACCGAGCGTAAAAATTCAGCAAAACGAAAAAACAAAATTCAACGTGTCCAACTGAAAAGGTTTTATTGAAAAAAATTTCTATTTTCTAAATACAAGTGTGTGCATGTGTGGTTCCGTGTGTCGAATGTGATGTGTGCAAAAAATCTTTGCTTTCGGAAACGGAAGTTTGGCGTAACAAATAGTACAGAAAAAACGAACAATTCGCTGGAAGTTGTATTTAACAATTAATAAATTTGCAATCGATCTAAATGCACAGACAACGAAATAAGAAGGGCTAACAAATATATATTTCTCTTTTCGTCTCTCTCTCTCTCTCTCTC
>NW_017259536.1:3459179-3467126 GCF_001594045.1 Atta colombica | reverse complement strand
TCTCTCTCTCTCTCTCTCTCTCTCTCTCTCTCTCTCTCTCTCTCTCTCTCTCTCTTCATATATCTATACAATATATATATATGTGATGTAATTTTGATTTTTTGTTTCGTTTGATAAAATTATGACTATGCAGATATACAACCTTGACAACGCTCCAATGTAAAAGTACCGTTAAAATTGAACTTTGCGGTAATAGACGAAGCGTGTGACTCTCTTTCGCGTAGTAGTGGGCTGTTAGATCTGCTTGTTAGAAATGTTATGTCTTCCAGATAAATATCAGAAAAGAACCAACACCAGAAAGACTGTGTGTATACATATACATATATAATATATATTTTTTTTAATATTCTTATTAGATTTTAGCTTACTCGGACTACGAGTATCACATCGGCTTAAATTAGGATAAATAATTCGTAAATTATATAGCGCGTGGGAAGGGTGAGGATACAAAAAAAAAGAAAAGAAACGAGTCCGTGCCCTTTGTATAAACGTTTTAAGGATTTGGTTTCATCGCTTAAATGTACCTTCAATTCCGTCTCTCGAGGCAACTTTGGGCTCTCGAATGCACCAGCTTCTTCGCGTTTCTCGTCATAGAGCAGGGGAGAGGGGGATTAACTTAAATTTCTAAATCTGGTCCCTTATCGAATCTAATCCAAACCACCTCGCAAGTCTGAATAAGTTCACGCTGCATAGGAGACCAAGTCCCATCCCGATAAAATGATCTGGGAATACATTATATATTGGACGCGAGACACAGCGGGGCAACAAAAGTATCGCTCGATCCACGAGAAGTCTGTACAGTTCATCCAGAACAAAATCTAATTGCGTCATCCACAAACGAAATTGATAGAGACAATGAAAAAAAGATCGGTGTACACATGCATTATCATTATGTGATCAACCACTAAGCACTAACTAATAACTACGTAATAAGGAGGCTTCATAGCAAAAGTTTCGTTCAGTTATGAAAGTAAAAAGACATTGTCTACTTTGAGATCCTTGCCTTAGCTTTACAATACGCAATACAAACCGTCATTCGGTAAAAAAAAAAAGAGAGAGGAAAGAAAAGAATAAAGTTCGGAGTAAAAGTCTAAGTAGAAGGAAATAGGAGGAGGAGACAGTGAAATACGACATTAACAACGTTGCGTGAAGAGAAAACTTACGGGTATGGTAGATGCTTTCCTCAGAGAGGCCTGCGATAGAATAGAAACACACGATCAGTACGAAGTCATTCAAAATACCATGTAAGGAGAAAAGTGCGGCGGATAAGGAGGCATGCCATCCGAAATGCGTTTCGAGCTGCAGGCTCTACTTGCGTTCTCGTCGAATACAGGGCATTCGTAATTCGGCCGCGCTTCTTTTGTAATTAATCACGGATACTATGCACGCGTGTCCCAAAAAAGGGAAGTGGATCCGAATTTTGGAATTAAGAGAAACAGCGCGGACACGCCACGGAACGCCCTGTATAAAAAAGTCACGGGAGTACATCCGTTTCGTCGAAGCCGCGCGCGATTACTTGTCACCCTTTCTCGAAAATTGTTCGCCAGCGAAATTCTTAGACACGACATCAGCATCTTCGGAGGGCGAGCGACAGAGATTGGCATGATCCGGGGGAGACGCGGGCAGACTTCTCTTTGGACTGTAATTGGCACGCGGGCTCTGACGATCGTTTCCCTCTTGAAGGTCACCAGGCGACGTTTGCGCGACGCTGTCGCCGTCGCAGCTGCGCAAGTATTCGTTACTTCTGGACTTGTGATGTAAAAAGGAATTCATCTCGATGCCGTGATCTAAACGGTACGCGGCGGTGACCGGTTTCGCAGGCGACGCGTCCAATTCGAATGCGATCGGTGATCTTTTATGCCTGGAGCCTGTCGTCTCGTGATACGGTCCCAACGAGCTCTTTGACCTCGAGCTGTCGTTCGAATGCTCCGAATCGAAATTGCACAATTCCGATTCGAGACTCTCGAAGTCTATTCCTTCGCGTGAGTTCGCCGCGAGAAATCTAGGCACTGAGACACTGACGTTGGCCAATATCTGCTCACTCGAATCGCGATGGCTTAGTTGCGGTATAGATATGACGTTTTCCAGGACGCTGTACTCCACTTTAACCATAGCGGTTTTGTCGTCGAGCGCGTCCCGACTGCCCCACGTCTTCATTTTGTTCAATACCCTCAGCGGACTCTTGGAAAGGCGCGACTTGTGCTGAGACTGCTGGCTTTTGCCGCCGATAGAATTCTCGGGACTCGATTCCAGACCGTCGTAGTCATTAATTTTGATAGTTACCGAATTCTTTCTCTCGCCGCTACGCGGTGAATTCAGGGAGCTCTTACGCGAGCCGGATGGCGACCGGAAGAAATCAGCTAGGGACGCCAGCCGCGATTCCGAACTGTCCCTGCGCTTCGACTCCTTCGATTTACTCCTTTCGCGCTTCTTACTCTTGACCCGCTTCGCGGTACCCACCAGAGTGGATGCCACGTTCTGCACGAAATTCGTGGAGTACGAGGGCTCCCACTCGGGCAGCTTTTGGCACTTGGGTGACGTAGCTTTCGAAACTGTAGCGGCCGCGCGATGACCCACCGTTTTTGGGTAATCATCGTTGATTATCGAAGGCTCCTCTGAGAAGTGGGCTTTAAGATTATTCGGGGGATTTTTGTTATGCACAACTACAGACTCGTATATGTCGTTGTCCAGAATGACAAAGTCCTCGCCTATGTTGCAAGGCGCGCAGTACGCGCCCAGCACGATGTCAAGCGAGTTTTGCGGCATATCGTTATAGCTACTACATCCTGGCTGATTGTCTATCAGGTTATTGGCCGAGGAGTACAATTTTTTGGTGGTAGGGTTACCTATTTCCTGCAGAAGCGGGGAGCGATGCGCGCTCGCCAACAGGGCTGTACGCAGAGGTGTCTTTTCGAGATCTGGCGCGGAACGGGACCAGCGTTTGCCGCCAGGAGAGGCGGGATTCGGCGGCTGAGTGATAATAGCCCCGCGCTCACGTTGATGTAGCGTCGACGGTCCCCATGTCTTACCCTTAACTCCGTCCGCCGGTACTAAACGGGGAAAGAAAAAGAAACAAAGTGCTACTCACTACGATACTACTAACTACTCTTCTCATCTCTTTCGTTTATTCGGCGCGGAGGTAAAGCTTCTTTACGGATATACTCTTCGTAAAGCGACTGTCAAACGATATAACTGTGCACGCTAATTTCAGCAATTTATAAGTATATACTATGGTAATACATTAGCTCAAAGTAATCGTGATCTTTGCAAAGAATAGAAAATAAAATGGAAGAGTATTCATATATAAAAACAATAATTGTGCACACCATGCCGAAAAAAATATATATCGACACGAATAAAAATACAAAGTGTCTACCACGAACAAACAGTGTTACACTCAAATTATTCGATTACAATTCCAATACGTTTGACTCGCTCGTAAAGTCACTCATATTGCATAGTACATTATCATAATCACGGTACTACTAGAAGCGGTATTTCAAAGTAAAAGACTACTCACATGCGATCGCTCTGAGCCTCGGAATGCTAGGTGATCCAGGTGGACTATTCGGTCTCGATGGATTCCTCACTTTACCTCGATCTAAGGCCGTGTCCTGAACGGTGATCGTGTGACGAAAATCTAAACAATACATTCAAAATTGATTTACAATTCTATTTTTATGTATATTCCAAGCAGAGAATATAATAATTTATCGATAAAATTTGTAAGAAATCCGTTGATTGCACGATATAGATTGCAACATAATAAAGTAAATAATTAAACATAATAAAGTAAAAAAAAAAGTAAAAATATTCTTACCCGAAGGAGCACTAATGTTGCTCCCAGGTTCCTTTTTATTTAATTTTAATCGCGACTTCTTAAATTTGCCGCGTCTCTTGTTTGGCGTAGGCGTGTTTTGCTGTTGAATGATCATCACGGTGAGCTCTCTCTCTAAGATAGCTATCTCGCGCGCAGCTAATTCCTGTTCTCGCTGTCTCAAATTTTCCTCGTGCTGTCTCTGTTGCACCTGTGCTTTTGTCAGTTCCTCTTCTCTACAGCGCAGCTCCTTGTGAGCAAAAGAAATATGTCAGACTTTAATTTATTCAAAATAACATAATTGTATTTTATTTTACCATAATTAGATGTATTTTTACTTAATAGAAAATAAAAAAAAATGAACGTGTAATTCTTTCTATAACAATAATATCTTAATCAACTCTTTTGTCTTACCTCTTCTAAAGAACGGCATGCCTTTGCAAAGCATTTAAAATAACGATTGGAAATATTATTCATTATGCATATTTATATCACATGTACATATATACATATATAATTTAAAAATAATAATTTACACCATTATGACCGTTAATATATGGAGATATCATAATTTAATACATGAATGTATAAATAATTAGCGTGTCCTATTAAATACCTATACATATACCTTTTCCTTCATGCGCAATCCATGCAGAACTTGTTCAATCTCTTGCCTCCAATCTTCTTGCATTGTGTGAAAAGATTCATGTGGCGTTGCCGCGAATGCACTGCGCACTTCGTCCAAAGCGATTAAAATATCCGTGAATCCCGGTCGAGCATGACTATCCGATGCCCAACATGCTGTGATCATTTTTAGTATTATATTCCTCCAAGACGCGTATATAATATTTCAGAAAGAACAGCTTATTTACGAATTTTTTTACCTTCCATAAGAAGACTCCATGGTTGAGGACAGGTAGATGGAATAGGTAGAGTTAGTTTATTGACGGCGACACCATATGCTACAGCCAAAGCATCGATACCCTTATACGGCGTTTCCCCAGTCAAAAGTTCCCACAGTAACACGCCATAGCTACATATAATCAATAAATATTTCAAATATTTTAATGGAAAGCAAGCACACTTAAAAAATAATAAAAAAAAATTATTTTCTTTAATTTCATTATTTGCGTGGGATGTCTAAGACTGATTTTATACAAAATCATTAAATGTATAAATATTATTTATGCACATTATTACATTTAGTACAAATTGTTTCACAATTAAAATTTATTTACATTTATCTTTAAAGTATAGAATATTACCAATATTTATTTAATTGTAAATCATCAAAGAGAACAATAATAATTGAGATATAATATAGAAGTCAGAAGATGTTAGAAACATCTCATGCGAGTAATCAAGTTTAAAAAAATAGTAGAAGAATAATGTAGGATGTGTTCCGTTTTCATACTAATACACTGCAAGCATCATTTCATCCTTGTTTATCAAATATTAAATATAAAGAGTAAATGATGCTTACAAGTGCAATGGAACATGGTTAAATGCTAATTGCAATTTTATAATAATAAATCTGATAATTTTAGAACTGACCTCCATACATCACTGGCTTTGCTAAAAGTACTCTTTTTAATAACTTCCGGCGCCATCCAGGCATATGTGCCCGCCGCAGACATACGAGTCGTTTTGTAAACTTCCCTCGCCAAACCGAAGTCCGTGATCTTTAGAGTTTTGTATTGGAAGTCGTCATTTTCAATCGGTTCACTTAGTAATACTGTCGATATAAAAAAGTTATTTACAATAAAAATACAATTTGTTTTATTACTAAATATAGTTATCATCATTAATATCAAAATATCTTACCGTTAGAACTTTTTAGATCCCTGTGAATAAGACTTATTGGAGCTTTATTATGAAGATAATCCATTCCTCTCGCAATCTGTATCGCCCAATCGACTAACACATCGGGTCTTATTTTCCTGCCGCTGAGAACTCTGTTAAGACTGCCGCCACGCGCATACTCCATCACAAGACACATATTGGGCATCTTTAAACACACTCCTTCCAATTGCACAATATTTTCATGTTTTAACAACCAGAATAGTTTTGCTTCTTGTCGTACGTTTTCTAATGTTGCACTAGGTTCCTCGCCTGCATCTTGGCGTGCAGCCTTCACAGCAACTTCGCGTTTTTTCCAAAAGCCCCTAGAAATGATAAACAAATTTATTAAAGAAGACTTTCGCGATGGAATTTATATAAAGCTTGAAACTATTTTTAGAGTGCTTTAGAATCAATATATCGGTATTCTTTTTATAAAACATTTTTTTAAAAATAATGATATTGCATTTTATAAATTAGTTTGTACATATACCTGTATACTTTTCCAAATCCTCCGACACCTATAACTTCTTCCAATTGCAACTCCTCGAAGTCGATCTCAATCGGTTGGACTTTATCGATCACCGACGAAACTCGGTCGATGCTTTCTGCCTCTGCGACAAAATTTGCCGGAAAAATTCCCACTTTTCCACGAATTTTTCCAGTCCACCATCCTTCGTCACCCGAGATTTTGGCGTCCTTCGATAAAACCTGTTGGAGTTAATAATAATAATAATAATAATAATAATAATAATAATAATAATAATAATAATAATAATAACAACAATATAACACAATATTGTATTCTCTTATGAAAATAGTATATTGCTATAATAGTATTATGCTATAACAATTACATGATATATAAAAATAATAGCGAATTTAGTTTGATGCACTAGTATGCACTTGTCAGGGTTGGTAAAAAATATGTTCTAAACGTGTTTTAAATAGTTTAAAATTTAGTTAATGTTTTTAATATGTGTTTTTTTTTTATAATACTGTTTAAAGCATATTTGAAGCATTAAAAACATATTTAAAAAGAAACATGTTTTATTTTTAAAAACAAACATTAATCTTTATCAACCTTGGCACTTGTACATATTAAAGCCGTTGTGCACTGATTTAATCTGCATAAATGTAAAATTTTGAATTATAAAATATAGATTTTTACTTGATAGCATAATAAAACATATTAACGATTAATTTTTTTTTATATTTACATTTACTAACACACATTTTATGTCAATTTGTATATGATGGCTTTAATGTACATACTGAATGCATCCAATTGAATTCGATCATAAGTCACCTCAACAGTTTCTCCTCTCTGCAGGGATAATTCGTCTTCACCCTGAGCGACATAATCAAAGAGGGCTGTGAAAATAGTGATGCTGTTGTCCTGCCGCGACTGAGAAGAGGAATGTGTGCCGTGGGATGGACTAGTTTGTTGAGAGACAGTTCTAGCAGTTCCGCCACTATGCGTGTCAGAAACGCTGCTATCAGACATATTGTTGCTAGATGTACGTCCATATATGGACCCGTAACTGCAAGAAGAAATCGTCGAATGCACAAGTTACTAATAGATACAATACCTGTAGATGTCAGATTCTATCCTTTTTACCTAGTGGTATGACTATTGGTTCTGCTGTTGTACTGATACCGTGGCGATGAGTTGGCCGTGTTGGGACTATGCGGATGTGAGGAGCCATTCTCTGAGTAGAGTAGGAAACGCTCGCTCCGATGACGAGCATCTGGTTGTCCGTGGTCCATCAAGGTAGACAAGCCTCTTGCCGATAGCCCGGCTGGCGGCATATGGCTCAACACTCTCCTTACTCCTCTCTTCTGCGTATATCACACCTCTGTCTTCTCTTGGCGCGCACGACGATATCCCGCTGTTTTGTTTTACGCAACGTGGAGAAGTAAGACGCTAGGGTGATACTCACTGTTTTCTCTTACTAATTCTGTCTAATGTTTACCTTGTTGTCACCCGATAGTGGGGATACATTGGGATCATATGTTATGAATATTATCGTCGTTTTACTGTCGTTGGACGCATCCTCGATAACGACACACGGTCCCGTGCCTCCGGAACACTGTCGGCCGTGTTTATATTGGCCTCCTCAATGTTCGGGGTTGGTCGTAGGCACTAAGACTGCGAAATCGGATAATGCGCGACCACGTTGGTGCTACCGTGCCGCTTTCCATCGGAGATCGGGAGAGAGCGTTCTCACGACGGCGGCCACGAGGCGAGAATATTCTGGATCTCCCAAGCTTGTGTCCCTACCACCCCG
>NW_017259536.1:3431116-3459079 GCF_001594045.1 Atta colombica | reverse complement strand
CCTACCTGGGGGACGCTTGCCGCGGGGTCGCGGTCCGCGGGAACGATGAACCTGTCTCCGCCGGGACGATGAAGATCGCGTGGCGGAACTCGGCCCCAAGCTGGTCCCGCGCGTCAGGGTGTGTATACCCAGGCGCCCACTCTGTGTTGACGGGGGCCCTGTATGTATCTCCTCTCGCTGCTCGATTCAACCGCGTCTACGAGCGGTCCCCGAAACCCGGATGGCAGCGGGATTCAAGCAGACGCCCTCGCCGGCCCCGAGGACACGACGCTCCGCGTCAGACCGGAGACCGCGTGACGATGCCGCATTTAACAATAGAAAACGGAGCAGCACTCATAGCAATAACCTCACGGACGCCATGTTTCGTACGACGGTCCCGCCATTGACGAGCGACGTTCCCATAGACGGCCGCCACACCGATTGAATCTCTGCGCTTCCGACGGCGGCGCCATCTCCTCGAAATCACGTGTTCAACCACTTTGGCGGGAAATTCAAGTGACGAGATCGAACGCGAATTCCGATATTATAAATGCACATACAAAGTGGAGTTAATATAAATGTAAATAATGAATTCTAATGACACTTTTCCATGTCGGTGCCTCGAAATAATTTCAAACAGCATACTTTATTAATAATTATTTGATTCTGCTATAGCAATTGAACTTTAGATATTTACAAAGATATCTTGATATATTGATATATTTAAATTACGTGATTACGTAATCGATTAAATTAAGTAACTTTGGGATCAGTTTCGCTTTTACATATTATAGAAATGCATCCGCCTTTAATATAATTATCTGCTTTAAATATAAATAATGCGTTTTAATGTTAATTTTCCATTTTTGTCGGTGTAACTCGAATCAATTTCAAACAATTATTTGTTCTTGCTATAGCAATTGAACTTTAAATATTTACAGAGATATTTTGATACACTATGATATCTAGATTACACAATGAATTGATGACGTAATCGATTAGATTAAATAACTTCGAGATCAGCCTCGGTTCTGCATATTATAGAAATGCGTCTGCCTTTTGGTACATGTCGTCCCTCAAAGTACGATTCCTCAGACTTGAGGATTTCGTGATTGTATTTGTACCTCGCAACGCCACTAAAAATGATATTTATGAAATCTCTCGATAATAATTAAGGAAAGCCACGATAAAAATTATGAATAAATCGAACCTCATGATGTATAACGATCTCCTTGGCAATAGAAAACACGCGACACATTCCTTTTCATGTCCTTCCATCGTTAATCTCATTACGCTGTCACTCAGCAAACTCAATCCTGCAATAATACTTCCGCAGAACTGTAAAATTTTGTAATACATTTGTAGAATTTGAACAAATCGTGTTAAAGATATGTAAAATCTTGTTGAAAGTGACTTCAATCAGAACTACTTCTGAATTCTATTAGTAATTAATTTAATTGGTAGAAATTGTTTCAATTTCTCTCTTATAATCTTTTCTTTAAATAATAAAAAATTGATTTTTATCCAAATTAACAAAATAGGTATAAAGAGCAAAGTGAATAGTAAAAATAGTTCTTGAAGAAAAATAATGGGTCATTACTCTAATACTGTCAATATGCGGCTTTATCCAGCCTTCAGGAGCTAAGTCTAATATATGTACGAGTGAAAGCTGTATCATTTCTGGTGAGAATGCTTTTCTACGGACTCTGTCAAGAATCTGAGAGCTATCTTTGCTCCACGTCTTCCATTCGGTTTCTCTATAGCCATGTATTGCCTGCAAAGATTTAAAATATTGACAATTCAAGACAAAATCTAAATATAGAAGTACAATGATATTCAATATTTTACCAACATTGTCCCAATGGGAAAATTCATAGCGCAGGCGTTTCATATAGGGATCAACCTCTTGTATCAGGATATCTTCCTCTTTTTTGCTGATAAAGTTCGGTAGAATTTTCATGGTGTCGTACAGCTCTACTCTCCAATCCTTAATCGCGTTATTACTTGATATTGTTTTCTCCGAATTGGAATTGATATTATGTTTGGAGGTCGAACAATAAAACGCTCTGTTTATATTGCGGAATAGGAAACGCATAGTTATCGCCATTTCCTAAATTGGAATCTTTTGATTAAATAATTAAAAGATCACATAAATTTGAGATTATTAGCTGTTTTAATAATTCTTGTTTATTTTTCACAAATCAACTTGTATTATAAGGTTATATATTTTTCACAGATCGCAAATAGAAAAGACTTCATTTCTTTTACAATTAAATATTTTACAGAAAAAGCGTAAAATTTAGTAATTATATACAGTTCAACACGTTTATTATTTAATTAAAATTGAAGATAAACAAAAATAAAAACTGTCCTAATTAGTAGTAAAATCATGTTTTATTTTGAATTGATTTCAATTATAAAATTAATTATATATTAAATAAAATTGAAAATAGTAAAATTTTATTTAAGTATTATGGTTTTTATTTATTGTATTGTAAGCCAGACTTAATGATATTTTTACATTGCAAAATATTGGGCATTCTTTGACATTTTGAGGTTAAGTCGTTTGCCAATTAGCATAATAAGCGCATACACGTGCTAATAAAACCAATTGTCTCCAATTCTCGTATTTTATTGGTGAAATTAATACACGTATAGACTCACCAGTAAGTGTATATAATTACTGATTTCATACTTTCACCCTAACTCTCAGACAAGCAAAGAGAAGTTCGTTAAGCGAGTTTGGTTACTTTATTAATCTAGCTATTTTGATATGTTTACAGATAAACTTAGAACGAATTATATGCAAAGATTCTTTTTTATCTTAATAATAAAGCTTGGTTTCATCAATGTATAACTTTCTAACATTCTTTCTGATGCTAAAAATTAGAAGGAATTATAAAGAATCTTTTTGATTCTAAAAATTTTAAAATTCTTTCTAATTTTAAGAATTAAAAAGAATCTTTTTCTAATTCTAAGTAAGTTAAACTGAGATTTTAAACTAAAGTTAGATTGAGAAATAAATCAAAATTAAATGATACAAAATGAAGGGAATTATGTAAAGACAGGGTTGACTTAACATTGACAATTCAACTATCCAACAAGCTGCAAGCTTGCGAGACATTAAAAAAAAAAGATGAGAATCAAATGAATGATATTTATTAAATCAATATCAATTTCTGCGCAGCAGTAAATACCGTGAGAGATCTCAGGAATTGTTCACGTAGTTGACTCGGTCTAGAAAATAGTTTCCTGATATCGAGATATTTAATGCTGCGTCCTTACATGTTTTATGAACATCTTTGCGATACCCTATCCCCGAAATACATATCGTCCATTTCTGCGTACACTGCAATGCACACGCGTTAATTTCTCTAGGCTGAGCAATCTAGACAATTTTTTATCAACAGCCGAAAGATACCATCTATAAATGGAGAAACGCAGTTGAAAGAGAAAATATAAAAGATACTTTTTCTCTGCAGTAAAATATACAATCAATTGTATAAATTATGAGCAAGAATTAGAGGCGGATAATTTATAATCAACCTTTATTTAGGAATATACTCTTTTCAAAATCAACTTCTAATCATTCTTCAATAAAAGTACGTGTGTGTAGGTCTTATGAATATGTAAGCTGTGTTATATAAAACTTCCACAATATAATTACATGAGTTTAGTCTGCAATGATGCAGCTATATAAAGATGGGAAAGTTTTTTCCTTTTAACAGATTAAGATTGCGATTACAACTCAAAGACTAAATATAGTTCTATCCTTCACTGCCCGATGTTAATGCACAATCAATAAGTTAGAATCGCGCGTTGCGCGACAACCTCAATGTTTATAAGCTAAAATCGTTACTGACATCAACATCAAAATTGAAAATCTGATAACGACGGACGCACGGATAAAAATCCAATAAAACTCAACAGTAAGTCGTAGAATCTCCAACTGTCCAGAGTAACTGCATGTGAATGTGACATCACTACAGTTGGAAAGTGTTCATTTGTTAAGCATTTCCGCCGATAATATTGTAATGCTAGCTTTCACTTCTACTTTTTTTTTGTTTCTCATCTTGTTAAGTGTGATATCATGGATATAGATTAAACCGTTGTACATTTTGGTTACAATTCAATATGCAGAAATTACAAATATAAAGTTTCTGTATAAATTCTGCAAATTAATATTCCTCTGCGTGTATTTAGGCGACTAGAATGTATGAATATGTGAAAAGTCGCTACATAAAATCGTCATATTCATCATATACATAATCACCGTATTCGCTCAACAAGGTGTTGTCACCCTCGATTTTGAGCTTGGCCTTTCCTTTCCCCTTGTTTTTTTTCGCCTTATCACCCTTCTCCATCTTCTGCTTTTCAATAAGTAAGTTGTCAACTATAGTTTTCACTTTTTTCAAGTAATTTGACGATACTAGAACAAAAAAATATTTTCAATATAAAATGCCTGTGAAAGAATCGATCGTTAACAAATATACTAACAATTAAGAGCAATAGACTTTATAAGTTCTTCTGCAAACGGTGGAAACTCTGCGTGTTTGTTAAATTGATTAATTTTTTGTGACAGTACTGCACCATATCGCTCAAATTCCTCTTTTGTATCTGGTACCATAATATCGAGCGATTCGTTTTGCGATACTTCTGTCACTCCTACAACACAAAATTGTCATGTAATAATGTACATACATATAATATTAATATATTTCTTATTAAATATATATAAGTAACATAATATTTTTCATATCAAGCTAATATGTATTAGATTTACTAAGATATTTTGTGAAAACTCATTGATAGAAGTTGCTCATGAGCATGTAATAATAAACTTTATAAAACTGCAGAGAGAAATGCATACTATTTTATATACTATTTTTAAGAGATATAAAGGTTTATATATCTGACATATGACTCACATAATTGACAGTTTTACATGTTACAATATATGCATCAAAAGAATCAATCAGGAACGGTACAGGAGACAGATAACAGATGAGATAAGGTTACAAAGACTGATGCAAACACAACAAATTGCATAGAATAGCAACTTTTATTAAAATACAACAACATCAGTAATAAATTTAAATGTAGAGCTTGTAATAAGTTTAAATGCTTGTATATTCTCTTTCTGTCTGTCTGCCCCTGTTTGCAGTTCCTATGATAAACCGATTGTAGATTGTATCGTGGCTATAATAATTACAATAATGTAAAGCTATTATGCCACATTCTTAAATTAATATCAATAAAAATATTAAGAAAGATTATGTACATTATGTACATAATACATAAGAACATTATGTACATAATGCGTGTGTATGTATGTGTGTTGCATTTAGCATTTTTTAAAGATATTTCTTTTTGTATATAATACTGTACGATTTAATGTAATATATAGGTAGTGTCATTACGCTTGGCTTAGCGCCGAGATACTACCGTCTCCTGATAACAATTCACTTGGTATATCGTCACAATTTTTAAATAATTAGTTTAATATTAATATTTTTTTCAATTCATCAAACGTCACACTTATATAAAAATAATAGCTATTATTATTGTTACAAAGCAAAACTGCTTATACGTCCCATGCATAATTAGAAAATGTACTCTTTCAGTAGCTAAGTAACATTACAATGACAATGTGCGCCTACAATATATAAGGTAATAAAAAAATGACGTATCTTATAAAAAATTTTTGGTTAAATAATATATCTAACGCCTAATATAACTTTGATAAAAAAAAAGAGAAGTCTATTTTAGATGTCAGATAAAAATTACTATGTTAGAAATAAGAAGCTATCAATTCACAATATGAAACAGTCAGATCATTAAAAAAAGTCATTTCTTATCTCTTTTATCTTTTTTACGATCACTAAAATCTACTAGAGTCGACAAACCGAAAGTTTCCATCGCCAGCCGTAAGTCTGCCTCTTCTTGCAACCTCTGACGCCTTAAAAGTTCAGCTCGCCTTTCTTCAGGTGTAAGTGCATCCTCCTTTTCTTTCGCTTTCCTCTCAGCTTCTTCCCGTGCTTTTTTCTGAATTTTCATACAAATGTATTATATAAAAATATAAGTAAAATTATATAAGATAAAAACAATATTGTAGCTTAAGCAGGAACAAACCTCACGTTCCTCAATCCTTTCAGCCAGGGCTTTTTTAGGTTTCGGTTTTGCCTTTGGAATCTCTGCTGGTTTTTCTACATCCTTTTTTTCTTCTTCTACATCTTCCCAGCTGTCCTGTTAGGTTATTTAATATGTGTATATAAATGAAACAGGATTTTATCATCAACAAGTCTGTTCTTTTTTGCACTGTTCATCATTTCTTCTTTTTCTCCAGTATGGAGAGAAAAAAAGGAAAAATAAATTATGCAAAAAATTCAGCTAAAAAAACAGATCTATTATTTTTAAATAAAAATCTGGTAAAAATATACAATAATTGAAATAATTCAAATAAAATTAACAACTATTATTCATAAATTATTCAATATAAATTAATTATTTAATATTTAATGATTCACATATGTCTAAATAAATATACTTTATGTAAAATATTTAACAACAGTAAATGCTGAATTACATTCTGAGAGTAATAACGAAACAAAGGAATCCTTAAACAATGTTTACTTATTCATTTCTATACAAGTTTGATTTCAAAGTAGAAGTATATATAATAATAAATATATACTTCTATTAGCTATATAGATAAGAAAATAAATATTAAATATGAACAAATCTACAGGATTCCTTGGTTCGTGTCCTTATACAACTATAATATTATTTGACTCTCTTTTGTGACTGTATACAAAGCAATAGACATCGCTCTGATCAAAGATGCCAACAAGAATACAAGAAAGAATTCTGTGATCGACACGACGAGGAGCACAGTATGGAGAACATGTGTTCATTATAGGTTAGGTTCGCGAAACAGCACGCGGACTTGCGTGGGAGGGTCCTCGCGTAGCATTAACGATGTGGAATCGCATTACCTTGACATCCTCCTCCTCGTCCTCGCCCTCCCACTTGTTCGATCTCATCGCGAGGTCAAATTTCGCCTCGACGTTGTCTACATCTGCAAGAGGCACAGCAAAAGGGTGGAGGTTAAAAAGTCAGTTCCTCACCCTCGCAAGAAATCATTCCGGTTTGCAAGGAGCGCGGGGGAGATGCAATTAGCGTCTCCTATTCCCTTACGTACCCCATTCCTCGTCCATTGCTGCCGGTGATTATTCGCCGTGCGTCGTGCCTACGGATGAACAGAGAACCTGCCGCACAAACGTGGTGACAACGAGTACAACCGGAATCGAGCGTGCCATACTGCACGAAGGAAGCAGCGTGCCAACGTTGGATCCGATCGCTCGCGCGAGCGAGACCTGCTGCGCATGCGTGGCGACCGATCGAGAGATCCACAGGCACGATCTCTCCGGCCTATTTCGAACGTTCTGCAAAAAACGCTGGTCGTCGACAAGCAAACTGCGAGAACGGGAGACCCATGTTAGCGCGAGGTTAGATTTTTTCACCCTCCCCGCAATGCCATTTTTTTTCTCGTCAAAGTATTTCAATAATATCTCTCCCTTTAAAAAAAAAAACGTTCCATCGTTTTAAAATATACACGGCAAGCTATGCGTTCGATAAAAGCCTTCGGTTAAATAGCGCGATATCTCTAACATGGAAATTATGAATAAATTTTCGTAATATCTTGCGCGTCATTCGTTTCGATTAATTAATTAATTTATTTATTTACATACGATAGAGCGATTTAAAAATTCTGCAAACGTCGAAATCAGCGAGTAATCGATGACAAGTCTTTCTCGATATCGATTTTTCGAGAATCGATCCTCGTTGAGTGTCGTCATGCGTCTCGTGTGATTGCGTTAGATTGCGTCTATTTTTGTTCTACTACGACTCACTTCGCGTCAAGTTACCGATTGTGTTGATTGTGTTGACATTTTCAGATAACAACGTGGAATTAACATAAGGCTGCACAAGGCGATTAGGACAATAGTGATTTATTCGCACTAAAGTCTAGTCGCAGACTAAAATCTATTGAGAGCAAGCGACGTGTATTATGTTTTGAAGATCATTTGTTTTGTTACAAACGATGGATATACCGACTCCAACTAACCTTAACCATAGTGGACTCACGCACAGTACGGACGGGTTTCTGAATATTCCTATCGGTTCGTCAGCTTTAGACGCTCTATCGACGAAACGGAGAAGGTAGGACGTCAAGTAGTTGGCTTAGTTAGGACTAATCGAGAATTTGATTCACTTGTGTTATATGGATATTACACAATTGATAATATTGTCAATAAAAAACAAATATTGACAATGATTGTCAGTAGTAAAAGCAGCTTTGCAACTGTTATAAGATTCTTTAGTATGATTGGTTATTTAGATCCAGCAAGGAATTAAGGGCAAGAACTAATTATATTACTTGATTGATTACTAATTATACTACTAATTATATTGATTATTAATTATATTATTTTATTTGATTGATTACTTGCAAAGTTATTTTTTCTGCAAATAGCCAATATGATTGATGTGTGATTAATATTGATGGATTAACGACGGTAAATTGACGATGATCTGGATCTCTATTTTGATATTTGAGCATCAGTAGTTGCTTTCTATTTATATCAAAATGTAGATAATTTTTATTTATGATGTCATAATTAAGTTGAATAAATGTTCTTTTTTATTCTGATTAGTGAGACTTCAACTGAACTTTTATCTATGATCTAAATGAGCTCGAGACCCTATACAGTCTCGACAACAATTAACAAGACAACAATTAACAACAATTAACAAAATTCAGTATACTTACTGAATCTTGTTAATTCACATTGAAAGTGAGATTATAAATCTGTGTTGCTATGTTATAACTTTTTGTGATCAAAGTAAACAAGTAATGACATCATTATCTAACTATACAATATGTAACTTAGTATCTCTTGTACAAAAATAGAAAGAATGCAAAAAATTAAAGAGAACAAAAAAAAGAAGAGAGAAAAAAGAAATATTCCAAAATTAGCTTTTATAAAATTTTAAAAAAATCTTAAAAAAATTTAAATTAAATTTATGTACTTTGTGGACAAATACCAATTTTTCTATTTCTCAGAAGTATTAAAATATTAAATAAAGTTATTTTCAATTAATCAAGGATAGTATTAGCAATTTATACTTCCAAAGCTTAATTCAATCTGTCTTAATAGTCTTCCCATTAAACTGCTGATCAAATTTTTCTTGAAAGAAAATTGATGTTCATTAAGATAGACAAAAGTGAATTTCATGAGAAAAATTTACTTCTATTTAATTCGCTGTCTGCTTAAACATTCATTGTTGAATCTATTATTTATTAAAAAAGAATACCTAATAATGATGTATTTTATGTTTAATTTATTTCTCTATCTAATTAGAAAATTATCTTTGATTTTTATTTATCACAGATGCTTGAGGATCAAGAAATCTAGATCACTGTTAATATTCTATATATCAATATATTAATATTAACCGTATGAGATCATTGTAATTAATTTGATATCGACATAGTTTTCCACAAGTAAGGATAGCAGCACATATTCTATTCATATTGGAATGGGAACACAATTTTGCATAATACATAAGAAAATCAACCAATTAGAATTTTTATTTTTGGAAAAGAAAGAAATCAAGGACTTTGATTCGTTCATTTTCTTATGCATTATGTGTTATGCAAAATTGTGTTCCCATTCCAATACAGTATAACATATCGTTTCATCTTTGTTTAACATTGGCAAACAAAAACTTTATTGTGTTATCTGTGTCTCTTGCTGGAAAACATGTAAAGGATGTGTAAAAAAAAGCACATATAAATTAATAAAGTTACGTAATTATATATGCAAAAACTTCACTGAACTGAAACATGTCAATAATGCTGATGCATGTAAGATTGTCAAAATATTAATATCAATTAATATTACTAATTTAAAAATATTTCTTGATCAATATTATTGATTGTGTAATTAGTGTAAACTATTATAAAAATTGCTATATATGAAGTTAGCAAAGTTAAATGTAAAAGCATATAATTAAATATCTAATAATGTCATTATTTAACAGAATATATATTATAGAATACATATTATCACCGTCAAAGTTGATTATATTGTGCCACTGCATTTAGATATTTTATATATAACAGCCTTTTTAATGTGCACTAATTCATAATGTAACGCAAATAACTGAATTTATATATTCTATAAATTATAAATCATTGCTAAGTTGAACAATTTTTATCGCTTATATTTTCTTTTCCTTAAAGCTCCTCGCGCACGATAAAACGCAAGAAATTTGATGATGAAGTCGTGGAAACAACGTTCAATCTACAACCACCTCCTACAAGCGCCAAGTCAACGTCGAAATCACGAACGATTTCGGTAACCGCCGGCCCCATGGACGTCTTGCCAACGCAGACGTTGCCAACTCCGATACCCATTCCGACCACCTTGGTACAATCGGACAGATGCAATCGTAGACCAAGCAGACCAAGCGGTTCAAATCCCGGACGAAAGAATAAGAAGAGTAAAAATCATTCTCATTCGTTCAATGCCACCAAAGATCTTGGTCGATGGAAACCCGCTGATGACTTGGCGTTAATTACTGGCGTACAACAGACAAATGATTTAAGGATGGTACATATCTAATTTGTCCTTATCTTCTTTTTACTTCTAATTGTGCCAGTATGAAAGTGGTCTAAATAAAAAATCGAAACATGAATTAATTCCATATTACATGATAATTATACAAAACACAAGATAATCATTTTTTTATTTACTACTACTACTTGCATAATTACAGGCACAATTGTTTTCTATCGATAAGAAAAAATATAATATATTTCTAATGTCCTATTTCTAATGTCCTATTTCTAATGTCCTCTTTAAGGTCCATCGAGGTACAAAATTTTCCTGTCGTTTCACACTGCAGGAAATACAGCAAAGATGGTATGCGTTATTATATGACAGCGCAGTTTCGCGTGTAGCTGTGCAGGCTATGCGTAATTTGCATCCTGAATTAATAGCCACTATTCAAGCAAGAACTTTATATAGCAAAGCAGAAGAGGATCTATTAGGCACTATTAAATCGGTGGGTATTATTAAATTCTTGTGGCACATGATGCGTGGTAAATTACTAAGAATTTTACGTTCTGTGTAATGCAATTCTAGTAATTCACTAAAACACAAATTATCCAGCAGGAAAACACGCAGGCTTGATAAATGTTTTCATAGAAAATACAAATATAACTCATATATAAGTTAGTTACTGATGCTTATCTTTATCAATGTAGACTAACTTTAATCTCAGTTTAACTTATTTTTTATCTTTTTCTAATTCTAGAAGAATAAAAAAAAGAAGAATAAATCAAGATTAAAGTGATGTATATTGATAGAAATGAGTTAGTCTTTTTTTTTAATAACTTATGAGTATGTGATTTTTTTTTATTTTATCTCTTTAGACTTCTCAACCAACATTGGAAGTATTTCAAGAATTGCTTGAAGCAAATGCACATACGTTTTATCCAGCTAGGACTGCGAAAGCGTTACACAGTCATTGGCAATTGATGAAACAATATCACCTATTGCCAGATCAGACAGTGCAAAGTTTACCACGAGGTGAACACGTGTTAAGTTTTTCCGATGCCGAAGATATGATTAACGATACCGAATTAATGGAACCGAAAGATGAATTAGTGGATACTGAATTGGCAACGGCGGATAGAAAAAACAAGAAAGAAATTAAAGTATTGGAAAATGAACTTGGTAGATGGCAGGTACTTGTCGATAGCGTAACAGGTATCAATCCTCCAGAATTTGATAATCAAACCTTAGCCATTTTAAGGGGAAGACTTGTCCGATATCTTATGAGATCTAGAGAGGTAAGAGGCAAGCATAGGATTATAATTATTTTATATTTATTCATATATAATATATATTTTATAATTATTCATATATAATAAGTTATTGCTTTATTTTAAAAGATTTATATCTCATATTCTCTTCTATCTTTGTTCAGATAAGTGTGGGACGTTCTACAAAAGATCATACTGTCGATGTGGATCTTGGTTTAGAAGGTCCAGCGTGGAAAGTTTCGCGTCGACAAGGTACTATCCGTTTAAGGAATAATGGAGACTTCTTTTTGTCGTCCGAGGGAAAACGGCCTATTTTTGTAGATAGCAGACCAATTTTGGCTGGTAATAAGATGAAATTGAATAACAATAGTGTAATTGAGGTAATTATTATATAAATTCTTACGTAATTATAATTATTGCATAAAGCATAACACACTTAATTGGAGTTTTCTCTTAAATAATTTTTATTAAATAATAGTAATAACTTATTTTTTTTAACTAAAAAGTTTTTAATCACACTACATACATTTTTTTTACAGATTGCAGGACTGAGGTTCACATTTTTAATAAATCAAGAACTCATCTCTGTGATACGACAAGAAGCTGTCAAATTAAATTTAAATCCTTAAAAAATATCAAAAAAGAATGAAAGACAATATTAAGTTTAGTAATTAGAAAAATGTTCTTTTTTTACACTAATCTATATATTAATCTATATTTGAAAATAGCAAATACATACTTTGCGAAGCATAGATCTTTATTAATGTATAAAATATCTTTTATAATTCATTTATTTATGGCTAATCCTTAAAGCATCATTTTTTTTATAAGAAAAAGTTGTTTCTCTCTTATAACTCATCAAATAAGAATGTAAGAAATTTTAGGCATTCATGTATATATTCTCTTTGGATAGGCAAGATTTTCCTGTTTTTATGCGAATAATGTTTTAAAATCCACTCATAACCTCAATAATAGTAAATTAAAAGTAACAGTAAGGATAGATACTTAGTCCAAGTTTAAGTACAAACAATAATACACACTGTACATACTTTTAATATAAATTATAAATTATTACATAAACGGCCATCTGTATATCCCTTTAATAAATTAGATTTGTGTAAAATTAGACATTTCCAATGTATAGAAAATGTTCGAATATTTTATACATGTTCTATAAATCGCAAAAACTTGTGAAACTTATACATTATGTATATCGTTTGGAGAATACAAATATAAAAAAGGACATCAAAATTTTATCGAATATTCAGAAAGCGAGATAATTTCTATACACACAGGAGACACATTCGAGTCATTAGTATGTATGTTAAAATCAGGTTTCAGCAGAAACCTCGTTCTATCTTTGTATCTCATACGAGGTTTTTGCGCCTGTGGCTTCGTCGCGACGAGTCACAACGAATCAACGGCACTCGCGTAGTTATATTAAGCGAGGCGTAAAGCGCATAAGGCGATTAGCATCATATTTTTACGAGTATCCGCTGCACGCATGCAGTTCCAAGTGTGAAAACAGGTGGACGCGCGCGCGCATGCACACATGTGCACATACACAACCTACACACGAATAACGAACGGAGCAAAGTGCGCACCTCCACCGCAAAGGGCGCGCGCGTGTTTATCGTCTCTTTTTTTTCCGCACGGCGCAACTGGCGCAAGCAGTCGTGTCCAATATGGCGTGTATGTTGTGAACGATGTTAACTTGCAGGTAAGTTCTGGAGCGTGAATTTCACCCTCGCGAGACATTATCCGCGGCAGATCTCAACGATCCACCCCACGCACTCTCGTCCTCGTCCTCGTCGTCGTCGTCATCGCGGTGATCATGTGCGTTGAACGCGAGCGACGATGAGCGACAGCTCGTCACGATGGGATCTGCATGCGTATGTGTATGTGTGTGCGTGCGTGCGTGTGTTTGTCAGATGTGTTTGTCAGTTGTGTTGTACCTTCAAGGCCCCGCGTGGCAAGGTGCGTTTCTCGCAATAACTTCGCATGTAAATCCGCGTATCACAGATCACACAGCACGCTCGGCGCTTCGCGACGACGAGGCGTTATGTCGCGAGGCGAACGTAAACACGTACCCGCGCCGCGGGGCTTGGGGGTAGGGTGACCAACAATGGCTTACAACCTCGGTAAATATGGTGTCACCTGTTAGTGCGCGTTCCAGCGCCGAGGCATGAAGCATGGTCGTAAATGCTCGGACAAGCTCCAACCCGCGGCTTGACAGCTCGGTTCTTTCGCTCCAGTTTTACGTAGCAGAACTATCCGTTGAATATTTATTTCCTTCATTTACATTCTGATGACGGAGCACACACGACCCATGCTCGCGATTATGCGTGCGTGCATACGTGTACGTGCAAGTGCGGGGGTTTATATGCCAAATATGTCAAAGAAGTATCTAGGTCATAGGCATACACTTGTGTTATGCGTTCTAGACTCTGCGATCGTTGAGGTGGATATAACAATGCTGCTGTTTTTCAAATAAATAAAGCAATGTGTACTTATCATCGCATATTATGTTCTTTGGTATTCGTAGTCTGTTCTTTTACAGAGACCATTTCAAGTAATGTTTATGACCTGTATAATCTTAAGATGTCATAAGCTTATACTCATAATTGATTCTTATGAGCTTTCTATAATAAGCTATTACTATAAGTTTTAAATCTTAAGTTGTAAGAAATTAATCACAATCGAATGTGAGAAGAATAATCTATGATTGGTCCTGTTTCTTGCACCTTAAAACTTAAAGCTTAGATTGTAATAGATAAACCAGTTATATTTAAGAATTTTATAACAGTTGCAATGCTGCTTTTCTTGTTGAAACAACACAGCCAATGACTTATTGTCTATAAAAAGCTCATTATGTGTATAACTGTCTTAAATATAGTCTTAAGATGTCATGAACCAATTAGAGATAGTATTCATAGTCCATTCTTATTTTAAGATTATTTTTAAGATAGTAATTAATTATCTTAATATGCTAATAGGACCCTTGAATTGGCTTAAGTCTAAAAGAATCGATTATAAGTACTGATCAGAGTCACATCAGTATCTTAAGACATTACTTAAGATGGTCTTAAAATAAAAATGGACTATATATTATAAATGCCAGTCTGTGATTGGCTCATGGCATTTGAAGATTGCATTTAAGATGATTTTTAAATATAAGAATCAATTAATAAATATCAACCTTATAATAAGTTCTGATTGATAAAAATTATAGGCTGGTTTTTATAGTTGTTTCTTATTTTAAGATTATCTTAAGATATTAATGCAACTGTTTGATTGCAGTTCATATCTTAATATTGTGCGTAAGATAGTCTTAAATATGAGAAACTATAAATACCAGTCATAGTCATATGTTACTTGGATTAGATTAAATTGAGGATAAAATATTTGATTTTTGCTTGGTTAATGAGATAATCTGGACTATAAAGAGATAATATATTCCTTGTATCTTAGAGTTCATCAAATCTATGTTACGCATTATAATCTCTTTGTGATCGTTGAGATGGATATAACTGTAGTCCTCCAAATAAAAAGCGTGTACTTACAATAATCATAGTCGCAAATATATTCTTTGACTTTTTATTGATAATAAAAATTCATTGTTATAGATTTTTATGTCCTGAATTCAAGCTGTTTTATTTACTCGTCAAATGAGGATAATTATTTTTATAATATAGATCCAGTACTAGAAATCTGCGATGTTAAAAGAACATGTTTATTTTAGAAATAATTTTATTCAATTGCACAGATATGATGAGAGATGTTTATATTTATTAAAACCAATTCCAATAATGTTACATATAAAGTATGTTTTTATTGTTACACTGCACTAATATTTTCTTTCTTCAGCTAAACATCAAACATATTTATTTCACCTTAAGTGTAAAAAGTGTACATTAGTTTAGTCATAAAAAGTAGATTTATTATTTCTGTGTAACTGTTACAAATTGTGTCAAATAACATTTAGTCTTTTCTGCTTATTAGGTAATCTCCTGCTCTTAATACTTGGACAGATCTCGATGAACAAGGAGAACGATGTAATCACAGCAAAATAATAGCAAAACAATGTACAATGAACTACAGTGGAAATATGCCAGATTGGCATCAGTATAATCCTCCGCAATCAGGAATAAACGATGTAACATCGACCGCTCAAAATGTCAATTCGGGACACTTATCGTTTATCTCCAGTATTAGTCCGACGCAATTGAACGGTCTGAATCTCAGCTCGGAGGGACTCGAGAAACACCAAAACGATTCCAATTTTAATCCGAGGCACTTTCAGCCGCATCTGTCGAGCAATATCTCACATGGTCACAATGCCACTGACAACAATCCCCTCGCGTCGATGGTGCAGATGCAGAATTGCATTGGCCACTATGGGCCTTCGAATACGAGAAATCCCATGGACAATTTGAATGGTTCTATGGATCCGAGGAATGCCGCGATAGGCGGTATAAATGAAGAGTTAGGTTATAGAAATAATCAGATGCCTTTAAACGGACCTATCTCGCATCTAAATGGACCAAACGTGATGAATATGAATGCACCGCATGCGTCAATGGGATCACGAAACACCAACGTGAATTCGCATGCCACTAGTAGAACAGGTCCTCCGCCATCCTTCGTTCCCTGCAAGGGTTTGTGCTGCAATCCGGATCCTAACATAAGTTACCAGCAGTACTGCTCTTATCCGAATAATGCGACTTATAGGGAGAATATTCGTACGTCCACCGGATACCAAACGGACGCTCGACGATTCGGAAACGATTATAATTTTAGGAAGGACAATTTTGACAGCAAGGAGGTTCTATCGCCTATGGTGCAACCGCCTAATGGGCCTAATGCTGATCACCGGAGAAACTTTTCTGATTTTAAATATCGCAAGGATCGCCTGATTTCCCGCAACTATTCATCATCCTCGGGCATGTTGCCGAACTATCCCATGCAAAATTACAACTACACGGGAGAGTACCAGAAGTATCCTTACAATGTCAAAGAGTATTCCAAGATGAGCGGCATGAACGTGCCGAATCAGGGGATGGTTAAACATCCGGAACAAGGTTTCGCGATGCCTCAGCAGAAGTATAACAACAAACAAGTCCCGTATCAAACTGGCGGCGCTATGATATCAACCAACATGCCGTCCACGAGTGTTCCGAACTTGAGTATGATGCCACCTGCTCAGAATACTTATTTCAATTCGCAGTACCCGAGAAATCTATCGACAGACGCTTCGCATGACTGTCAGGAGGCCACCGATAATGCATCCATGGTAAACAGAATGCAAACATCTACGACTATGCATACTCCCTCTCATTCACGGTATCCGATGTATCAACAGAAGATAGCGATGCAGAGATTCTCGATGGAGAATCATCTGAGGGAGTTGGCGAAAATACCCGGGTACCAGTCGCATCCCAAGTATAAGGAATGTGTTCATAGATATAGAGAAATATTGAAATTACAGCAGTCTCATGTCACATATCAGGGACAAATGCAGCAGACTCCATGCGTCGCCACTACCACGTCGACAGTTAATACCTCTGCTATCCCACCTATAAACTTGCAGTTCGATCAAAATGGCGTTTTAATCAATTCTAATTACATGCCCGAAGCTTTCCCTAGAGTACAACAAGCAGTGAATTCTCAAACGCCGGACAACCCGGTGGACAAGCAGAGTAAGCAGGATGGCAATGGCGTCCCCGAAATGACGAATCGCAACGTCCAGAAGCCGGAACAATTGGTGTCGCAACAACACGACGGTCATGCGACCGCGCTGTGCGCGGAAAGCATGCAAAAGCAAGATCGATACCCGGCGCAAAAGAGCCTCGAGCAGAATCAGTTCGAAATTCAAAAAACCGGAAGCGAGAGCTTCAACAATCTGACTGGGAACGCGAATGACGCGGTTATACAACAGAAAATGTCCAAAGAGTTCGCCGACAAGCCGGAGCTTGACGTACGACAGTTTCTCGCCAACTGGGATGAATCGGAGGATGAAGATGGCGCGAGTACCAATTTGCCGAACGCTGTTCTGAGCGATTCGACACCAGTAGTAGTCGTGGGCTACGAGAACGTGAATCTCTCGGCGAAGACGTTGGAGGGTCTAGAGGTCTCCAAACCGGAAGAGATCACCCCGAATGTTATAACGTTCGAAAATCAGGAGAAGAATGATATCGGTGTGATACCAGCGCAGGACTGTCTGACCATATCGTACTCATCCGCGGAGAACGTTGAGATTGCGAAGGATTCAACGTGTAAGGATATCACGAAGGAAACTATTGTACGATCGGGAAGCCACATTATACAGTGCATAAGCAATGGGCCTGACGAGGTACCAACGATACACATAGTTGACAATTTAGAGATAGGTAGCATTTTACAGGTCACAAACGGTCAAGTTACCGAGACTTTGGAAAGGCAAGACACAGTGTCGTTCTTCCAAGAAGGAACAGAAGTCGCGGCAGCAGCGATAACTCTCGAGGCCGCCGATAAGTTCAAAAAGACCGACAGCAACACAACCGAATCGGTTACGACCGAGTTCAATGCTGATCTTGGAAATCTGAAGGATTGCTGCAAAGAGCAATACGTCGAAGGTCCCTCTCCGCCTAAAGCGATGGAGAGCACCCAAACGTCGCGAGTAAGTGACCGGGCGATCACCGCTCTGCCTATGTCGGCGAAGGATTCCGCCCGAGACACGAATTTGAAGAAACAGAATAGTTTCGCGAGCGAGGAATCTCATAATCCGGACGATATAAGTTTGCCAGACTTGCCCACGTCAGAGTGCACTCCGATCTCTACTACGCTGAACACGCCGATCCACTCTGACAATGAGGAATCGTCGGAGCGTGTCGAGGATCTCACGATATCAACAAATCCAATCGAGATTATGCAGAACAGTCCCATGATTAGTTTCACGCAGTCGCCGACGAAGAGAGAGCCCTACGATCATCTGAATAGCGAGGAAACCGTCAAGAATAAACCGGCCGATTCATTAGAAAATGAATATCAGACGGAGAATCATTTCAAAAACAACAACGGTGATAACAACATGCTCGGTCATGATGCTATTCTTGATACATTTGAATTTTCCACGAATACTGATAAGAATGGATCTGCGTCATTTACAAAAAACAGTAAAGAGCACGCGAATCTGAATGGAACTTCCGCTTCGGCAAATAATAGCGAGAAGATATTTGCGCTCGACAATGAAACGGAAACTGTGGAGGCCACTAGCATGCGTATGACTTTGACCTCCGGCGAATATGAATTAAAGATCGTGTCAACTGGAATGCAAAATAAATCAATGCAGGTTCATAAAAATTTAAACGAGCGCCGTGCTAATGAATCTCAAGCGACGAGTCCGGATGCTCATAAAAAATCACAGGCAGAAACGAATGCAAAAGTCGCGTATAACGATTCGACGAATGGGGATAATACGACAAAGAATGTCACGAATAATCCTGACCCTATTACGTTAGACGGCGGTCAGGATGATTATTCCGGAAGAAGACACGCCTTGACCGAAATGACCCGTCAAACGGCAATGAGCAGGGTAAGTTCATCAATGACAAACGACACCGCTCCGAGAAATTCCAGGGCAGAAGATATGATGCAGATTGTTAAAAGTAATTCACCTATATCACATAGCGCGAAACAGTTGACATTGAGTAACGATAAATTGAGGAAGGCCGAGGCATTGTTCACGAACGAGGATTCTTCGGAAAAGAGCGCCAACAGTAATAAATCAGTAAAAATCAACGCGACGGACTCGAAGAATTCTCAGCATGTAAAATTCGCGGATCGCAAGAAGTCGGTCTCGGGCGACCAGGCAATTTCTCACAAAAAGAGATGTTTGTCGGAAAATACAGAGGGTAGCGGCGGATGCGGCGAAACCATTGTACATCACAATAAACATACTCAAGAAATAGCAACGCATAAGGACAAATCCTGTACTGTTGAAAATTCCAAAGGATTTGATAATTCGCGTAATAAACCGAGAGTGATCGAGAACATTAGCATTACCGATAGCGGGGAAAGGATGCGGCTTCTAAAGGAGTACAGAAGAATAAAGTATAAATCACACAGCGTTAGTAAAGTTCACGATAAGGTAAAGGATACGCAGGAGGCCTCTGATTATGCGACGAATAAGACGTGTCATCGTTCGTCGAATCCCGACGAACGATCCGAGTCGCAGTCACCATGCGATAATCAGCTATGCCAGAAAGACATGGCGAGATCTAAGTCGTCCGAGGAACAGCAAGAAAAACATGCGAACATCTTGAAGACTTTCGTAGCTAAGAATAAAAATCCTGACTTTGCTATTCAAGTTACGAACGTCAATCTGAAACTCAAAGATGACGATCATCAGAAAGGATCTCAGCATTCGAGGGAGGAGACGAAGAGCAGCGGTTCTCTTGACGGGATCAAGATTGAGATAAACGTGTCATGCACGGAACGGAATACAACAGAGAAATTGCTGCATGAGAATATCAAGAATGCCGTCGCCGAGACGATCGGCCATTTGACTAATACGATCTCAAATTCAACGAATATAACGGATAAGAAAATAATTTGTGATAAAGCGGATCGCCAAGATTATGAGAAACGCAATCGATCACCATCCGCTACAACAGAAGCGTCTAACGAAGCTCATGAAGATCACAACAACACAGTCAAATCAGTGGTCGCATGCGAGGAAGATATGAACAACGAAACACTTTCGAAGAAGAGACGAAGTTCATTGTCGGCACAAGAATTGATCAATGACGTATACGAAGATAGCGGTATGTTTTCGAATACTTGTATGGAATCGACTAGTTGCAATGTAATTTTACGAGATGATACTCTTTCAGGCACCGTTAATATCGAATCTGAGCTGACATCGAGCGCTCTGAAAACTTCAAGATCAGAACATGCGATGAACAGGAGAAGCATACATCAAGATGCAGAAAGGAAGATCGCTATTACCAACTTCGGTAGCGAGGAACTGAAAGCCTCTTCGGACAATTCACCATACTTAGGATTGAAGACTGTCAATGTGCAGAAGAAGGAACATCAGCAAATAGCCGTCGCTTCTCCATGCAGGAGCGCAAAAAATTTTCAAGATGATGCTACGTCGAAATTAAACGCGATTCCATCGACTTCTTCAAGTACGATAGAACCCAGCATAGAAGATGTCAGTTACAATAATCTCGTGCATTTTGATTACAATCATTTTGACGTTGCGCCGAACGAAAATACGGATGTCGACGACAAACGTGCCGACAGATGGAAAAGGTCAAAGAAAGACAGTAAATTCGGCAACTTCGATCTGTATGAAACTACCAGCGGTTACGTAAACCCGACTTTCTTCAGCGCAGACGAACTGGAGAATTTAAACGTAGTTCCTGTATACACCACCAAAGACGGAAAGATAACTTATAGTCCTAACCCTCGATTCACGTATCGCGAGCTACTTACGGAAGCTCGCACAAAGGATTATGGTAACTTTCGCGAACCGTATTTTGCGAAATCTCCGTCGTACGATTATTACAATTGCTCCAAGTTGCGGAAGGTATTCAAGAGAAACCGCGATGTTACCACCGCCGGTAAGAAAAAAGAGATTGATCTTATCGACGCTAAATCTACAGCGATACATGTTGATTATTCAAATAAAAATACTGTTCACAAAAACGCTAATTGCGCGAAAACTCGAGGTACGCATTTAGAATTCTTCAATGATGATGCTAACAAGTTGTATGCAAACAAGAACGATCAAGAGAGCAAAGAAGCTAATAATAAGAAAAATATCATAGATTTGGACTTCCTCGAAAAACAGTATAACTTGGATAGTATCGAACCTCCAGCCAATATTACATCCAGCATTAATAAACATTGTAAGACGAAAGTATTCGCGGACAATCTCGAGTATGAGAAAGGATACAACGAAAGCTCCGTGTTCGAATCGAATTTATTTTTGGAACCAAGGACCTCATGTTGGGAAGAGACTATGGAATCAATTAAATCGTATTCTTCTCACATCGATAGAAGAAACAGCAGTAATGTTAAAGAACTGAATTTTAGTGATATATTCGCCGCGCAGAAACGATTGGATACTTTCCCATTTCTACCTATGGAGCAAGATTCTTCCGACAACGGCATTCATAAAGCGAATTGCGATGTGATGAATGAGCCAACGTTGCACCACACAACGTGCAATTACATCGATGATCTACGTTCGATTCAGGATGACGATTTGCGACATGAATCATCGAACGCTGCTTTATGCAATGAACAAGAAAATGAATGTAATAATCAGAAAATTGCGTCAACAGATGTTATTGATAAATCGGTAGGCATATTTAATATTAATGCATCGTTGAGTATGCAAAGTAATGATGAACATACAAAAAAGCAAGAATCTCAGATTGATGGAAACGAATCCAGTGCAATCGGAGTCACTGAAAAGGCACAATTGTGTGATTCTCCTAAATTGATGGATAAGAAAATACACGATCCAGAAGAAGATCAAAGTTCTACGAACTACGATAAAAACAAGGAAGCCTCGATGAAACAGCCAGTGGAAGACAATCATTCATATCTTTGTTGCGATCGTTCTGTCTCTCCAAAGGAAGATAAACTCAATGCTGAAGTTGCAAATACGAAAGAAATTTCGGATGAAGATTCTGCCAAAGTCGCAAATCCTTCTAAATTAAATGTCGAATCTAAGGATTCACTTGACGAACCAAAAAATATGGAAAATGTAAAAGAATCCACGCTTGCTTTGAGTGAACAAGATAATGAAATTAATGATTCAGTGAAAAATGATTCAGACTCTGCCGTGAATCAGGAAATTATATATCAACCAGTTTTATCAGCTTCGATCGATCACAAAGATAAGGAAAAGACTACGCTTACGGAATCGACTGTTTCGACTGAGATTACTTTCGATCAAGTAGATAAGCAAGACATGTGTGATAAAGGAGATACTATTATATCTAAAGAAGACGAACCGAGTGCCTTGCAAAATTCATCTAACGTTGCATTCATCGAACAAACGCTTGCAGAGGAAGGCAACGAGCAACAATCAGAAATTTCGGAGATTGATCGACAAAAAGCTGAAGTTTCATTGAAGAATCGAGGAAATGACGAAGTGAATACTTGTTCTATAATATCTACGTCCACCGCTTTGAACCTACGAACGGAAAAGAACATATGCGACTTATTCGCAAGCGAGAGGCACGAACAAAACATATCAGAGTTCACTGTCATCAAGAATATCATTAAAGGCGACAAGAAGCAATGTCAAGAACCTGAGATGAATGAGATTCCCAAGAATTACGATAGCATAATCGATTCCAAGTTACTGTGCATAGATTCTTCTGATTGCGGAATTTACGCGGAGGATAGATGTACGTTGCAAATGCCCGAGCATGATTTCACGGAGGAAGACAGTATGGTACCGATGGTGTGGGAGACGAGCCAAATTCAGGAAGACGCTGTCAATCGTTTATGCAACATCAATGAATCGATCGATTTTGGCGCGGTTAATTCACTCCAGGATAATTCGCTGTTAGACCATCTGTCTCTCTCGAGGATGTCTGCTACCAAAGAGTCTCAAGACATGGAAGTAATTACTGAAATTGAAAACAAGGCGATCAATAAATCAACGGTCAAAACATCTGAAACAGTAATTGAGGAATCTAAAGCAGTGATTGAGAAATCTAAAGCAACGATAGAGGAATCTAAAGCAGCCATCGAGGAATCTAAAGCAACATCGAGCAACAACGAAGGCAAAGAGCAGAATCAAATTTCTTCTAGTAGCTATGAGAAGATAGCGTATTTGCGCGCGACAGATTGCAATGCTAACACAAAGATGATCCCTAAACTCGTTATCAAGAAAAGCGAGACTAGCTCAAAGTTCGTTACGAAGATGGGTTCCTCTTCTGTAACACAAGATAGTACATCTAACAAGTCAATTTGTCAACCGAAGATACCAAAGATGATTATCAGGAACGCGAGATCACGCCCGGGGACTCCGTCTATCGAGGCGGTTCACGAAGAAATTCCTGTAAGTATCATGAATCGAACTTCGCTTACGATTGATGATATATGTACTTGCAGTTCCGAAAGTTCTCTACACGAGTCAAATAGTTATAGAAATAAAATTCCCAAAATGAAGATTAAATTAGATGAGAAGCACTCCAATAAGATAGTGAGAGCCGATGATGATGAGGAAGTTTGTATCAAACGCAAAAATGTTAAGAAAACCATACCAAAGGTTAAAATAAAGAATAGCTCAAGGTCTGATCTGGCGGACAATTTGGATTGCAACAGTATGACTTCTCAAGAGTCGAGAGATGCGGGAAGATATGAGGAAAAAATACCTATACTGAAATTGAAGAAACAGGAAAGGAACAGATCGTCATCTCCAGAAGTGACACGGAAGAGGCAATTCTCGAGCCATTATTCGGAAGTGCCGCTCAAAAAGTGCAGAAGATCGGAACGTGATGATACAGAACATCATACGAAACGCAGCAACTCCTCCGAATCAATGCAAACAAATGCGTCAGAATGCGAAACGAAGAAGAATTCCATGATATGCATTTCTGAGAAGATTCCTAAGGTAATTATCAAGAGAACATCGGCTAGCGCGGAATTCAAATGCGAGCTGAGCAAGGGCTACAAGAATGTCATTGCGAAGAGTGCAAAGTGGCAACCGGAGGTCAAATTGGAAAGATACCGTATCCTGGACAGCATGGTGAAGGATTTGAAATTAACTTTGTCCCCAATTACGTTACGAGCTATCGAGAAAATGTCTGTAAGTCGCAAGGATAGCCATCGTCAGGAAAAGCAAGGTGATTATAAACTGTCCAGGTCGAACTCAACGTCTGATCTATTTCCGGTTAAGTGTAAGCAGAGAAGAATGTCAGATTATGACTGTAGAAAAATTAATGATACGTCAAGAGTCGATGTAAATTTTGCATTTAAAACAGATATCAAGACGTGCATCATACCGAAAAAGTATTCATCCAGAGGTCATAAATCAACCAACGAATATCGAAAGGACAAACGTAGATCGAGATCTCGTGATAATAATCCACGATCGGAAGTGGATGTTACTTCGTCCGATAAAGAAACCAATCAGTCATCTGAAAGAACCAACTCACAGAAAGCTACCTCTCAATATGATAAACACAAGACTGATAGTTTTGATACCAATAGCAAACAAGCGTTGAAAGCGGACGAAGATATAATTTCAAATAAACTTGGCCAGAAGAATACTCCCGTCAAACATCTACACAGCTCAAGCTTCAAGCTCGCATTAAAGGAATTGAAGGCAACAGTTGAAGGCAGAATGAAGACAGAAACTTGTTTCATAAAATTGCCCGGTCCGATTGAAACATCGCCTGAAGAAGTCAATTTACGAAATGACAAGGAGCAGAGAAAAGAACAAGATAACGATCATTTCTTGAGCAAGGACAGCGACAAAGTTGTGATAAAGAACGAACGTCTGAGTAATTTCAACGACATAGATAACGATTGCACTGTGCAAGATGACATGGACTTGCTTAACGACTCTGTAAGTATATCAGATAATTTCGAAATGAATAACAGCACCGTTATTAAAGTTGAATCTTCGGACGAGAGCCAGTCGACCATAGAGATCCTGCCTGCTTCACCGGATGATAATCGTAGCGAGCTGGAGAGGAATATAATGGACGATGGTGATGATCAATTATATTCGGAGGATGCGATTCCGACTCAATTTGAGCTAGAGTTAGAGATCGCGGATAATAGCAATACCGATCTACTAGATGTATCTATGCCGAAACTTGATCCTGTTACCTGTTACAATTCACGTGTGAATTCTACTTATGAAGAGTTTAGTGATCAAACTGCAAAATTAGGACGTTACGACAAATCTGAGGCTTCCTCTCACGGCAAGAATTCGCTTGAGAAAGATAAAAGTTTTGTGGAAATTGGCAGCGATGATAGATCTGAATTGGAGAACAGCTCAGCTAACTCTGTCAAAGAGATTTCTTCGAAAACCCCTTGTTGCAGAGTAATGAGTTTCGCTACGACGAGAGAAAACTTTTGCTGTAATGACTCCTTGATAAAAGAAGTTTTAGCGGCCAAGGAGACTTTGAAAAAGTGCCTTTCGAAATCCAGATATGATGTAGGTAACGCGATAGGTAACACGAGACCGAAGACAGCCGCAGAGAAGAAACAGGGTTCGAGTTTTGATATCAACCAAATTTCGGAGGTGCCTTCGAGTGATGCTCAAAGCTGTCGTAGCGACGTTGCGTCTCAGAAGGGCTCTATACCCCTGGCAAGTAAATGTAACAAGACTGAAAAAATATCTAATACCGAGAAGTCTGATAAGAAACATTCCAAATCAAGCAAAAGTTTCTTCATGAAGAAGAAACCGAGGTCATTTGAGAAAAACGAAGCAAATTTCAAGGACACGATAAAGAACACATCCAAATGCAATATAACATCCTTGAAAATTAAACAGGTCGAGCAAGCTGTGTCAAACGAAAGTCTAATTCGTACTGTACATTTAAACGAGAAAAGAAAGAATGTAACTGATCAATGCGACGATGTTCCTCGTTCGCAGGAAAGGAAAGAGAATTCACAACAAAGGAAAGAGAAGAATCGGTTATCATCCTACAAAATTCCTAAGATATCGAGATCTACCAATCAAGGGAATAACACAAACAATGCAAAAGAAATCAAGTCCAAAGAAGATAACATGCCGATATTAGAGCCCGAGGTCAATGTAAACTTCGATACGAATTCAGATAGAGAGAGTTCTAGATCGCCCCCGGTCATCACGATTCAGGACAGCGAAGATCTCGGTGTAGCGGAGTCAAAGTTGATAGACGATAAAGTTATAACATCAAACATTAAAGTTGAAAGCAATATAAAGGACATTAAGAAGAGCGAAATGTCTATCGTCGATCTCATAACTCAATTAGCTTATCACGAAAAGGTGAGAGAAAGATTATTTTATTTAAATTATTATGTAAGAAGATCCTTTCTTTGAGATACTTTCTTTTCTCTCATGAATTCGAAGTATTTTTTGCTCATCCCGTTTATTTTCGCAGGCAACGATAAAAGATAAACGATACTGCAATTTGTGCGAAATATGGTTCGATAATCCATCGCAGCATGAACGGCACTTGGCTGGATACGAACACCGTCACATAGAATTGACACAACGTAGAAGCATTCACGCACTGTTCACGCTCTTCACGGGCAAGCCTTGTCCCAAGCTAGTTCCGGCGAATGTTGTACGAAGTGATTGTTCTATAGGTGAATTAACGCCGTTACAAATTGCGGTACAGGTACGTTGTATTCTCTTTACTGAATAAGTAATAAAGATATATAAAGTTTGTCTTTATAAACGATTCTTACGTGTATATATTGCACCATATATTTTTGTTATTCATTATTAGTATTACTGATCAATGTATAACGGTGCAATAACAACTCATCATATTGAATATAGTAAATATTATATGTTAATTTTTCCTCAGGATGTCACAAAGTGTTTTGACTGCACACAACAAAGTCCAAGGAAAGAAAATGATGTTGATAAATAATTGCGAGTAAGTTATTTACATTACAAGCCTATATATATAGTTACTGTGATTATAATAATGGCTTACAGTGCAATCTTTTTACGAAGGTTATCCGCGACGATAACGAAAAATCGAATATTTTATATCGCAGTTAGATCGCAAGCGATTCAGCTGCTACTGTTAATGGCGTCGACATCGAAATTTTAATTGCTAGATAATGAATGCTTTGAAAAGTTTGCTGATTTTAGCTAAGTCAACCGATGTGGGTCATCATTAACAAAGAGTTACCCAAGGGATACTTCTAGCTTACAATTAGATGTTTTAGCCAAAGATTTTAACAGAATTAAATAATACGCGTTCGATTATTTACACTTTGAAAAGAGACTCCGGTCTTTTATTTGTACAAAGTTTTACGAGTGATGTTCAACTTCTGAATGTGCTCACACTGCGAATTTTTATTTATATTATGAAGAGACTTATATATAAAACACATAGGTAGAT
>NW_017259536.1:3429524-3431016 GCF_001594045.1 Atta colombica | reverse complement strand
TCATTCCAGTTTGCAAAAATATGTACACTGGCAATATTATGTTTGTAAGAGATGTATACGGTTAAAATTATGTGAAATACGGTACAATTTTGTCTCTGATAATAGAGGCGGCGTACAAGAAAAAAATGGAACATTCCTATTATACATATAGATATATATCGAAAAACTTGAGCTATGAGATATAAAAACAACTTATCTTGCGTAATGAAAAGTTTACTTAATAGAACTGTTTGCGAGTTCTACATAAACGATATCGATTTGTCGATATATTCTCATCATGAGTTGATGTTAAATGCATTCGAAATGGCTAAACATTTTATTTTTTTGTTTAAAAGTTATCACTGTTTATAAAATTTTATTTAGAATATTTAGAATATTTTATCTGAGTGTTATTTTATTTGTATATTTATAGATTTTATCGATGTTATTTTAAAAGTAATGATTTTAAATTGTCTATCGTAAAATACGAAGACAATAATATATTTGTATATATTCTTCATAAAAAGAAACATTTATTATGACGGTCGATAGTTATATATACAATACATATACATACATATATTGCTATATTTATTAAAAATATTACGTGACAAATTACGCAAAATAAACAGTGTCTTATAGCTCAGTATTGTAGTTAATAATGCAAAAGCTGTGGTAAGCGTTAGAAAAGATTGTGGGGAGAATCTGCATCCAGCGTGTTAAATATTGATGAGTACCTATCTATATTGCCATAACACAGAAGATCTATTAAAGCAAAACTCGTGATATTAATAATTAATATTAGAAGAATTTAAAGCGAGCAAGAGCCGAGGCCAATCTCAAAATACGATATAATTTCTGCGTGCAAACGGGCTAAATTAAATATATGCGTTATATGTCATAAAGTGCGCAGTGTTCAGACACTGGATAGTGATGCTCCCATATGTATCAACCCCAAAGTCTCTGTTAACACAGATTTTATATATTACAGTGATAGTTTCATCCTCCCTTTTCACTTTATTTCGCACTTGATTTTTAAAAGTACATTTGAAGTGTATTCACTAATAGAAATATTGATCGATAGTAAACGATGCAGAAGAAAAACTTTGCAGTGTACATTCTAATTAAAGTGTGAAAGCGTGTCAAGGATGAAACAATTCCTTAAAGCACTAGTTCCTGGCTTTAGACGGAGTTTTAATAATATTGTTAAGAGGCTACAATAAAACGTTATTATTAATACAGGGTTGGTCGATTGTGTTCGACGATCGTTTAACGCTATTTCCTTACGAGGGTTTAACAGAGTGAAAGTGTTTTTCATCAGTTCTAGTTCTGGACCAATTTAACTAAATACTATATAGTTAGGTGTGTGTACATTTATGAATTGTTATTAAAGTTAGAGACTTTGTTTTTCTTTATTTGTTTCAAATGTTTTAGATTTTATTCGCACGAGTGCCTTAAGATACACCTAACAGTATTCGTTGTATCGTGTTATATATATTATATAAAAATATAT
>NW_017259536.1:3428028-3429142 GCF_001594045.1 Atta colombica | reverse complement strand
CTTTACAGGTCGCGCGTCGCTGCGAAGCTCGAAAGTATTCTTTTTATATTGAGTTTCGTGGTATATAGATGTATGTATACATATATATATATATATATATACATCTATATATAAAATAAGTAAATCTATATATATTTGTAGATTCTTGATCTACGGAGCATATTTATACACGTGTACATAATTTTGCCTTAGTTATTGGAGCATATACATTATCAACTATATAATTTTTAAATATATATTGAGATTGAAATGAAATATTTTATGAATCACTGAATCTGATTGAAAAATCAGTATTTTTTACAGAGAACGTATACAAAATGTACTAAAGTTCATTGTTGCTATGAAATACACGAGATATATATTACCGCTACAGATACACATGATGAACCGTGTAAGACAAGTCCAAAATTTTTAGTTTTGTCATACTGTCTCGTATTACATGATATAAAAGTTAATAATTTTTTGCATAATCACACCATAGTACAATAATTTGATGTCACATTAATTGTTTTGTTGCACTGATGAAAACGCATGATCACTATAGATACAATGATTATACTGTTACAGTAATATATACAGAAAATTGTATAATATAAATTATTAATGATGACGAGAAATTGTTAATTTTTAAATCTGCGAACGCGTAATGATAAAAATCTTTATTTAAAAGATTCATATATAAAATGCATGTACAATGCATGCACATGCAATTCAAATGATATCAAGTGAACTTAAAAAACTTGATAGACTAATATAACGAAAGTATATAAAAGAGTCCTATATAGATACAATAATTATTAAATATGAAATCTGATATAATAAGATGTTGCGGAATACTTTTGATTTTTTATATATAAGACAGAAATGAATATCTTTGATAATTAATTCTCGATGAATATTGTTATTATTTGTTGTACAGAATTCATTCAACTTTGAGAATGATCAGTTTTCGAATATATCGTAGTACAAAACGTCAAATATGGTAAAAACGTATATTAATGTTACTACATTGCAGTAATCAAATCTATATAAATATTTTTAGATTAAAAAAAAATAGAATAAATATTTTATAAAGTGTTAATTACTCATGATATATATATATATATATCATGAT
>NW_017259536.1:3423212-3424025 GCF_001594045.1 Atta colombica | reverse complement strand
CACACACACACACACACACACACACACACACACACACACACACACACACACACACACACACACACACACATATGTATGTATACATAAACATGTATGTGTGTGTGTGTGTGTGTGTGTATATATATATATATATTGGAATTGATGTAAATGAAATATTTTATGAATCTATACATCACTTGTACATTGCGTAAGAAAAGTTCCTTGAACTATATATGTACAGATATCAATATTGTACATTAAATCCGTATATTGATACGATGCAGCATGGTATTCCACTTAAGGGAAATTGACAAATTGAAGAACTCTTTTAAATGCCTCATTCATTAAGTTACTTGTAATGTTTTACGCCTCAGCGTTTACGGAGAAAGAATGTACCATGATAATGTACCGTATACGGACATTACTGATCTACTGGAATTTCTGATTTGCGCATAATTACACAAAAAATGCGTTTACAAGTGAGAATGAATTCCTGTATGAACTTAACAAATGGGAAACGTTGGTCGTTCATCCGAAGATCGACTAAATTTATGCCGCACGTTAAGAATTTTACCGATTTTTAACGTTTTAAAGAATCGAACGACGGTAGTAGTAGATCGGATTTCTGACTTCCACTAATATAAATCTGTGTAAGCTCATGCAGGAGTGTGTTTCCGAATATCGATAAATCTTCGTTAGCTAATTTGTGTAATATATCTTAATATATTGGCAGTACAGATTATTTGTACTAGATTATTTACCGAAGTGTATGTATCTGTTTATTACATATTTATTGCCTTGCATTATTTATAAATATATGCATAGCGCTCTGAC
>NW_017259536.1:3421904-3423112 GCF_001594045.1 Atta colombica | reverse complement strand
ATATATATATATAATAAATTATTATGAAATTACACCCAAAGTCTAAAATTAAATTGTAAATATCGAATAGCTTCTCTTGTCTTGAATCTTAAATATAAACATATCGCGTGTTACATACAATATCTTAATTTACTCTTGTATAATTTTTAAAGTAAAAATTGCATTTGTTTCTAATATAGAAATTAAACGAGATTGATATGTGTTCTTTACAAACGTGTGTGCGCATCAAACATTAATTTTTAAATCTCTGTTGTGTGAAATTCTCTTTATCTAAGAAATCTGAAGAAATCTTATTGAATAAAATCATAATTATACGTGGTACATTTCTCATTCACGATGTGATTTCTAAAGTTGCTAATGTTAAAAATTAATTCATACTTTGGAAAAGAATTTATATCATACGACAAATGGCACAGCATATCTCATTGCAACTCGTGGTTTTGGGATACAATTAAGCGACATAATTCATAATACGTTTTCGATTATAATATCAATTTTTCATGTAGGAAATAATTATTATGATTTATTTACAAATTTTGTGCGTGCAGAATATCGCTTTACGTATCGTGTGAAAACTCGTACATTTTTGCGATTTAATTGGAAAATACGCATGATATCCAATAAGATTTTTACAAAAATCATTCGCTATCTGAGACTATGTCAACGGAATTACGAGAATTAATAAATACGTGATCATTCCACGAATTTACGGTAGCGAAATCTGTAAACATAAATATATGATGAATTTTATAATGTTAATTTCTGTTATTATATTTACATGTACTTAGGCTATGAGAGTGTATAAAGAGTTCAAGTTATTATAGTCAAATGAAAATAAAGAGTGAAGTATATATGAAGAAATAAACATTGTTTTTTATTGCGTGAATAATCAATTGATTCAGTGAATCTAAAATCTGAAACAAAAGAAAAATGTTAATAATATATCTTATATTTTATTCGCATGAAATTTTTATATTTATCTCTATTTTTTATATTTATTTTTTCTTAAAAAATTAGATAAAAGTGGAACAAAAAATCGGGAATGTCCCTTGAAATGTATTCTCAAAATTGTTAAGTCCTTTTTTATTTTTTTAAATCTAATTTAATTATTTTTTTAAAAAGATTTTTTGATATTTTTGAATAATATTAGTCAATTCTTATATTATGTTAAGATCGCTTAAGTAATGTCTTAAGATGAAAATATATCT
>NW_017259536.1:3402426-3421804 GCF_001594045.1 Atta colombica | reverse complement strand
TATATATATATATAAGTAGAATAAATTTAAATTTCATGTTATTTAGATGTCACGAATTTAGCTCTGGAAATTCAAATCGCGGCTTACTACTTTCGATATAATTCCCTAAAATATGCAGGGACAAATTCGAATTCTTACCTGGGTGTTATGTCATCAGTAATGGATTAACGCATAGGCAAACAAGGCACTTGCCTAGGCTGACAAATTTGAGGGAGCGGCAAATTTTTCAAAACAAAATTTTCACACATTTGAGATAAATTTTTAATTTATTAATCTAACGTTTTTGCACGAATTACACCGAGCACATTTTATCAGAAACAATATTTTAAATATACAGTTAAAAATATATTTATATTATTTATTGTTAGTAAGGAATATTGAATGTTTTGACTAGTGCGGGGGCATATATAAATCATTTTTTTATCCATTTTCTCTTTTTATAAAATTTATAAATGAATGAAGAGGCGACTAAATATTGATGTCTAGCAGTGACAAAATCATATACACTTAATCACTATATGTTATTCTTGTTCAACATTCCATAAACAACAAGGATAGCGTTTTCCACTAGAAAAGCTAGTGTATATGGAGTGCAATTAAATACGAGTCAATTCCCATATTTTTATTATTAATAAATAATTTAATCATTTAATTACACATTCTTTGTTATTACGATAAGCTCATAATCTTAAAAGGATTAATTTATTTATTACTGAATACTGAAAATATATAAACCGATTTACATTCAATTGCGCTAGTGTTGCACTAATTTTCCCGCTAGAAAACCTGTTGGCTGTTGCCAGATTTGTTCAAAGGTTTGTATTCCGATATACAGACAGTTATTGGATAGATTGAAATCTGTTAAGGTGCCTTTTCATGTTGACGCTCAACGCTCATTTCAGTGTCAAAATAGATCACGTTCAAAATTGATCAATTCAAAATTAATATTCGTCAAATTCTATCACTTGACTTATTTTAACACCGAAAATGAGCGTCGAGCATCAGCATGAAAAAATACCTTTATTCCCTGTTCCTATTCATCATTAGTTGTACAGTGATCTCGTTTTTTTCCCTTTCTTCACTCACGCTTCGGTCTTTAATACTATCTCGTCGGTGATAATACTAATAGCGTCTCTTCGAACGCCATCACTTGTCTTCTTACATCACATTACTGGGGGTTGATTCTGCATCTTCCAACCAGGTAAAAATTACAAAAGTGAGCAAATTTAGATGTTAATCAATGAAATTATTAATATTCTAGTAAATTCCTTCACTTTTGTAATTTTCACCTTGTTTCAAAATATAAAATCCCCTTATTACCACAGTATATACAGTAGCGCAACTCTTTGTCGGCATTTTTGATGTAGTGTGACCAAATGGAATGCGCATGCGTGAAATAAGTAAGTTACTTAGGTCGATATTCACAGTCAGATACACAGTATAACCAGTAAAGACACTCAGCAAAAAAATGCGTATTCGCAGATATGGCTGCGCAGCTTTTGTTTTGGGCCGGATCTAATAAAATGCAAGATGACAAGAACGTACATATTATACCATGTGAGTAGAAATCCATGGTAAAAGAAGACAATTTAAGAGCGTCATAAATATTTCTAAAAAATGAATTTAAAAAAAGAAAAGTTATGTTATGTGCAGTATTAAATGCAGTAATAATAGTAATAGTAAAAATTCATAATGCACTTTTTTCGTTATCCCAAAAATATCATAAGGTAAGTTTTTATAATTTACAAAAAGCAAAGTTAGTTTATGCTAGGTTAATTTAATTAAACATAATCAAATGTAATTTTTGAAAAAAAAAATATTTTTACGTTGACTGACATTTACACAACATTCTTAATTATGTTTTTTAGAGCAAAGCAATGGACTATCGCATGGGGCATTATATCCTCTTTCGTCCTAGATTTTTCAAACGTGGCGAATGCTCACGTGACTGCGACACGGAGATCAAACGTGCTGACACGGAGTGTCCCTACTAGTTATACTGTGATCAGATCTTAAATTCAAGACCATCTTAAGTAATATCTTAAGACGCTAATGCAGCCTTCTGATTGATTCGTGACTTCTTAAGACCGTACTTAGAAATAAGACTCGACTATGAATATCGGCTCTGTTGCTACGATTACCATCTAATCTTCTTTCTCTTTTCGTTCTTTTTTCATTCTGTCAAAATTCCTTGTAAAACTCATTAGATTTATTCGCATCGCAATCCAATGAATTGAAATGAGTAAGTGCTATTGTAGGAACATATTGGAGTACGCGAATAAATCTAATATTGCAATGAAATAATTTAAACTTTATGAAAATTAATAAAAATAAATTGTAAATATATTGAAAAATAAAGAAAAAATATAGAAAAATTAAGAGAAATATTAAATTAACTTAAAAATGTATATTTATATAAAGAAATATTATGTATTATATATCTATGAAAAAATATTATGAGAAAGCTGATATAAAAGAAATTTATACATATATCTCCAAAAAGTTTAAAATACAAAAGAAATCTTTCTTGTTGTTTTCTGTGTTATTTTTATTCACTTTTTTACTTTATCACTTTTTCACAAAAATTAGACCAATCTTTCGAGATTTCTCACACAACATTTCGCCAAATACACGTAAAACTTCCCTCTAAATTTCTACTCTGAATGTATGCTTGAAGGACAAATGTTTAAGTGGAACGCTTATTTAAATAGAGAGAGAAAGAAAAAGAGAGAGAGAGAGAGCAATAAAAAAGGAGGAAAAGAGACAGACAATTTACATATTTCACGCATGCGCACTCCATTTTGATCAACGTAAAATCAGAAGAGTTGTACTACTATATTATGACATCACATCATAATCCTCTATTGTTCATTGTCTTCTATTTTCACCAAGGAAGTTCAACTTAGCATCTAACAGGCATAGCAACATTTACCGATACGATATCGTGGAATTTATCGAAAGGCGCTAAAGTACGTATTAGGTATCAGCTGATAACGATTTGTTAGAGCAAAAAGATACGCGTTAATTGGCTGTGTGATTGTTATTGGAAATCGATCGGTGAGAACATTCGCCATTAATGTCTTAAATGAATTAATAACCAATAGGAAAGAATTTAATTGTGTTGAGAATCGGACATCCAGTGGGCAGAAGAAGAAAAAATTGTGTTGAAGCGTGATTCGATGATCGTTTTGCTGTGAGTAAAAAATTTGATATAAAAAAAAGAAGGAAGTTCTTTACTGCGGATATGTCGAACAATACCTCGACGACGCGTTTCTTTTATTTTACATAGATTAAAAGTCTATTCTTTTTCCATATTTTAGGATTTTCTTTTTCCATATTTTATATAAAATCAACTAAATAAATTTTGTTTAGTTCATATGATTATGGAACTAAACGTATTGAAATTTCTGTTAGACGAACACATACAAGCTGCAATATGTGATAATTTATTGATAAAGAGGATAAAACTAAATATTGTTTGAATATATAATTATTTAGTTGATTATTTAATTTTCCACTGATAACGTGGGATTTTAAAAGTACAGTTGATTTTTTGATCATGGATTCTGATAGCTAAATTTAAATCTGTAAAAAATAAATAAAATGAAATCTAACTTCTATTGTAGTAAAAACTCGTTAAAGCGTTCACAATGTAGGAATACAATGTATGTAGGAATTTTTTCAAATTTTTATACAATCTAAAATAATATGAAAATCTATACTGAAATTCAAAAATCAGATTGCAAATAAAGGGTGAAATTTTCATCTTGCTGACGAAAGTTAAGGAACTAATTTTGTTATGTATATTGTACTTACCTCATTTCTCTTTAAATATTATAATTTTACTTGATATAAAGAGCTTAATACCTAACTTGTTATTAGCAATATATAAAAATAAGGATATATGTTCTTCTTTGACCATGAAATGTTTGTGAAATTTTTTTTGAAAAGGGATCAATTTATTTTCTGATCTATATTGAATACTTTAATTATTTCATTAAAAAATGCTATTAAAATAGATAATTTTATAATCATTATGCTGTTCCAAATCTAAGAATAAAAGACTTTGAGAATTCTGTCGTTTTATCTTCAAAATTGTCAATAACACAGCTTTTTTCAAATGTTTTGTTTCATGTTTCTTCTAAAATCTCTTTTATTTAGCAATAAATTTTACTGTACTGATAATGACGAAAAAAATATAATGGCTTTTTAATAATTGATATTATAATTTATCGAATTAGATTCTAAAAATGGCAGATGCGGACATCATAGTTTCTTGCCCCTACAATCCAGCGCATCGTATTCGCAGATATAAATTTATGAATCATATATCGAAATGCAAGAAATATAATAAAAAGGAAAATATGGTAGAGTGTCCATTGGACAAGACTCACATTGTAGACCAGAACCTTCTTAGGGTATGTGTATTTAAATTTATTGTAACATGTTTCAAAGTTGCATATCTTGTAAGATCTTTCTGTTCTTCCTGTCATTAATATCAATTTTATTCAATCTTGTAGGAGCACATTGAAATGTGTTCTAGTATTGGAAGAGTGGCAGATATGGATATTGGAATTATTGAAGTAAAAGATCCAGATCCTCCTGTAGCTGGTGGTAGCTTTGATGAAAATTGGGAAGAGGTATGAAACATAAATAACAATTAGCTAATGTAAATTGATACTGGTTTATATTACATAACTTGTATATTTTATTTGACAGGACCCAGAAGTTCCACGTTACGATCCGATGGAAGTTTCGGCAAAAAAACCTGTGATTCGATGTGTGTCTGGATTGTCAAAAGCAGAAAAAAAGAAATTTAGGGATAATGAACGAAGGCGTATAGCAAATCTCAAAGGGTTTCATTCTATGAGCGCAGTCTTAGAGTCTATGACCGTGGTAAAATATATTTCATGCAAACTTAATATAACAATTTTTGAATATATATATATTTAATCTTCAACTATAAAAAATTGTGAAAATTATACTTAAGTTTTAAAGTGTCCTGTTTGAAGTGCACAGAATGCAAGTGAATCTTTATGGCAACTGATAGAGGAAGTTCAAGTTTTTTATATCTACAATTTAGAAAGAAAAATATTTCGCTTTAAGTCCAAATAACCTATTTCTATAGTTGAGGATTAAATAACATGATTATACTATATTGATATAAGTATTCTTTCTATTATAATTTCAGACTCATGAGGCACCATTACATCCATTACGTCCTCCTCGTTACTATGCTACTGTATCATCAGAAGATACTGCAGCGTCACAAGCTATTGCAGCGTCACAAGCTGCTGAAACATCCACAGGCATTTTACAAAAAGATTTTGATGAAATGAAAATACATGAAGATAAAAAACACGATTATAATGATGATCATGCAGGTGCTCGTACTACCTTTCATAATAGTTCATTCCACAGAATGTTATATGATGAATTAGCTCCTAAAGATGACGAGATTAAGCAATTAGAACAGTCTCTATGTAACATTGACTCGGTAATATATTATATTACGTTTTTACATATATAAACATTTGATTAAACTTGATTGTAAATGAGTGATATAAGTGTATCCTTTTTCAATCTTTTAATTACTTATTTTTAGGCAATTTCCTTAAAAGATTATTTCCAACAAGTTACCAGAGAAAATGGAAATTTTTCAATTTCTAATCGAAATCAAAAAGAGAAAAAAACAAAAGTAGAAAGTAAAAAAACTGAAATGGATGCAACTTCGGAATTGTTCAATATTGATATGAAGAAAGCAAGAGACGAATGCATTGCAAACACTTCGAGTGCGTCTAATGAACGAGTTACCGATACACTTCTAGCTTTATTGAAAAATGAATCAAATGCCAAAGAACGGTCTATGAATGACACTGTGGAAACTGATCAAATCATTAAAAATTTTGATGAAAAAGGACCAATACTGGACGAGATATTCAATCAATTCACTGAACGATTAGCTTATTTAAATGATATTCAGAATACTGCTGCCATGGAGAGCGCACGAGTGAGTCAACAACTGAAAGACCTGAAAGAACTTCGTGATCAGATGGCTTTGAGAAAGTAATTATTTCTCACATTGATGACAATTATTGATTAGTAACAATTATGTATCGTTTGGAACAACATGATAATCGTTTCTTTTAAATCTACTAAACATACCAATATAGTACAATTATGATGCTGTGAACTCTTAACAATTGACAAATATCTATTTTCTCATATAGACATGTATGTACAAATAAGAAAGGCCTATATGTGTTCCAAAAAAGAACTCATGCCAGGATGTTCGGCAAGATAGAAGAAAAGAATTATTCTAAATGATAAAATAAGTCAATAAATTTGTAGTATGTTCTATTTATGAATATTCAAGTATCTTGTACATTCATAATGACAAACACCAGAATTTTGATGGAGACTTCTTTAATTATACATGTCGGTTTATGCGTACTTCAGACACTTACGTAAATATTTACAATTTACGTAAACATTTACAATTAAATCAAATCTTAAAATTATTCTTTCAATTTCCATTCTTATTTTATCATCTAATTATTTCTTTTTTTCTCATCAGTTGCCCAAAACATCCTGTATATATTAGACAGTTAACAAACATATATGTTTATATAAATTATATAATAAAATCTATATCGATGTTTATATGAAGAATTGTGTTCGATTTGGACGCTTATAGCACTTGTAATCATTTTATCTTTATTGTTCATTAGACATAAAATATAGAAGTACTGAATGAAAAGTGCTGAAAAACATCCAAATCGACCTCAGCCAAGATGTTATAAAGTTTCTCTCTATATATTTAAGTTTATAAGAATTGAAATGAAAAATTGAAATGAAGATTGAAATGAAAAAAAAGAAAGTTGCATCTTTAGTTTGATTACAGCAACGTTATTGATTAACGTTTGTATAACTATACAAAATATCTATCTTACATGTATATTTTCTTCTTTATCTTTCTCTTTAATCTTTAAGTAATCTTTAAGTAATCTTTAAGTAAAAGTGAATGTTAACTTCTATGAGCATCTTATTTTCTATTCGTGTATTGGGTCTAATAAAAAAATAAACTTTAATGTACATGTTTATTGAAGAGTATTATTATATATAAATAAAAAATAAATTAAATAAAAAAAAATTAATTAATTAAAATGTAAAGGCTTTTTTAAAACGAGCACACATAGTGAACTAGTAGAAATTCCTTTTTAATTACAATCATATAACACTATAAATTTCAAACGTTTCGACTTACAAAGTTTTCATTTTCAGTGATAATAAAGAAAACTTTTATTTTTGTAACCCCATCCAATTTTTAGGATTATTCAGGACTTTCAAGCTTCTGACTTGATACTTAGTTTAATCCATAAGATCTTAGTTTAATTCCGCAAAAATAACTAAATAAGATTAGCATAGAGCGATAATTTTTATTATGTATTTATGTTACTTCGTTGATATTGGATGAGGTTACAAAAATACGTTTTCTTTATTATCACTGATGAAGACTTTGTAAGACGAAACGTTTGAAATTTAGCGTTATATGATTGTAATTAAAGAGGAATTTCTATTAAATTAACTATATTTGCTCGTTTTTTAAAAAAGCCTTGACATTTTAATTTATTGCATTGCATTTACACGAGCCTATTTCTATAAGTAAAAAAATATTTAATCCATCCTCTTTGCATCCTCTTGAAGTGTTCGCTCATAAGTTGTAAAATATGAGAAAAATGAAGAAAATGAGATAAAATTGTATGTTTGAAAAATAAATAATCGCATTGTTTATTTTGTATTATCGCGGTATTTATATCGATTATCGAAGATTACTATAGCGATACTAGTCGATTTTTCATGGCGACTTTCGAGTAATCGAAAACTATCAATTGCCGATTAACCTGCTAATCATTCTTCGAATCGAAGTGTCAGATTCAGGGTTGTTGGGTACTGTTGAATTTGTGAGAGGCATTTTCTTGATACGACTGATAAACATTTTAATAACATAAAACTATTTTCAAAATGGTAAGTTAATGAGTCTCAAGCAGTTCAATATTACATTTATTCAGTTCTGAAGTCAGCTTCGAAATACTTTGGATACTGTTGTTGCTTCTAGGTTATGCGGGAAATGCATTGTCATCAAGACTAACATTTATTATAATTTTAAAATATAAACAGATCATAAGTAATTATTGCTAATATGACACATATTTAATGCATAGAATATTGAAATCTCGTTAATCTATTTGATTTAAAGTTCTGACACTTTTAGCAAAATATAAAAGAATGTACACATTAGAGACTTTCTTTTACTTAAGTGAATCTTTTGATGAATATAATGGTTTTATTTTACTCATATTTGCTCGTTTATATTTGAGATAAAATAAAAATTGAAACTTTAATAGAAATTTTGATAGAAATTTTAAAATTTTGAATTGTTCATTGCAATTGACTCAATATTTTTTAATTACATCTTGTTATATATTTTACAGGCACGTAGATATGATACACGTACCACAATTTTCTCGCCAGAAGGAAGACTGTATCAAGTCGAATATGCTATGGAAGCTATAAGCCATGCCGGTACTTGCCTGGGTATATTAGCAAACGATGGTATTCTACTGGCAGCTGAGAAACGTAACACCAACAAGTTGCTCGACGAGGTATTCTTCTCCGAAAAAATCTACAAGTTGAACAATGATATAGTTTGTTCAGTAGCTGGTATAACTTCGGACGCGAATGTCCTGACGAATGAGTTGCGCCTTATCGCGCAGAGATACCTTCTTCAGTATGGTGAAGCTATACCTTGTGAGCAACTTGTCTCGTGGTTATGCGATGTTAAACAGGCATATACTCAATATGGTGGAAAGAGACCTTTTGGTGTATCTATTTTATATATGGGATGGGACAAATACTACGGCTATCAGTTGTATCAGTCAGATCCTAGCGGAAACTATGGTGGTTGGAAAGCAACATGTATCGGGAATAATTCAGCAGCAGCTGTGTCATCTTTGAAGCAAGAATACAAAGAGGGCGAAACAACTTTGAAAGATGCAATGGCACTTGCTATCAAAGTGCTCTCTAAAACATTAGACATGAATAAACTCACTGCTGAAAAGGGTAAATTTTTATTTAATTCTAAATTAGAGCAATATTGATTTTAATCTCTATTTCTATGAATGTAGATTAATTTCAATCTTGATTTAATTTAATACTCTTTCGAATTTTTAAAAAAGATAGAAAATAAGTTAAATAAGATTAAAGTTATTCTTCATTCATAAAAGACATAAGTTAATGAGATTGTAAACATAGTTTTTTAATGAATTCAATTGGATACAGTGAAATATAAATATTTGGAATTGTGAAATATACTTTATCTAACGATAGAATAAAATGTATTGATTGAAGATTTAACCTGTTTCTATATTTGTATTATATACACTTTTATATCAATCTATATTGACACAGAATTAAAAATGTACAACAATAGTTTTAATATTAGTGTGTCCAATTAAATTTATTATTAGACACATTTTGTGATAGATAATTTATAACAAAATTATTGACGTATGTTCATTTCTTTTACTTACAGTGGAAATGGCGATACTGACGCGCGAAGATGGTAAAACAAAAACGAAAATATTACCAGCAAATGAAGTGAACGCCTTAATCGCGGAACATGACCGATTAGAAGCACTGGCGGAGCAGGCGAAGAAAGAAAAGCAGAAATCGTAAAAATTTATATTAAATAAGAAGATTAATCCACTGTGGTGACGAAGTTTACTGTATCAGGAAAAAATTGATATACAACTCAAGTGTTTATATATGTACTATAAATTATTTTCTTGTCGCAGGAGTGAATCCTTACAATGATAACATTATCATCTTCATTACAAAACAACGGTTATAATAGGATTAAAAGTTTTTCCATAAATATGTATTACATGTTATACTTCTTCTCCTTGCAATTTCCTATGTTCTCATCTCATCATCTCATCATTAACATAATCGATGTGATTTTGAATAATTATAATTGCCCAAGGTTCATTTTAGATTAATTATAGATCTATAATTTGTGTTAAAATTCGAGATAGAATTTGATTCAATTTTACTTATATTGTTAATACACAAAAATAATTGGAGATCCATAAATGCATATACATTAATTTAAAAAAAAACCGAAATATAGTATTAGTTGATTTTTGAATTAATATACAACAAATTAAAAATATTTGAAAACTCATAAATATATAAGTATTAAAAGACGCGTCGAAATATAGGTATGTAAGTATGAATAGAATCACATCCTGAAATGTGAATTATAGATTATGTAAAATCATTTAATTTTTAATAATATTTTCTATTAATACAAATGAAATATAGCATACTAGTTGGTTTTTAATTAATATATAACAAAAATATTAAAATATTCAGTAAACACAAGAACTGAGATGTTAATTCCTTTCTCCTTAGAATACTAAGAGTTTTCTGTAGCTGAACTAAGTGTATATATTTAAAACTTAAAATGAGATAGATATACGTTTGATACTTGGTGAAAGCAAGAAAGAGAGAGTCCCCTCTCTTTCTCGTACAATTCAGTACACAGGAATAAAAAAACAGACTTTAAATTTTAACTCTTTCCATCTTTTTAATTTTTTAATAAAGACATGTAATAATAAATCAATATAATTCCCGAAGACTAAAAATGGACAATATTTAAGAAAAGGAGCACCAATTCAAACTTTGCCTTGGATTTCTCCATAGACATTGGAATGTTGTATAGTTGTATGGTATTAAAAAAATACAGCAAAAAATATATTGAAAAAATCAGATTTTTGGTGAAAGTATATGAGGAGACTTTGAGGATTGTTGGAAAATTGAAAAAAAAAGTGCAAAAAGTTATGTGTCGGATCATATCAACCAGGCTGTCAATGCGGTCCCACTCCCGGGCGCGATCCCACTACTGCCCGCCACGGAGACTTTTGGCTGCTGGGTTTCCCCTCTGGCCCGGTTCGCCTCTCCTTAGCTAACCTGGCCACCCCGGACTCCTCCAGGGTGTCCATATTGATGGCGAGCTTAGTGCGGACGCCCAGTCAACGTGAGCCCCGCACCAGCAGGTACCCCCGACCTCAGACCCTCCGACATAACCAGCCTCCGAGTAGCCGGATTACAGGAGCCGCCACACTCCCAGCTGAAAGAGTACTTGCGACTTGTCCTTATAAGCTATTGGAGATCGATCGGTTTCACCTAAAATTCATTCATAAATATTGTTTTTATAGTCGTAAAAAATATAAATTAAATATTTCTCCATATGAATTAAATATTTTGTATTTTTTTTGGGCTCTAATTTCTTACAATCAGATATATAAATACATATAAAATTAAAATTAATATACGTCGCATTAAATGGGAGTAACACACGACAGCGCCATTTAGGATATGTTGCGTTTAAAGTCGCTCATTTGGTAACTTGATAAGTTCGACAAGAAATTATTTGTCGGTAATAAAGTTCCTTAAGTAATGCTAATATAAATAAATTATATCATTTTAATCTCGGTTCAATTTATTCTTTATATTTTTTTAATTGTAGATTAAGTTTCATTTTGGTTTAATTTATCCCTATAATCTTTTTCTTAAATTCTTAGAATTTCTTAGAAATTCTTAGAAAAACAAAGAAAAAAAAAGTTAAATAATTTATGTTAATAGAAAAAAAGTTAATTAATTTATGTTAGTAGAAATGAGAATAATTATTAATTATATAAATTAGAAAAAGATAAACAAAATTGTACTTTAGAGTTTATAAATAAAATTTTAGCAAAGACATAAATCACCTTTGGTTTTTGTTTACCATGCATTGGTAAACCTAACCTAAGTGCAGTAATAATCAAATGCCAGAAGATAACTAAGAATTCCGACATTGTCAATTATCTTGGTTATTTTTTCGGCGGTGTGGGATATGGGAATTGGGATACACGATACACGCCAAGCGAGGTTAGGTCGGGGCGGAGGTGTAAACCGACGCGAATCATGTTAATTTATTTGTAACAGGTGACGACGAAGGGATTCGACAGAAACGTAACATGACAGAGGCACGCAATTTGTATTGTTGACGATAGTAAAAATATTCGCCCGCGAACGATCTGCTCGCAATGGCCGATAATAACCTGCCGAAGGTTTTTGCAGCTGAAGACTTTAATCCAGAGAAATGTGAGTACGCATATCATGTTCGAGAATATGAAAAAGTGACGATTTAAAAAAAAAATCATTATGCGACCGGTCGTACTTTGTTTTCAATTTATAATATTTGATATTTAGGTTCTACACTATACTTTATGCCTCTCTTATTAGTTCGATATAAATAGTTAATTTATTAATTAATTACATGAAATTGGAGACAAATATACAAAATATGTAGATACATATGAAAATATATTTTTAAAATCAATCGTATATTTTATCAATCTCTGATACTTTTTTACGAGATGTTTAGGATCTATACTGTATCCTTTCGCTTTTTTTTTAAATCCGATAAATAGTTAATTTGCTAATTAATTATAGAATTGAAAATAGTATAGAATTGAAAATAAATATAAAAATATATTTAAAAATTAGTATGGAATTATATTTTATCAATCTCTGATGAGAATTATTCTCTCTCTCTCTCTCTCTCTCTCTCTCTCTCTCTCTCTTTCTTTCTCTTTCTCTTAAGTCCAACATAAGTAGTAATTTATTAATTAATTGCATATGAAATTGGAAAATAATAAGGAAACACAGTAAGGAAAAACAGTATTACAAGATTAGTATTTATCTGTTATAATAACTATTTTTGTTCTTACAGTTGTGAAGGAGCTGAGTGCACAATGTATTGGTGCAGACGAATTGAGACAACAGCGCGCAAAAATCCAGGAACTAGCAAACAATACATCTGCTCAACTGAAACGGAATGTCTACCAAAACTATATGCAGTTTATCGAGACTGCCAAAGAGATCTCGCATTTGGAGAGTGAGATGTATCAGTTGTCTCAACTTCTGAGCGAACAGCGTGCTTTGTTGAGTACTCTAGGCTCTACCAGAACAACCGGCGTTGTTTTTGAGGATTTGCCCGAGTCACAACAGGAGAATTCGGCTGATTCTATGTCTAAAGAGGAAGAGCAAAAACAGAAACTCATTCAATTGATTGAAAATGTGGAAGGCGCCTTGGTTGGTATTTAACAAGTAAAATATATAAGGAACTACAAGGAATATTTCTTTTCAGCAGAACTTCTTATATAGTTCATCTTTTTTCTTTTTCTCTTCGTGTTGGAAAAAAAAGAGAGAAGATTAAGAAAGTGTAAAAAAGTACAAAAAAATTCAGCTAAAGATGTAGATTTATTAGATTTAGTTGACGCTTTACTTCTTTTCTTACTTCTCATTTTGCAGAGCCTAGCCGAGACTCCAGGACGTGTGTGTTTACACGAAGGATCCCTGCTCGAGTTAGATCCGATCGACGGTACGCCGTTAAAAAGAATTCACGCATATTTATTCAACGATGTTCTAATGGTTGCGTCCTGGTTGGCGAATGGTGGCAGACGCGGCCCACCTAGGTACAAAATGCAAGCAGTTTATAATCTAGAAAGCCTGGCGATTATCAACGTAAGAGATCACGGCACTGTAAAACTGGCGTTCAAATTACTGGCATTCTCCGATACGAGAGTGTTTCAGTGTGCTACAGCGACAAGTAAAGTTAGTGTGTTTGAAAACAACGATCGCGAATCGAAGGGATATTATTTGAATCTACTTACTTTGTAGAAAGAGTGGTTAGATAAATGCGAGCAAGCGAAAAGAACAAAGTTGGCGGAAGAGAATTCAGTCAACGCATCGGAAAACGATAAGCATCCGAAGGAGGACAAAGCGGTGCCGTCTCGTTCGATGTCTTTGGAATCGAATACGTTAGGTAAAATTTGCAAATAGAAATGATTCTGCATTTCATAAATATTCTTCGTTACTCATATACTACATATACTATATATCCTATTTTATATCCGTTTCTATCAATATAAATTAACTTCAATCTTAGTTCAATTTACTCTTTATCTTATTCTAATTCTAAAAATTAAAAATGGTGAGTCAAGTTGAACGGAGATTAAACTTAATCTGTGTTGGAAGAAACAGACATTAATCCTTTTTATTGAGTTTTTTTTCGTCAAGTTTTACGTTTAAATTATCTCTAGGAATGGAAGACGACGATGACTCGGAGTACTACGAACCGCTGCCGGAGTGGGTGCTGGAAGTAGCCGAGGATCTAGATTCCTGCATAGCACAACGTCATTTTGAGGAGGCTTACGGTTTGTTAGAGAAGGCGAAGACTTATTTGAAGGACGCTCAATCGACACCGCTATTGATGGAGATTCAAACGAAAGTGAACGAGAGAGGCTGCTCACTCGTAAACGTATTGACTAAGGAATTGGAGTTAAGTGCAGAAGCGAAGTCGCTACAGGGTGGCGGTCTGAGAAGTGCTCGACGTGCGGTAAAACTCCTTATACAGCTAAACAGAAGCGCACAAGCATGTCACTTGTATCTGCGATTATGCAGTGCGGTGCTGAAGGCGCGACTGGAGAGGATCAAAGAAGAGGGCACAATCGTGGCCTATGTGAAACAGATTAGTGCGATCGCCTTCAGTAATATAGTTGAGATAGCGAGAGAATTTCTGAAAACCTTTCCTAAATCTACAAATTGCACTTCTGGTAATTTAGCATCAAGATCCGCAAATCAATTTCATAATCGAATAATGAATTAATTTTATGTACTTGTCATTTAAGGCTTAGTTGTATGGTGCAGTCAGGAAGTGAAACATTTAACGTCGCACTTATCTCAGCAGCTGTTTGTGCCAAAGGTCACGCTAAGCACATTGGTAGAATGTATTGTCACTGTTCGAAGTCATTGCGATCAGGTTTGTACACGTTCTAATCTGAATTTTGTATCTTCAAAACTAATAGATATATTATATTTACATGTATGGATTTTATCTCTCTAAAGTAATAGAAGGATATAATATATTTAATATAATAATATATTTAAATATATATTATTAAATATATATTATAAATATATTAAATAGATATTATATTTAAGGAATCTCTCTCTTCTTTGTATATTATACATGCAGATTTTAGCACATAATTTGATTTTCAGTTGACTCAGCTTGGCATGGACTTCCGTTATCAATTAGATGGCCAACTTAGATCTCCGTTAGCCAAAATTATTAAAGATGCAGGTGAAAATTATCTCGACACAGTAAAGCATCACGTGGCGGAGGACAATTGGCGACCGACTAATTTGGAAACTAGTCAGAATCTTCAAAAACTATTAACCGAGCTCGAAGATCTCGGTATCGGTGTACCATCGTTACAAACGAATGACTGTTGGATACCATTGACGTACAATACGATAACTTTCTCCAAGCTCTACGTCAATTTGTTAGAAGACTGTCTTAGTATAGCCACACCCGAACTTATATCTACGATAGATGACGTGCTTGTGTCCGTGATGCGGGTCGAAGTTCAACACTTGATCATCTCGCTTACGGATCCGAAATTGAAGCAAGAGGTTGAATGTTATGGCTATATTATATTACGAATAGTTCTATTATGTTATGAATAAATTCTAACTTTATAAAATTTTAATTTTTTAGCGAAAATTAGTACAAAACAATGCAGCTTACGTGCGAGATGTCATTATCGCTCGGGGCCTAGAACTGTATAAATCCGCAACGAATCAGAAATTCACGAAGCTGCTCGCTTTGAAAGAACAGATTGTATTCGAGTCCCCATCGCCTACAAAGCCGAGACCAGCTCCGAGAACTTCAGTCCCTAAATACTCGACCACGGAATATCTCTAAACTGAAATAGAGAACGTTGAGCCGCTTTTAATTTATAGATGAAGAGAGATGTTACAGTAACGAACGCTTACTCGCATGTGTACACGCGTGCATACACACACACGAGATATGTAATGTAATATATTGTACATAGAAGACCCGATTCTTTGAAGTAATAAATATGGATATAGCGATATAGAAGTACTTCGTTGCACTTCTAATGCGGGTAAATATTAATTATAATGCCATCGTAGAACTTATTAATACCTCGTAGAACTTGATTAATGGATAAATAAGTATATCGCATCCATGGAAACCATGATCCACACATTTTATGATTAGAAAGAATGTCTCGAGCGCATTATTTAATGCCGCATATTGTCATACTCTTAGGCAGCCCAAGGGTATGACAATGCGTGCAACACTAAACGTGCTTGAGTCTCCTAAATCTGATCATAAAATGTGCGGATTATGTTCGTTCTCTCTATGGATGCAATATAAGGGAAATTCAACAAATCACAGACTCATACAGTTTCTTTAACGATGCGCATAATGCAGTAATTTGTAATAATGTTGTAACATATATAATATGTTGAATTATGTACACATTTAATTCGATATATATATATATATAGATAGATAGATATATGTATAATTTATATATGCCTATGATTATTTATATATAATAGCATTATTTTGTACTGTTGTCGCTACAATTACTAGTTTCATTGTTCATTTCCAGTCTCCTTTTCTTGGCGCGTATATCTGCTAGAGTTTGTTCTATACTTCTTTGATCCTTCTTGTTTTCACTGGGAACTGCAGGAATTTAAAGTGACAATTCTATTATGAGCAAGAGTCATCTGACTTTATGGCAATAAGTTTCATAATCTACTGTAAACATGGCCTCTTCAGCTGAACTTCTTGCATTGTTCTTTTCTCTTTTTTTTCTAATGTAGAGAGAAAAAAGGAAAAATATGAAACCTTGCAACCAATTCAGCTGAAAAACAGACCTATGAATATTATTATACAATCAAAAATAATGATAATGAATAACTTGTGTCTGCAGTAAAAATTAAGTGACTTGTGTGTCTATTTATATGTTATACTCACCACATCCATAACTACTATTGGCTTCCGTTTTTCTAGCTGCTTCCAATGCAGCTTCCTTGCCGATCAAGTGCTGATATTTATCTTTATAGTAACTGTTGGGTACGAAATTCTCCTTTCGTTTCCTGGACTTTGCATATTCGGTTTCCTCTTTAGCCTTCCTTTCTCTCTCCTCTTTCAGTCTTTTTGCAACTTCTTCATTCCATTCTTCACCTTTGCGCAGTGTGTTCAACTGATCCTCTGAAGGCGCGTGCTCCTTCTTGAAGATCATGATGTATCGATCAATGCCTTCTTCGCCGAAGGAATATGCCAGAATATTCGCCACTTCTGCTACATCATGACTGAAGTCCAGGATAGAAAACGTTATATTGGCTGCTTATATTCCATTACTCACTGTGAGTATTGAAAATCTAAAGTATATATAATGTAATCTTAGTGAGCTCTATAATATATTGGAATATACATTACCTACTAATAGAAAACTGTATCTTAACGAAAAAAGGATAGCAAAATACTTGTCTTTCTGGTTCTTCTACTTATGATAATAAAACAAGTCAATCAGCGAATTCCTGACAAACAGTATAATTTTTGCATTACAGTTGGCTGTGTTCAACAGATAAAGCAGTTTTATAACTATTGTAAAATTCTTTAATATGATTGGTCTTGCTTTAATTTCTTACTGGAACTAAATGTATAAAACATATTAAAAAACATATTAAAACATATTAAAAAATTTTACAAATTTTGCAAAGCTGCTTTTTCTAATGAACATAATCAATGTCTAGCAATTGAGACACTGCTATTCCTTGGTGACTTCAATATTTATAGAGCTTACAGCATGAACTGTAGATTTTCAATACTTGCAGGAAATAACAAAATGTAGCCATCATATTATTTACAGAGTGCTTTCCAGCAAGAAACACAAATGATACAATGAATTACATACTTATTGTTTGCCAATGTTTGTTAAAAAAAGATGAAATAATCATTATTGTGTTATTTCTTTCTAATAAGAATCATTCCATGAGTAAAATATTTTCAAAGAAATATATTTACATAATACTTCTGTATATCTGATCCATGGCAGGAAATTTATATTCCTTTGCGTTGTCATCTTGTACAAACTTATTAATCTTCTCTTCAACCTACAAAAATAATGTGTTAACTAGTAGTCAAAAGATAGAAAGGTGCAACTATATCATTAATAATAAATTATATGATATATTTATAATTACTGATAAATGACTAAATCATTTTCTTTATACTTCAAAAGTAACACAACTAAAAAAATGATTTTTGAGTTGTTACCATAAATAAATTAAATATAAACATTAATCTGTATCAATCAACAAAAGTTAATTAATTTTTAACTTCCATCTGTCAAATAATATTTGTGTTGCTTTTAAGATTTTTGAAAAGATTATAATAGTTATTTTCCATTTATACTAAAGCTCAGATAATTCTCATCATTCATGATGTTAAATTCATATTTTATTCTGACAAGATTCAAATTCTGAATTTTTACTTATAATCTACACAAGCTCAAGTATGCACTTTATTGAGTAAGTCTTGTTAACATTAAAAGTGAGATAATAAATTGTGTTGTTACACAATAACTTTGCTATCAAAATAAGCAAGTAGCAATGTCAATAATTGAGTATAAAATACAAAACTTTAAACTCAGTATCACCTGTGTGAAATGAAAAGCAACTAATATCTTTTACAAGAGTGACACAGTGATTTTTTGTAAATAAAAAGAACGTCTACAGAGAGTATTTATAGAGTTAAGACTGCTTCACCTTTTGTCGGAAGAGCTTCAACTTTTCTGCCTCGGCCTTTTGACACTTCTGAAATTCCTCCCGCTGTTCTGCATAATCGAAATGAGTTAGCTAATGTAATTCTTAAATCATTTGTTTATTTTTTTTTTCTAAAGTAAGCATTCTTAGGTTGGGAATCAACTAACTTTTCATGAGGGCCTTCTGCTTCTCGTTTACTGATGGCGGCTTATCCATGGATTTCAGAATAGATCCTAATAAATCCATAATTTCGACGACTTGTTTAGTTTAATGCCGAGCAAGGAAAATCGTCCCACGTCGAAATACTCCAAAACGGTCGGCTGTGCTCGGCTGAACACAGAATTTGACAGATGCAAAAAAAGACAAAAGCAGTTATCTGCAATTATCTGTTCTCTACAACTACACTTGACTGTACTACGTCATACTAACTGCTTGAATACTTGAATACTTGAAATGAGATAAATATATAATAATAGGGATGGGAGAAAAAAAGAGGAGATTGGAAAATATAAAAGTATATAAAAAGTATATAAAAAGGAAATGCAAAAAGTTTAACTGCAAAAAACAATTCTTAATTCTATATTTTCAGTACTGTCAACACAGTTTGGAAACACAG
>NW_017259536.1:3365968-3402319 GCF_001594045.1 Atta colombica | reverse complement strand
TATAATCATATATTATTACTACATTATTACATATTATTATTTTAGCATATAATTTATAATTTATAATATAAAGTTAAAAATTTTTTATTCAACAATCAATTATACATTCCTACGCTGATTCCAATAAAAAATCGCAGGTAAATGTGAACGTATATTTTCGACCACGTGCAAACGGAGTAGACTTGTCCAGCAGAGTAAAATGGATAAATTTGTCCAGCGTTCTTGCTCGTAATTGGCTCGCGGCAGCCGCGCGGCTACCGACCACTATGTGGCGCGACGATAATTCTTGCGATATTTTTCGATTGTGGTACTTCCGGTCGAAGTGCGGTGGTAGTAGCAAGCACCACCAGCAGCACCACCAGCAGCACTATCATCAGCAGCAACGAAGCAGACCACGGGGGACGCACGCACGTACGCACGCGGAGTAGCGATCGTACGCGCGTGTATGCGGTGTGTGTGTACGCGAAAGAGTGCGCTGAAAAAATAACTATTTTTTTAAGACCCGTCTCGAGTCCGGTAACCTCCGACGGATCATCGGATCAGAATCGGAACGCGCAGTGGTTTGTTGCGGCGTGTGCAACTCCTCGTGTCCCGATCTCTCTCTTACTCTCTCTTTCTCTCTCTTTCTCTCTCTTTTTCTCTCTCACACACACACACTCTCACTTCTCTTTCTTTCCCACTCTCCCTCGCGAAAGAATCGTATTATCCGTTTAGCCTAGCGGGCCGGCAGTGTGTTGTGCGCCGAAACAACTGATTAATATGGCGAATAGCATAGCACCAGACTCGTGGGAACAGCAGGCGGACACGAATGGCGACATCGTCGGCCCGCCTACGTCGCAGGACAAGTCCATCGAGAGCAAGTTCTCCACCCTGAATGTCAACGCCGCGGAATTCGTGCCTTCTTTCTGCATCAACTCGTCGCCGCAGAGCAACGTCACCGCGACCACGACGGCCGACAGCAGCCCCTGCAATGTCGCCGCCACCGCCTCCTCCGCCGTGTCCGCCACCGCCTCCGCCGCCGTAATGAATACCGTAACCACCACCTCCGTGCCCGTCGAGATACATCATGGTCAGTCACTTCAGCTGATTTCCGGATTTTGTCCCGCGCTCTGTTTTTACTGTACTGTCGCGTGTTGTCACACCACGCACGCGGCCTCCTTGTTGTCACTAACCCCCTTCGTCGTTACACTCTTCCTGTCCTCTCTCCTGGATTCCCATCTTCACAGAATGATTGAACGTGTGACAGAAGATTACGCACACTTCTTCGTATATCGTCACGTTTCCATCAATCCCATGATGTCCTGGTTGTATTTGAACATTGGTCTTTTAGGTACCATATGGTCTCATTTATATATGAGATACTCCTCCATTCTGACCTTTATGTCAGACTACGACTCTTCTTTTTTATGTTGATGTTAATTGCTGAATATGTTTAGTTACATGATTATTGAAATTGGATACATGGGATCTTATGATCAAACTGTAATACGAGAAACAAGACACAGTGGAAGGAAGGAATTGTCGTTGCGTACTTTATCGCTGCTAGATGTTTCATTACAATTGTTTCTGCTTAATGATGTTTGGTTGCTTTGTATCTGAGTGTCATACCATATTCGACATGCTTTGTTTCAAAATTCAAAGTTTTTTCATCAATATTAGGATCTTTAGTATTTGTAACACAAAAAATTTGTCATGTTTGATCTATGTGTCTGTTTTTTAACACAATTAATAAAATATCTTGCTAAAGTTAGGACAAATATTTTAAGAACATATTGTGTACAACGTTGATGATAAATGTACATCAAACTGATAGCTTCCTTTTTAACCTTTGTAACAAAGAGATTACGACTCGGCTTGAACTTTTATATCACATTTGCAATGTATTTTTTATTACTTTAGAAAGATTCAGAAATATTTTTATTTTTATCTGTAGATTATATATATCATAAATATTTGATATAAAAAAAGAGTAAAATTAATCAAGTAATTAGTGAATTTTATATTTAATCATAATATAGGTTATCAAATTATATAAAAATTAATATTTAAACTGAGATAAAGTAGGTTCTATGTGAATTTTATATTTTCATAATATAAGTTATATTTTCATAATATAAGTTATCAAATTATACAAAAATTAATGTTTAAACTGAGATAAAGTAGGTTCCATGTAAGTTGATTGATATGCACATATCATTATCTAATCAAATTCTTTTTTAATCTGTTATCTTTATCAAGGACTTTCTCTTAGAAGTCTCTCAGTATCTCTTTGTTATTTTAGAAGTCTTATTCTACAGATTCGGTTTGAATTATGTTTTTTTTTTATAGGAAATTCTACTCCTGTTGTTCTGGCAGATCCAATTGGCAGTCGAGTTGAGGAACCTCCTGCTGGGGGAGGGGCTCCACCGCCGAACGTCAATGACCAACTAAATACCAGCCCGGAACATCAACCTGCAGATTCTTGGGAAGAAGCAGCAGTCGATGGAGATCCTCTACTTACTCCAGAAAACGAAGAAGTAAGTATAAATTTAACTGAAAATGTGAAAAGTTCAAAAAGGCAGCGATATTCTTATTATATAGTGTCCTAAATAAGTTACAGTTGACTTTTGATGAATTTTTTAAGCATTTATTCTATTATTATCATATTTAATATTATTTCTAGGCTGATAATGATGAGGACGAAGAATTGGTTGTTAAAGTACCCAAAAAGAAACCTGTCAAAGTTGCAGAAGACACTAAAAGCAAAAAGGAACATGTTAATGTTGTTTTCATAGGTCATGTAGGTAAGTAGTAAATTTATGAAAAATATAATTGGAATATAAAAAAAAATGTAGTAGGAAACTTTACAGAAGAATTATTGATAATTTTTTAATAAAATTATCATTATTAGATATATCTGGTGTTTTGCAGACGCTGGGAAATCAACTATTGGAGGTCAGATCATGGCGCTTACGGGGATGGTGGACAAACGTACCTTAGAGAAATACGAGCGGGAAGCGAAAGAAAGAAGTCGAGAAACATGGTACTTAAGTTGGGCGCTGGACACAAATCAAGAAGAGAGAGAAAAGGGCAAAACTGTGGAAGTAGGCAGAGCCTACTTTGAGACAGAACGAAAGCACTTTACAATATTAGACGCACCTGGCCATAAAAGCTTTGTACCGAATATGATTGGTGGCGCGGCGCAAGCCGATTTAGCAGTCCTTGTTATTTCCGCGAGGAAAGGTGAATTTGAGACGGGCTTTGACAGAGGGGGTCAAACGAGAGAGCATGCTATGCTTGCTAAAACCGCGGGTGTCAAGCATTTGGTTGTATTAGTAAATAAGATGGACGATCCTACTGTTGAGTGGGACGAGGGTCGATACAATGAATGCAGGTATACATTGAATGCAAGATTTAGAAATAAAATACGTATAGATTTTGTCAAATATATGTTTTCGAAAGATTTCATTCAAAAAACTAATTGGAAATAATTTCAGAATTACAGAGAAACAAATTATTAAGATCGGTTTTATTCTCCTTTATTTTTATTCATTTTGATAATAATAAAATTGTGCATTCTCTACTCACATGAATAGAAAAAAACGTTAATATATCTTTCAGGGATAAGATACTGCCATATCTCCGTAAACTAGGATTCAATCCTGCGAAAGATCTTACATTCATGCCAGTTTCTGGTCAGCTCGGTATCGGCTTAAAGGATCCAATACCTGAACATCTCTGTAATTGGTATAGTGGCCCTCCATTCATACCTTTCATCGATTCGCTACCCTCGCTTAATCGTAAAAGCAATGGACCTTTTATTATGCCGATTGTTGACAAATATAAGGATATGGGGACAGTAGTTATGGGCAAGGTTGAAGCGGGAGAAGCTAAAAAGGGACAGTCATTGCTCGTCATGCCAAATAGGGTATGTATATATTTTTTTAAATAGAAATAATTTCCTATTTTTGATCAAAACGGATCTTAGTGCTTAATAATACTAAATGTAAATTTTTGCAAATATATTATTTCAATTTTAAAAGTGAAAAATGTAAAAAAAGCCCACAAAAATCACCCCAAAAAAGCCCAAGCATCAGAGCCTACATCAGCTGTTCGAATGCACAGAAAATTCTTTATTTCCGTGTATAATAAAACGAATAAAATATACATTTCGATCCTTCAATTCGGGTTCTTATCAATATAAAATATAAATCGAAATTACATAAATAATGCAAATTCCAAGTTGATGATTCCCGACAATTTAGTTTGTTCATCTTTATCCAAATGCTAAATTAGCTATGTAATGAATAGCCCAATGATTATCAAAAATATTAACTTATACAATAATAATATAAAAATAATTTACATAAAGTAAAACGAAGTATACATTGCGTCACTAAGTAGAATCACATCGCTCATCAGATTGTTAGATTTGCTGTCTATTCAAATGAAAACGAAAAATTAGAGAATTATTAAAATCATTTCTGTTTGAATTTTCAAATCAATTTGCATGTAAGCATTGTCTCTCGACTACTCAACGTAAAGATCTTGTGGTATTGATAGTCAGAGATACAATGAGAGTCAAAATAATAAAGTCATGCAATTATTGAAATAAAAATAAAAATAAGAACAAAAAAAGATAAAACCAATATCACAATTCCGTAAAAAAATATATAGTGGATCTAAAGAATATATATATTATTCTGTAAATTCAAACTCTATTTCTGTTGCTTTATATGGATCGCTTCCGAAATCAGTTTTTTATTAAGTATCTTTTCCTTGTCTAATATCTTGATATTTTTCCAATCAAAATCATATTGATAACTAATTCTGTGTTTTGTTATTACGGAATGCTGTGCAGTGTTTCAATTTATGTGATTTCTATGTTCATTTATGCGTATCTTCAAACATCTACCTATTTGGTCCACATATGATGCTTCACAATCTTGACAATCAATTTTATATACAATGTCTGTGTGAGGTAGCTTAGGACGAATATCTGTATGATCCCTGATGAATTCCCTAAGATTATTAATCCCTTTATATGCTATGTGTATTAAGGAATCTTTTTAAAAAAATTTTTTGATCTTTTCTGATAAAAGTAATATAAAAGGTATTGTAAAAACTTGTGATTAATTTTATCTTCATTATTGTTGTCTTATTTGTCTTATTTGTATTACCCTGGTTATTTCATTGTTTAAATCTTTTTGACAACTTATTTTTGATTTCAGAAAATATGAATGGATATCCATTGTTTAAAAGAATTTTAATTATTAATTCGCGTATATTTTATTTGTTTTATTACATTCACACAAAAATAAAGAATTTTCTGTACATCCGAACAGTTGATGTAGGCTCTGATGGGCTTTTTTATATTTTTCACTGATAGATTCTTTCGAGCCTCATTTTATATATCAATTTTATAACCTGCGCGCTGATAAGATTTGTCAAACTTAAAATACAATGACAAATTAAAGCTGAAATTAATATCTCAAATTAGATTGATTATTCATTTTAATTAAGATACTTATTAGCTTCACTATTAAAATAAACGATTAATCTAATTCGAGAAATTAATTAAAGCTTTAATTTGCGATTGTGTTTTAAATCCGAAAAATCTTATCGATGCGTAGTTTATAAAATATGTTTTTATCAAAAATTTGCATTTAGTATTATTAAGCACTAAGATCTACTTTGACCGAAAAGGATTATTTCTATTAACTGATTTATCATCGATTTAATTTTGATTTATAATTATATATATATTTTTTGTTTCTGAAATTAATTTATATTTATATAATTATATATATTTTTTGAATATTAATTTATATTATTCTAAATCTAAATTATATTTTACATTAGTATAAAATGTTGATTTCTGTTAAATTTCCTTCTAAAATTTCCTAAATTTCTTAAGAAAGTGATTAACAAACTTTTCTATACAAAAAGCCTATCAACCAATTTACTTTATTGTTTTAACAATAAAAATGATTTTATATAGAATTCTAACTGATACAACGATTTGCTCCAATTTAATATAGAAAAATTGTAATATTTTCTTTATTATGTAATTTTTAATGCTTCATATTTTATAGCCTAAGTAAGATAATGTACGTTTATGAGAATATTTTGTTTAAAATTTGCAGACGGCAGTAACGGTGGACCAGCTATGGTCGGACGACGAAGAAGTAACGTCTGTCGGACCTGGGGAAAATGTCAAGATCAAACTAAAAGGTATCGAAGAGGAAGACGTCAGTCCCGGATTTGTTTTATGCGACAGTAATAATCCTATAAAGACCGGCAAGGTCTTCGACGCGCAGGTAGTAATTCTCGAACACAAGAGCATTATTTGTGCGGGATATAGTGCAGTCATGCATATTCATTGCGCCGCTGAGGAAGTCACAGTAAAGGCGCTGATCTGTCTGGTGGATAAGAAAACTGGCGATAAAAGCAAAACGAGGCCGAGGTTCGTCAAGCAAGATCAGGTGGCTATAATGAGAATTGAGTGCGCGGGAGTTATATGTCTCGAAAGATTCAAGTTATTCCAACAAATGGGCCGTTTTACTCTTAGGGATGAAAGTGAGTACTGATGATAACTCAGCGACTTTTTTTCCTCTGTCACTATCGTTTTTTCTTTTATTTGCGATAATTTTTACGATGTATATACTTATGTAATTTCTTAATTTTATTACTTATGTAATATATAAATGTATATACTTATATAATTTCAGATAAAACTATCGCAATTGGCAAGGTGCTGAAAGTCGTCGAGTAAAAGAAAAAAAAACTTGCTTAAGTGTTACGACAGATTAATAATAAAGAAAAAAAAAGATCATTATTTCAATGTGACAAATATGTGACGATGCAAGGCGAGCACACGAGATATTAAGTAAACCGAACGGGCATGATGAAATCCGGGCGAATTAGTAATAATGTAACATATTACACACAACTCACATACTATGTACCGCAGAGCTATACAAACAATACATGCGTCCACGTGCTATGACGCGACGGGTAATGGGGTGGGGGGTGGGGGGAAACGGGGAGAAGGGGAAAAAATATTTATAGCCTGATACAAGAGCAAATAGATTCGATTATATAGATAAGGAGACCTACACAATCGAAACAAACAAACTCAAGAGCGTGTGTTCCTTTTATTAGATAAACTGAACGACGGCAACTTGCATTGGAATAATTATAAATGAATGATGATCAAATAATAACTGAGTCTCCTTGATAATAAAACAAGAAAAACACGATATTTTTATTCTTCTGAGGTGCGATACACGGAAGTGGGAGTAAGATTGATATCGATTGCAGAAATTAACATTTAAGGAAATATATGATTAATATTATAATTATTATTGAATAATTATTATTAAAGTGGTGGTAAGAGTTGAAAAAAGAAATTTATTGAATAAATCAACAAAATAGTGTTACACAACAATTTATAATTATAAAATTAATATTACAATTATTATTATACTGTTTCTTATTATATTGTCATTAAAAACAAATTTGCAAAAAAATGTGCCCTGATAATTTTAATAGGGATGTGGATGTACGTCACTGTACATTCCTACAGTATGACGGATTTCCTATGTATATTTTTTCAAATCAAAAAATGGATAGTAGTTAGTCGAATTTGCAAATATTCAAGGCGCACAAATGCGTCCCGCGCTCCGCGCGTGTTTTATTTTCGTCTAGAATATTTTATTAAAATAGTTTTCACTGATGATCTATCTCTAAACTGTTGAAGCTCATTAAAATCGTTCGATAACAAACAAGCAAAAATGCACTAACTTAATTGTCTTCTAAATTTTTTCTCTTTTTTAAGAGAATATTTTTTTAATAGAATCTATTTTCTTAAGGGAATATATTATACATATATTATATATCTGCGAATTCATTGGATATATAGATTCCTCGCACTTGACGCGCAAAAATGAAAGTTTTATTTGCTCGAATTATTCGATGATTTTTGTACATTCCCATTTTTGTACATTTCCTTACTACTAAAATCGATCATTAATCGATATCGAATAAAATAGACAACTTCAAGATGATGGACCTATCCTTTTTTTTTATTACACTTGCACTTTTTTCTCAACAAACAGGTTATTTTACTTTCCGTGCATGTGAATTTCTTAATATACGTCTTAATATACATTTCGGTTAGAGTAGAGAAAATACGTTAGAAAATGAAAAGAAAAATACGGATATTAAATTGATTTTCTCTCTCTCTCTCTCTCTCTCTCTCTCTCTCTCTCTCGCCTTCCCGCATTCATGCTTGTCCAGTTCCGATCACAACAAGATTGGACATCCTGCAATCGGAAAGAGATAGATCGCCGCGCTTGAATTGTGACATCCTCAGTTTTCAGGTTTCTTCTTTTTTTTCCCCCCCATTTTCTCTCACATTGCGCGCGCGGAGGAATCATTGACTTAAAAGACGGTCATTGCGGATCTGGAGCTAGTTTCGCGTAGCCAAGCTTCTGGAGCACCTTCTTGATCTCGCGAAATACTGTTGGATCCTCGATCGTGCTCGAAATCTGAAAAGTCAAGTTCAAGTTAGGGACGACGGAAGGAGAAGCGGCGGGTGGGGTAAGTTTTTCAAATTTAAAGGAAGATTCTCTTCAAATATCGCATTATCAATCTTTCTCTCGACGTAATATATTAAAATATTAATACATTCCTTTTGCATTTCGCTCACTGACGATATATACTCGTAAAATCCGGCTAAACACAAAAGTAACAGCCCAGTATGCAGAATATCTAAAATCTATAAGACATAACTTCAAGATATTTTTCAAAATTTCTTATGAAATATCTTTAGCTAAAGCTTTAGATTTTTGAGACTTTTCGTAAATTAAAACAAGTTAATTAAAACAAGTAATTTTACTTTTATAACAACTCTCTCCTTTAAAAAGCCAGATTTATGCGATTGGATCAATTTAGACTCGTGGTTTTAGTATTAAAGATGTTTCTTAAGGATATTCTGCTAACATCATCACAAAAATGATATAAATTTGTAAACCAATTAAAGAATTTTACAAATAGCTACAGAGTTGCCTTCTTTGCTGAATGCTGCCAAATTACTTTTATGTTTGGTGAGATAACGAACGACTTCACATCGAATTCGCGACATTTGAATTTCGATTGATTCTGTTCGGCGCGTAATAAGTGTGCTTCTGTCGTGTAATTTACGGTCTTACTTTGACTTGCTTCGATCGCGCCAACGTAGCGATTGCTTTCCGGATTATTTTCCCCGATCGCGTTCTGGGTAGCGCAGTAATGGCGGCGACGGTGCGAAAAGACGCGATCGGTCCCAACATCTTCCTCACACGAGCGATTAGCTCTTGATTTATCTCTTCTTCATTGCTTGTCGCATCTGAAGAAGAATGATCCTTTTGTTAATCCTATTGTATATTAATAATTCACACATACTCGATCTGCTATTATTAATTTAGGGCGACCAAACTTCCATCAACTTAATTGAGGATTAATTAAATAGAATTATTGAGAGTGAAACTCATCATCTTAATTTCTATCTTAATCTCTATCTTTCCTCTTTCGTATATGTCAAATAATAAAAAAATAAATAATTTTTTTACATTAAAATAATATGGATGTTAATAAATTAATTGGAGTATATTCCGATTGTTATATGATACTACTATTAAATTTTAATTAACGTATATATAATGGATGATTAATTCAATTGATAGAATTGCTCGCAGTAAAATTACTAATTATATGATTTATCTCTAATCAAATATTTCTTTCCATAAAAAAAGATTAATAATTCTAAATCAATAAGAAATGAATGTCTTAAAGAAAATTATTAAATAATTATGTAGATATCACTTGATAAGTTAATCAGGATTGAATTTGGATTTTGATTGAAATTACTATTTCAATATTGAGTTAATAAATTGAAATTTATTACGGAAAAATTTTTTGAAATATTTATTTAACTAAATATACAGATCTAAAAATTATTAAGTATGTTGAATCATCTAAATAATTATGTACAAAGGAAAGAAAATGGTTGTAGAATAATGTCTTGTAGCATTCTGGAGAGGCGACCATCAAGATATAACTTCTTTACAGCCTGCTTAGACGTTATAAGATGGCTACTGTTGTTTTACTGCGTTGATCATAAAAGCTGCATTTCAAGTATGCAGATAGTATATCATTTTATAAGTCCAGCTTAGAGATCTTGATGTGACTTTCAAATAATATAATCGAATTAAATTTGATAACCAAATGTATTTATATATCTAAAGTATAAAATTGTACTATATATTAGTTGATGATATTTCATATCCTCCCTTCTATTCCATAACTTCAACTTTTTTCTTTTAAATTAATAATTTTTTGTAAATTACATTTGTAAATTACATTTTGTAAATTACATTTGTAATTACATATTATATATTTGAATTTTTATTTATATAATATCTTCCTTTTTTCCTTTAAAAGATCCTTGTTGGTTCTCGTATAATTGATACCACTTTATAAAAATAATTCAAACTACTAAAGTAATCATATCACATGAATACCTACTAAGTTATTTCAGTAAAACTGAGTTATTTCATAATTTTCTCCTTTCTTCTATGCTCAAGCATAATGATAATCTGCAAAAACTTTTGCATTCTATCAATCAACTTTAATATAATTATTTAGATGGTTTAATAATAATATAATATAATTATTCTTAGCTCTGTGCTTTGCTTAATTTTTATATACAACAAAACCAGTTTATTTACAACTAATTCAAATTGATTTTCAAGGTAAAAAGCAATTTGAATTAGTTGTCTTTTGTCATTAAACATCTATTTATATTAATATTTCTTATCAGCATACAAATTTCCTAATTGTAGTTGGACACTGGCTACGTGCATTTAGGCGGCCTATACAATAGGTATCCTTGTTTAACCTGTAGATTAAACAAAAACACCTATTGTATAGGCCGCGAACTAAATGCACAATGTAAACGTAACCAATGAGACAATTACGTCCCAATATCCGGCCACGGGACATTGACGCATTTCTGTTACTTATTTAAATATTTTAATTAATAATTTAATATTTAATTAATAATTGTTATAAGTGAATTGAAATAATTCTTCCTTGCTTAAGGGAGTCTTGAGTTTTCAAATGAATATAAATATTTATATTAAAAATCTTTCTGATATTATAAATTGTATTATTTATGACAATCTATGTTTAAACGTCCGGCTACTGGTACTTTTATCTTACGAACGTACCTTCTCGTCTAACGTAAAGGCATAGCGGTACTTCTCCTTTCATATGATCGGGTACACCGATAACTGCAGCATCCACCACGTCGGCATGACCTAAAATAATATCTTCTAACGCAGACGTGGATATTCTGTGACCAGCTACATTTATAATATCGTCGTCTCTCGCTGTGACATAAACATAGCCAAACTCATCGATGTATCCCGCGTCCATCGTGTCATAGTAACCCTGCAAGAATATCGAAATCTCATCTCACGAGTGAAATAAATGACCCCCGAACTTGATTTTAATAGGATCATCTCATGATCAAAATAATTAGATAATCTCCGAGCCTGATTTTAACAATAGATCCTCCGGCAAGGGGAGAATCTGGAGTTGATCTCTTTTTTTGGAAAAAATATTTTCAACATTTATATTTTCGAAAGCTTTCAAGATTTCAAATCGCGAAAGATTCTTGTAAGTTAAAACGATTCCTACATGATCAATATTATTGCACAATATTTGATTGCATGATATTAATCAAGGCTACATTGAATATGTTTTCAATAATATTGTATAATATTGTATAATAAAATAATTGCAATATTATTAAGGGTAGCTTAAGTTTCTAAGGAGAATCAGATGAGATAAAAAAAGAGTAAATGAATAAGCCCCAAAGTACCCAAGGAATACAAAATTGACACATCAAGAAAAAGTCAAATTGACTTTATTTTTTCGTCATGAAAGTCAAAATGATGATTTTTTTGTTATAAAATTTAACTGTTAATTGATATTAAGAATCAAAATAAGGTTATTTTGATTTTTTTATTGATTTGCGTTTCTTGGATAAGTTTACATATATATATATATATACACGAAATATACATTTACTCTATGACATCGTAAACGTAATTTACACACGATAATGTCGTGCACATTTACTTACCGGAAATGTCGAGAAGTATACTTGCTTGAACCTCTCGGATGCCTGATAAAGTGTCAACATGAATCCAGGTGGCAATGGTAATTTTATCGCGATACGCCCGAGTTCGTGTTGTGGCGCTTTACTCCCGTCTTCGCGCAAGACATGTACTGTCGATGATGAATTTGTAAGTGTATAGAGATAATCAAAAAGATTATTATGAAGTGAAATGTTTACAGGGAAATAATCAAACATAGAGACATAATAAAAAAGTTCTCGGAAGCATTTCTGAAAACGATCGAGAGGACTCACTTTCATATCCAGGTATAGGAAGTCCCGTACTGAATTTGGGCAAATTCGCGTAATGACCGTATCCTAAGCACAGCGCTGTGATGGGATGTCCGGTCTCCGATTGCCACCAATGATTCAAGATGGGTACTTTGAACGTTTTCTCTGCCCAAGCTTTCGTTTCATAATCACAAAACTCGCCGGCCACGAATATTGTTTTTAAGCTGAAAGAAAAATTGCTTGTATAAGGAATTTGTTTTTCAGTAAACATCAATTAAAAGTAACATATTACATCCCAGTAAACACACTGTGTTATATTACAATTATCTTGTTGAGCTGACATTGCAACTAAAAAGTATATTACATGTAACATTATGTTTACTGAGATTAATGTTATACATTTACCAATATAAATAATATAATATAACAATACTTATGTTACGTATTACAGTTGCATTGCTGAATGAGAAATTATAATATCGATGTTATGTTACTTTTAAGTGGTGTATTTACATGGTCTTATCTTTGTAATTAATTTTTATAGGAATTTGTTTAATTATAACGGGAAGAACAGTTTTGCTAAAATACGTTTAGTTAGAAAGAAATCTGAAAATTTGTTAGAATAAAAATAATTATGTAGGACATTCGCACTAGTTGCTGAAATATCAAAACTTTTTGCAGCATTGAGTATCTTTATAATTATTTTGATAGTCTAACAAAGTTATTTTCAGATCTAATTGAATTTTTAAATATTTTAGCAAAATCATGCGTACAAAAAGAGGCATATTTCGATACGAATAACATATATTACACAAAATTATTCTGAAAAAGATGGAGATTACGATAATTTATTCTTTTCTTTATTGTGTATTATATTACAGTTCGAAATAATTAAATATCGGAGAATTAGTAATTGATGGATTGATTCGAAACTTACGATTTTAATGAATATTTTTTCCCCAAAAGCGTTTCCGGATCCGCTCGTTTTATAACTCTTAGAGCAGTAGGCACGCAGAATATTCCATTTATGCTATGTTGCTCAATAAGTCTGGGAAAAAAGAAAAAACTTTCTTAAAGATGAAGTCGTTACAGATGATGTGACATCATACGAAAGTAAGATAATCCGTAGAAGTAGTAATAAACGAAATAAGTCAAACACGTACTAGCATCTCATTTGCGTACAAAGGAATTGCTCTAGAAATAGATATTCATAGTCGGATCTTACATTTAAGACCGTCTTAAGATGTCATGAACCAAACAGAGCAACAAGACATTACATTAAGACAGTCTTAACAGAAGAATGGATTATGAATACCGTCCACATAGATTTCTTGAAGAATTAAAATTATTATATGAGAAAGAAAAATAGCGCAATTTAAAAAATTACTGTTAATATTTATTAACTTTTTCGGGCTGTTATAAAACTGATTTTTCAGTTATGAAAAATATTTGTAGACTTTTTAAGCTGCGTATTATATATATATATTTTTCAACAAAAACATTGATAAAAATTTAATTTTGAATAAAAGAAATTTTCTTTTCCTATTAGAAAACGCTTCTCAAGCAAAATGCTTTAATAAAAAAGTATTCAAACCTGAAATATTGACCAGCATCCGGTGTTCTGTCAGGTTTTCCTTCGTACATGATGCTCGTCGCGCCCTTAACGAGAGGGCCATAACAAATGTAGGAATGCCCGACAACCCATCCCATATCGGAGGCTACCCACCAAATAGAATTTTTGTTTAGTCCATAAATCGTTTGCATGGACCAGCAGAGTGACACCAAATGACCGCCGATTGGCCTTAAAATCCCCTTTGGTTCCCCTAATATCAAATAATTTTTGTGATTGCGCAACAGAGATTTGATTTCGATATTCCATCAAAGGAAGCTAATTTATTATAACACTAAAGAAGCAAGAGATATTTTCGAGAATGAAGGGGAGTAGAAGAGAAAATTTTTTCGAAGTGTAAGAAATCAAAGGAAGAAAATTATAAATTATATATGAGAAAATCCCCTTCATCCTCCCTTCAGAAACATCACTGGGTTCCTCTATAATATTAGCTATGTACGTTAAGTATTACCTGTAGTCCCCGATGTATACAGTATATACAGTGGATCGTTAGCTTCGACCATTACACACGGATGAGGTTTTGATCGTTTCATGATATCATCCCAGTCAAACTGTGACTCGAATAACGGAGCTTCCCACACATTTCTTCTCTGAAATACGATGCACTTTGGCTTCGGTACAATGATCATATTCAGGGCGTTGTTTAACATAGTTGTATACCTGAACACAGAAAAAAAAATTTGTTAAAACAATAAAAGCTTCACTGATTTAGCAAATCTACAGCCGTAATATACGGACAGCCAGTTTTTTGTTAAAGTAGCAAAGTTAGCTAAATAAAATAAGTGATTGATTATATTTTTTGTAACAACATAGTAAATTTATTTAATAAGGCAAAAATAATTTTCTGTGTGAAAATCAATCCAATGAATAAATAGAAATTTTTAACAATGTACTATCTCTAAGATAGTACGCTATGTGTCTGCTATCTTTGCTGCTGCAATGAAAACAACTTGTTACATTAGCAATTTTCATTGTTCATAATTCAGTAAAAAATTTGCTGAATTATTGATAATTGCTTACAGACATAATTTCTTTGTTGAATCATTAAATCTGCTTAGCTATAGATGTTGAACTCGGTCAGAAAGCTGTAATTTTGTTGAATCACGCTATTTTTTTCCATTTTGAATTAAAGACAGAATGTAAAAAGACAACGAAGATGCAAGAGTTTATATGAATAAGAATGTCTAAAAGATATTTGGCAGATTGCAGGAATGGGAAATAAATGAATTGAACTTGTTACTTAAAATATATAAATTAATACTAACATTATTAAATTAATATTAATATAAATATATTTAACATTTTTGGAGAGTTTTCTACGAATTTCTTATAAAGAGCTAAAAACACAATTTTGATAAATCTCTCATAATATTTTAAATGAAAAGACTTACTTAATTACTTTGGACGGTTCGAGGCCACAACTCGCAGCGATAATGACTTTCGACTTGGCATGATCTATTCTAGATGCCAATTCATTTGCTGCAAAACCTGAAATTAAATGCATATTTACAAATATAATCGTATTGTAATCGAATTGGTAAATGTTTATCATAGTAGAAATATTTTTACTATGCGACTGGATTTTTTATATCACTGTAAAAGTGACTTGAAAGTTTAAAAGACATTTGAAGAATAAGTTTATCTATCTTTTAAACAAAAAGCCTTTTAAATAATGAAATAGATAAAAAAATATGTGTATGTAAGAAACATAACATAAATATGCGAATTTTAATCGTAGTCAATTTTGTACTTGTACATTTTACTACACGGAAATAATTTTTTTTTAAAGTTTACCCTAAAAATATGATAGTCGTGGGATAATATTGTATTTCGAGAAATTTTTTAATCTAAATCTCTCTCTTTATTAATATTGGGAGTACAAATAAATTTCCGCCGTTTGCAAAAGACGGCGCCACTAATAAACTATAGTTAAAAATAGTTTGAGTAGTTGTAAAACGACATATCGTAAGATTGGACATTCGGCAACATCATAACCTTGAAATATTAGCGATTTTGTATCAGCATCATATATTTTTTTTTGTACGAAAATGTCGAGTTTTGAGCCGAATAAGAGTCATTTGCAAGAACTTTTGATTTACTTCTTTAATTTGAAGAAATCTGCAGCTGAGGCTCATAGATTGCTTGTAGAAGCATATGGTGATGCTGCCTTAAGTGAGAGAAGTTGTCGTGAGTGATTTCAAAAGTTTAAGAACGGTGAATTTGACGTCGAAGACAAAGAATGTAGCGGAAGGGCGAAAATGTACGAAGACGCGGAATTGGAAGCATTATTGGATGAAGATTCGTGCCAAATGCAAAAAGAACTTGTACTTACATTAGGAGTGATCAACAAACAATTTCATATCGTTTGAAATCATTGGGAATGATTCAAAAGCAAGGGAATTGGGTTCCATATGAATTGAAGCCGAGAAACGTTGAACGCCGATTTTTCACGTGTGAAATGCTGCTTGCCAGGCATAAACGAAAGGGTTTTTTGCATATAGTCACTGGTGATGAAAAATGGATTCACTACGATAACCCAAAGAAGAGGAAATCATGGGGACATAACCTGGCCATACTTCAACATCGATAGCCAAGCCGAATATTCAAGGAAAAAAACTCATGTTGTGTATTTGGTGGGATCAGCTTGGTGTCGTGTATTATGAGTTGCTCAAACCGAACGAGACCATTACTGGGGCTCTCTATCGAACACAATTGATGAGATTGAGCCGAGCACTCAAGGAAAAACGCGCCCACTATTACTCCAGGCATGACAAAATTATTCTCCTGCATGATAATGCTCGACCACATGTTGCAGCGCTGGTCAAAACCTACTTAAAAACCCTCAAATGGGAAGTTCTATCCCACCCGCCGTATTCAACATTGCTCCTTCCGACTTGTTCCGATCGATGACGTATGGCCTGTCTGAGCAGCACTTCACATCATATGAAAATACCAAAAATTGTATCGATGATTGAATAGCCTCAAAAGATGAAGCATTCTTCTGATGCGGTATCCACATGCTACCAGAAAGATGGGAAAAAGTGGCTAGCGATGATCATTACTTTGAATAAAACATTATGTACCGTTCTTTCACAATAAATGCTTAATTTTTGATAAAAAACGGCGGAAATTTATTTGTACTCCCAATAAAATTACGATAAAGTATAAAATATAAGTTTGATTAATTTTACTAAAGTGCAAGCTAAAACTAAAAATCTTTAAAATATTGTATTGTACCACAATTACTATATTTTCAGAGTAAATTTAAAAAAAATAATTCTTTCCGTATATCGATTCTATTTTTAGGTGATCCACATGAAAGACATCTCGGTACGCATATTTTAACAGTCAAGGTTGCCGTAAACCTGAAAATCAGGGAAATGTCAGGGAAATTGAAAACGATCAGGGAAATCAGGGAAAAGACAAAAAATTTTGCAAAATTTTTTGAAAAATTAAAATTCTTGACTTTAAAGAAGTTTAATATCACATCTTCGCAATTTTGGAATACTACTAGCTCAATAATTAAATGTAAGCAGTGTTAACAACATTAATAATTGAATTAATAGTAATTTATATTATGTTAAATTGCTCTCTCAATATAAAATATTCGACGGTTTTCAGGAAATACAAAAAAATTCAAAAAAATGTTGAAATTATCAAGGAAAATCATGAAATTTTATTTGGAAATCAGAAAAATTATAGAATTTTAGGCTGAAGAATTTGTAAGGAATTTGTGTGCAACTCTGGCAGCGAACTTAATTTACATAACAGTCGCGATTACCATCATCTTGTTATTACCTCCAAAGACCACCGAGTGAATTGCCCCTAGTCTGGCAGTAGCGAGAATTGCGATTATAGTCTCGGGGATTAGCGGCATGTATATAATCACCCTGTCCCCTTTGCGTACGCCTAGATCCGCCAACGCGCCCGCCAGCACGGACGTCTTTTCCAAGAGCTCGTTATACGTCACTTTGCGTATTGACGACGTTTGGGGGCTGTCATGAATAAGGGCTGTTTTCTCCCCGTATCCGGCATGCACGTGGCGATCTACCGCGTTGTAACAAGCGTTCAGTTCACCGCCGATAAACCTAGGAAGGAAAAAATCAGTTTTCTGTATCTTTTTTTTGCAGTCATAAAGTATTCAATTGGAAAGATTTTATTAATTGTTAGATTTTATTAATTCCTCAAGTGAAGCTCTATATAAATCTCTATATAATGTCATATATTTAAATGCAAAGTTGGAAAGTAACGCTTTACTTAATTGTATCATTATTATTACTTTTTGCAGAGTAACGATTTTCTTCTATCTGTATCAGTAACGATAATATTATATTTTTACAGTAACATTACTGAAATTAACTTACTGTTTTATATATATATATATATATTCTCTATTATTATATATAAGTTCCCTATTATTTTTATAATAAATCGCGTTATTTTTTGACTGATGAAATATTTTCAAATAGCAATTTAAATATAATTGAAACATATTTTGTATTTTATATTTTAGGATGCATTCCATGATGAAAATAAAATTTTTACGATTTTCTTTTGCAAATTACAATTAGTAAATAATAGATATACATATAAAATAGGTAAAGTAAATATATTGATAAAATTAGATCATTGTATATATTTATAGTTTTTAAAATATGTTTTATATTTATATTTCTCTTTTTCTTACTTTTCTCAAAATATTTTTAATTTGTATAATGTATTGTATGATTTTAAATATTGTATAAAATTAGAGTGCAATGTACTTGACCTAATTGTTTGTAAGACAGACCATATGCTAAACCTAATCTTTATATATAATGTTGCTTTATTTTTTACATTTATGGGAAAACTCTTCAAAAAAATTGTTGCGTTACATCTTGTGAACAATAATAAAGTATGAAATATGTAAATAAAATCAAGAAAAAACATTTTACATATCAAAATAAAACTTTTCATATATATTCACTTGTAGGTATTTTGTATAGATGATTTCTGTGAAAGCAAAAGAATAGGAATATATGACATTTCTCTGCCACTGTATTCATATTGTCAAACGCTTATTTTTGCTTTTCTTATGAAAAAAATTAATTATTGCAAAAATAATATAAAAACTGATACATTATTTTATAGAAGACACTTTTTAGTTTGTAAACATTTGGAAATATCTCATATTTTTTTAATCTTTAGATCTCCATTAAAGATTATCAAAATCATTGAAAAGTAATAAAAACATGTATTTATATTCTATACATTTCCATCACGGCTTGAGCCGATATATCGGCTTTCCGGAAAGTTATGGAAAAAATTAAAATTATTTAATTTGTAAATAATATGTGCATATAATAGTTTTGAAATTGTTAAATACTATGGTAAGGTCAGAAAATAATAATTTTGAATGCTGAAGCCATTATTGCATGTAAAATAGTAACAAAATAAATCTTGGATAGAACTTTCCTTCGGCTTTATCCAGAGCTAACGATGTAGAGAGTTTGAGTAGCTTTTTTTCTTTTTTATTTTTTTGTTTTCTGAGTTTTTGATATTTTTTTATTAAAAAAATTTTTTATTTTATTTTTATTTTTATTTATTTTTATTTTTATTTTTATTTTTTTTTATTTTTTAGTTTTACTGATTTTTTTATATCATAGTTTTTAATTATATCATGAAATTAATAAAATGAGCCGATATATCGGATTTCCGATGATCTAAAGGTTAACATTCTCAAATGTTTTTTTCTTTTAAATCTAACTAACAGTTTTCAATTTTGATTAAAAAAAAATTAAAAAAACTCGCAAAGCTTAGGACTTAGGTAATGGAAAATTTGCGAAGTTTCCTTTTTTTCGAAAATCATTAAAATGGGAATAAAAAAAATTGAATAATCTCAGAAGAATTATGATTACAGTTATATGATATAATTCTTAATAATTTTTTTTGAGATACCATTTCGTGAATGGCTCGTTGGAATTATCCAAGACCTTGTGCCATGGTTTGTTCCAATCGAGACACCCGGCAATCTCGCCCCAAAATTCTTCCGGGGATTCCAGTGACTTCCTGTACGCTTCTTCGTACGTAGGACAATCGTTACAATGTGGATTCATAATATAATCTGTAAGAAAATGTTAATGAAGACTATAATGACCTTTTCACCACGCACAAAACACGGCCTTTAACCTTTGACAAAACTCGGTATCGCGAAAATTACCGTTTATTACATTACGAAGAAACGTTTAGTAAACTATGTTGAAGACAGTAACTTAACAAACTTTACAAGAAACAATGGCTGCATTCAGCAGAGAAAGCTGCTTTGCAACTTTTGTAAAATTTTTCATCTACAATTGTTTCTTGTAGATCTAAATGTATAAACCAATCATGTTAAAGAATTTTACAACGGTTTCAAAATTGTTTTCTCTGCCGAATGCAGCCAATATATATTTCCAGTTCATATCAATCCTATAGTAATACCGCGTCAGATTTGCATCATTAATGAATTATCGGAATGTTTACCCATCATCACTTCATTTAATTATCGTAACATGACATGTGAGATATTACGATATATTTGAAAACGCTTTCCTCGTAATAATATCGATTTTCCGATATTTTTTTACCCGGCATGAATAATTCATTCCAATGCGGCGCTCATACATCACGAGAAGTTCGTAGCAATTTTCTATCCCGGCCGCTTTTCTTTAACGCGGGCTCGCCCACGTATTTGTTTCGTGTATCATGAATTATGGAGGTACGTCGCGCAACACATTGCCTTAATACACCCCGATATCGTGAATAAACGAGACAATTGCAAGAAGAGAATCACTGTGGACCACCTTTCTGTCTTCTATCTTGTCTCATTCCGGTTCTTCCTGTAAGCACGCATCGTCGCGTATCTCATGGGACCATCATCGCGATGTTTGTCCGTTACGGAGAAATGTAACACGACTGGGAACTTCCAAGACGTTAATTCGAATTCTTTATGAGATTACATTTTTAGAGATAAGATTACACTACAGCGTAGATTACATTTTTTTTTATTTATTTATTTTTTTCATTAAATGAGGATTCGAAAAATCTTTCTCGTCGGGAAAAATATAGCAGAAAGATCGATCGTGGATAATAACAAAAATTAAAATCTCGTATAGTATCTTAAAAAAAGTACTAAATATATATAAATTGCTAATTTGCTACAGTAACAACTAACTTGCTAACAACTTAAAAACAAAGTTTTGTAGAAAATGGATTTTTTTAGGTTATTTGGGGAAATATTAGAAAATTTGAATATTTTATAGTTATTAAAATTTTGTAATATTTATAATTTTGCAATTTTTATGCAATAATGATTATAGAGAACTAAAAGATTCTTTTAAGATATATTTTTGTTTATGTTTTATTTCTTTTTGTACAAGCAACTCCAAAATAATAATTTTTTTATTATGTATTGTAGATAAGTGATATTTGATGTATTGATGTATTTTTGAATAGAGGGATTACCAATAACGATTACCGACAAAATATATATACATTATATAAACAAGAAATTTTTTCATTTACTCAAAAAGCTATATTTTAGCTATTTAAAAGAGATTATACAAGAATATTATTAATTTATAAATCATTCCGAAATTCGCAAATTAAAATATCACAACAAAAGTTCCTGAAAAATTAAGTTTTAAAATATTTGCCATTTTTCATTCCGAATAATAGTTTTTGAGACATAAAGATACAAAATGCGTAATCCACGATACAAAATTTAATGTAATCCACATGCGATTTATGGACAGCCGGTCGTTTATTATAATCTATAATTAGTTCATTTTACAAGAAACATAATGTTCCTAGTTCCATATTAATATATATCAAATTGTCACATTATCTTTGGGTTACTTGAATATTTAATTATATGTTATCATCTCACTTCGTTTAGTTATCGTGAGATAATGATATGAGCGCGTTATAATACATTTTAATTTTAAAATATGTTCTCCTTGACAATTTTATATATCAAAAACTAGTATAAATGGTTAAAACTACTTATAAATACTTTTATAAATGCTTTTCAAGAGCTTTCTAACTACAATTTTAATTTATAAACTCTATTTATATATTCCGCATCTTCATATTGATATAGGAAAAATTATTCTATGATAACAGATTCACAGTTTAAGTAAATGAACTTAAAATATTCAGTAAAAGTGTAATAGCTTTCTCTCTTCAATTAGTTTGCAACTTATATTTTATGTATTTTTGAAGCGTACAAACTGAATCTATTCATTAAAAGAAGCTGTCCCTTTTATGCTATTTATTGTATAATCGCATAAAATGTATAAAATCATATAATGTATAAAATTTCTGCTTTTAAATATGGTTCTGAATGTGATATTAAAATGAAATGTATTAAATTTTAATAAATATTTATTTAAATAATACTAGATATGTACTAAAAATAAATATATTTATGTATATATATTTACAATATTTATTTGCCACAAGAATTATTAATTTAATTTATCAATTTTTTATTGAGTAAATATTTATTTACAGTAAATGTTTAGTTAGTATCATTAAAATAATATATGTATTAAAATTTAATAAATTTCTTGGTCAGTATATAATGAAATAAAAATAAGAATGATAATATTTTTTCAGCACAGTCGTTTTTTATGAAATATAAACTGTTTGAATGAATATAATACCTATTTTTTAATTGTTCTGCTTGTACTGAAAAGCATTCACTTCCGACACTTTAGATTTAGTTTACTCCCTCGAGAAATTTCTTCTTGGTTGCGTTCCAAAACTTTACTATGAATAAGAGAGTTACGTTATGAACTGGAATCGGTACGTATTTTAAGACCGTTTTAAGTAATGTCTTAAGATATCATAAATCAATCACAGAGACATTAACATTTTAAGATATATTATTTAAAACGGTTTTAAAATAAAAACTAATGATATACAGAGTGTAACTGAAATAACGCCCACTAAATATATGCTGCTGTTCCTAATAAACTACTGAGACGAAAAGTCTTTTACCATTTTACAATTTTTGCAATATTTTTTTTTAGTTACCCTGTGAGCAAAATGTCTAAAATCGATTAAAGCAGCTTTAAGATATCTTTATGAACTCATAAGATTTTCTTTAAAAAGAATCTTAAAAAATCTTTCACAATGAACACGGAAAGATATCTCAAAATTATTTGATTTCATCCGTTTTTATTTGGCAATATTTAACAATTAATATCTCGTTAACTATTGCGAAAATTGCAAAATGGTACAAAACTTTTCGACTTAGTTTTTTATTAAGAATAACACTGTATAATTAGTGGGCATTATTTCACCCTGTATATATTATTGATAAGAATTAATTATGAATACTCATGATCCATGAATTAATTCTGTTATTCAGAGTAAAGATTTGGCAAACAGCCTTGGAGTTACATTCTTCCTCTTTTTTTATTATATGTGACACTTTAATATTGTATATCACTAGATACATTATAAATTCTTTTGCAGAAATGTGATACTTGCATATAATATTGATCTAATAAAAACGTAGACAGAAATTATTCATATATTGACAGAGACAGAAAAAAGGGGAAAAATTATTTTTAAATATTACTTGCAAAGTTCTGGCGAGAAGAAGTCATTGAATCTAGCGATGAATATTTCAGCTTTACATCTTCCTATACAAACACGCCTCGCGCGAAAATTCTCCAGGGGTTTGAGACCGAGGAGTATTCTCGAGATGTATCAGATTGTGTGGCATCTTATTTCAGAGAAATGGGGAATTATGTAACTCGGAAGCAATTTTATTAGAGAAAATTCGAAGAAGAGCGAGTTCTGACATTTAACAACAGCGAATTAAATGACTGCGAATCTTCGAGATTTTGCGATTAAATCCAGATTGTATTACAATTTAACGTTTTATAAGATAGATTTAATGTTTTCGGATACTTATATTATATTGTAAACTTTTATATTATATTGTATTAGGTCTTACACTTGTTTTATCAACTCGACACACGATTTTTATATGGGAAATTAATAATAAAACAATCTCACAGTATCGTTCGACGTGTAAACAAACACAAATGTACAATTTTTTTGTTCTTCTAAAATGTATGAATTTATTTCTTTATGTCTATTGAAGGTGAAAGTGATAAATTTAATAATATTGAACTACTGTTAATGATATTATTTATTTTTTATTCTTAGTTAAGTTTAGCTTAGTTTTTTTAACATACATTATCAAACGTATAAATCGTTAAAATAAAAATGTTATGTGTATTGAGAGATAAGTAATCGGTATTTATGACTATAATTACATAATTGAAATAATAATTGTGATTAGACGCTCCAATTTTGTAGTTATTACTACAATGTTAGTAATAATATTTATATTAAATTCTAAATGGCTAGAAAGTCATTTTGAGTCATTTTGAGATATATATATATATATATATATATATATGTGTGTGTGTGTGTGTACATATACAGAGCGTCACCAAAATCCGGACAAATCAAACAATTTCTTTAAAAAAAATGTTTAATGAAAAATTAAATATTACAAAAAAATCTTTTACATGGCACTTGAGGGATCCTTGTAGAGCACAATTATTCGATATATCCCCCATTAACTTGAATGACGGCCTTTATTCTCGATCACACGTACACTGTAATGTATCGCTATGCCGAATGCTGCCTCAATAGTCCTTAATGACACATTGGGATGCCGAGACTTGTTTGTGACCTCAACTACGCTAGGTAGTAGTCCAAGAGCTTTAAATCTAGGGGTTAGCTGTTGGGAGGCCAAAATGGCAGTTAAGATGAGCACTTGGCTTGTTCTGGCAGTCTCAGAGAGCATCTGTTGTGTATCTTTAATGTGTACGATTTTATCGAAGATCCTCCTTGGCAATTCGATGCATTGTTGGCTCGCTTACACCACAATGCTAATTTTCGCAACGATTGCCTTGGGTCATCCGAAATCAGTGTTTGAGCCTTTCAATGACTGCAAGGGTGCGTTCTTTCGAGTGACTTTTCCTCGCTGGCATACTACTTCGTTGGACTATTCTAAAGTCATATATTTTGCCACAACATCATAACGGTTGATCTCAGGTATCCAAAGAACTGAATTATTTCCGTTGCTGAGCGACCAGCGCGAAGGCTTTCATTGAATGCGACTCTTCGATTATAATCCGCACTTGGTTTCAATCGCGGCCATTTTGAAAATATGATTGTTTACTAGAAGCATCAGGCTTTCGGCTTTCTAGGACGTCAATTATCTCTGGCGAAGGCACAATATAGCAGAAAATTTAAATTGAAATTTATCCGGATTTTGGTGACGCACCCTGTATTTATGTATATAAATCAAATAAATATACGTTTCACTCCAACTTATTACACCGTGTGCATTCACAGGATCAATGTTATTCCATTAGATCACTGAAAAATTTTACGCGCTTGCACAAAAATTCTTTAACGATAAAAATGGTAAAATCTTTCACCAATAACCACAGAGGAAGTACAGTTCGCATCTGATTCTAGGTCATATCTGGGAGTCGATTGTGTATTTCGAAATGAAGTAAAAATTACAAAAACAACATTGAAAGAAAAATTTTTAGTATTTGTAACTACAATTACATATTATTATAATTATGATTATTACTGCTATATAATGAAATATAATAACAGTAACTGTAATAGTAATGTACATAGTTCTAACAACAAATGTATATAGTTGGTAACCTAAAATAACTATAATTATAGTTATTATAATCATAAAATTATAATCATAAAATAATTGAAATTATCATAAAAAATAATTAAGTCTATAGTGTCAAATTTAATCTAATGTGAGTCGCCACTGCTCCTACTAAATATATCGTTATTTTTTACCAAAATGATAGTGAAATTTGACACTATAGATTTAACAGTGTGACTATAATTTTATAATTATATTTTGAGACAACCATATTTTTTATATCGATCGCTATAACTTCTATTGTGTTCACGGTATTATTCATTCGAATAAAGTTTCAAAACGCAGATCGATAATTACTTCGATTTTTGCTGTCACTGAATAGAGTATGTGTTTCATAATTTGCATTAGTAAAAAAAAACCAATTTTCATAATCTGAAACATTTTGAATTCTCAAAAATCTCATAGTAATTGGTCTCCCGATCACTCTTATATCATTTTTTGCGATAAATTTCGTGTAAAAAATTTCTTGTAAAATTTTATTATTAACATCATTAGTGTTAAATATGTTAGTGTTATGACTAAAATGTGGAATTTTAATTTTTTTTAATCTAATGTTTCAAGACCGAATCATTCAACTTCGAAACATATAACTTTCAAATTAACATTATGCATTTTCTAAAAAACTTTTAGAGTGAATCTCATTTTGAAGAATAAGAAAAGAATCTTTTTCAAAGTTCAATCTTCACTTTTTAGAATGAGATTTCATTTTAAAAAATTTAGATATTCCCGTGACATTCTATCCAATCAAATATCACATTATTTGTTCCGTATCATGTATGTACAGTATGTCCCATAACGATTAATTAATATTTATAGGGAATGAACGAAAATGAAATTTTGAATTAAAAGTTCCTTTGCCAATTTTGGTTGAGACCATATTTATTTGCTATCTATTTATTGATTTATTAATTTATTTATTTGTTAACATGAAAAATTAGAATAAAATTTCAATCAGGATAATGCATAGCAAGCGTGAGGAGTACCATGGCATATTACATTCTTGCATATTCCAGCTGTGTGTTGATCTGATTGATCAACTTTAATTGTTAATGACTCGGTAAGTAATAGTCTGAGCCAAAATTAGCAAAGAAACTTTTAGTTCAAAATTTCATCCTCGTTCAATCCCTGAAATATTAATTAATTGTTATGGAACATCTTATATATTAGACAATCTTTTTCGATTTATAAAGAAATAAATCTATAAAATCTCTTGTGAAAATAAGAAGGACGATAATTTTATTCTATCGATGATTGTGCCTTCGTGTTCGTAATTCCTTTGATCTGCGTAATTTCTAACGGAATAAAGAAGAACAGATAGAGAGAACGATGTAATGCAGCAACAGGAAAACAGCAGATGCGCCCGATCATTTAATTCAAGTACTAGATAGAAGATCTCCGTTGCCAATGAAATCGGGGCTAATCGAGCGAATAATTATCGAATAAAATCTGAATGTGTAAAAATTGCTTTATTTTTCAAGACTAGCGCAAACAGCAAGTTCAGTATTGCAGAAATCGATAAATGCTTTTACTGAACCATTTAATTATTGAGAAAGAAAAAAATGTCAAAATTAGCGAATTATAAAATTGATAATTATTGAAAGTCTCACAAATCTCCCAAACTTCGAAAACAAGAAATTAAAAGGATTTTTATTTTAGAAATAAATTATGAAAAGTTAAAAAAAACACAGGTTGTGTACCACAAATTACAATTTATTATTTGTAATAAAAATTAATCTTGCTAATAGGGACTCGGACCGGACCGAAATCGAAACCGATAATCGGATCGAAATGTTATGTAGGTTAATGGACCGAAAATGTTTTTCGGTTAGGTTTCAGTCCAGTTTTCGGTTCGGATTTTTTAACCTCTTCGGTATGTATTAGGTGTACAACTTTGTTTCCGCCGTTTTCCTATAGATGGCTTTAGCGGTAAGTGGTGGTCGAAATAAATAGATCATAGACGTCATACAATAAACTTGGGCATCTGTCAACATAACCCCATAGAAACATTAGTCGATTTGTGTCTGCATCATAAAGTTATTCTCGATTGAAAATGTCAGTTTACGAGCCAAATTCTCGTCATTTGCGGGAAGTTTTAATTTTTTGCTTCAATATGAAGAAATCTGCGGCTGAGGCTCATCGAATGCTCTCAAATACTTATAGTGAGGCCGCTATTAGTGAAAGAACGTGGTGTCGTGAGTGGTTTCAACGCTTCAAGAACGGTGATTTTGACATCGAAGACCGGCATAGCGGTGGAAGAGAGAAAGTTTTCGAAGATGCAGAATTGGAGGCATTACTTGAGCAAGACTCGTGTCAAAATCAAGAAGAATTGGCACGATTATTGGGAGTGACTCAACAAGCCATTTCAAAACGCCTCAAAGCCATGGGAATGATTCAGAAACAAGGAAATTCGGTGCCGTATGAATTGAAGCCGAGAGATGTTGAACGGCGTTTGTTTGCTTGTGAACAGCTGCTTGAAAGACGGAAGGGATTTCTGCATCGCATTGTGACTGGAGACGAAAAATGGGTTCATTACGATAATCCCAAGCGCAGAAAATCATGGGGAGTCCCCAGCCATACTTCCACGTCGACGGCCAAACCGAATATTCACGGCTCCAAGGTCATGCTCTATATTTAGTGGGACCAGTTCGGCGTAGTGTATTATGAACTGTTAAAACGACTGAAACAATCACAGGCGATCGGTATCGAACGCAATTGATGCGTTTGAGCCGAGCATTGAAAGACAAACGGCCGCAATACAACGAGAGACACAATAAAGTGATTTTGCAGAATGACAATGCTCGACCTCATTGCGAAAGTGGTCAAGACATACTTCGAAACGTTGAAATGGGAAGTCCTATCCCACCCGCCGTATTCTCCAGACGTTGCTCCCTCTGACTATCACTTGTTTTGATCAATGACACACGGCCTGGCTGACCAGCACTTCCGGTCTTATGAAGAAGTAAAAAATTGGATCGATTCGTGGATAGCGATCTCAAAAGATGACCAGTTTTTTCGACGCGGGATTCGTACGCTACCCGAAAGATGGGAGAAAGTAGTGCCAGCGATGGACAATACTTTGAATCATAGATGTATAACCAGTTTTTTACAATAAAGCCTCGAATTTCGGAAAAAAAACGGCGGAAGTAAAGTTGTACACCTAATACAATCATCGACTACAGTCTACAGCCATCAAATACCTATGATGTAATAACCATACATATCCCTACGGTTGAACGTCGGTCTTATGGTGAACAACAAGAACAATGCGTTCTTCTTTTACAATCGAAAGAGAGAGAAATGCTCGTCTGTGGTTGATCGGTTCTTGTAAAAATGAAGACTTAACACCTATGACAGTTAGTAAATAATTGTAAAAGGCATGAGAAAACCGAGAAATTTATTTAATGCGTAGCTTATTTTCATGTTACATTTCTTTTGCCACTATTTACTGACTCAGAAGGGATTAAGGGGAAAATAAGGATAGTCTTCGCCCATTTTTATAAGTGTTTTAAAGCAATTTCATTATTTAATTTTCATTATAAATTCTCTTTATTTACAAATGTTATGCAAAAAACTTTAACGTATCACTTATGACGTCATGATCCAATATTGCTACCACAGCAACTATTTAGAAGAGTCTTAAAGAAGAAAAGGATTTTAAGTAGCAATATTACAGGGAGTGTTACTTTCTTATTTCCTTGCTTAATTATGATCGTTTATGTAAGAATAATATGTTATTTTATAGAAAATGATCAAAAAGCTGTAAATCATTGGTGACGCTACAAATCACTGATTTAGTCGACGTAGATGACGTCACAGAAGATAATAAAAGTGAAACAGCAGCAAAGAAAGAAAAAATGATCTGTTTATTTTATACTACTTTAGAGTTAGTATGTTCATGCTCGTTTCTATCAATGCAGTTTAACTTCAATCTCGATTCAACTAACTCTTCATCTTTTTAAGAATTAGAAAAAGATGAAGAGTAAGAGTCTTAACAGAAAGGAAAGAGTCTTAACAGGAAGAAACTGACTTATAATCTTAAGACAATATTTTATGATTAAGACTCAATTCCACGATTCACGGTTAATTATGGTACTCTTAATTATGGTTCAACTTATTCCTCATCTCTTTTCAATTCTAGAATTGGAAAAAAATAAAGAATAAGTTAAACCACGATTAAGAGTTAATCGTGAATTGTGGAATTGAATCTTAATCATAAAATACTGTTTTAAGAGTTGGAATTAAGTGTCATGTCTTTAATAACGCACAAGAACTGTCTTAAGATTATAACTCAGCCTTCTGCTAGAACTCTAAGTTGAATCGAGATTAAAGTTAAACTGCATTGGTTGTAGAAACGGGCCCAGAAACGGGCCTTATACTGCTTAGTGCTACATATCTCCAATTCAATATTGTCTTAAAATAAACATGAATTTCCTTAAATATACAATTTATGCTTGTTGTATTACCTTTCTCTACTGATAATCATATACCGTAATCGAAAAAAACTTAAATCCAAATAGTTATGGTCAATAAAAGAACCAAAACCGCTTGAATTTCGGATTTTTTCGATCGATATCGAAAAAGACTAAAAAGACCGAAACCGTTATCGATAAAAGGACCGAAACTGGAACCGAAACTGAAAATTGGGTACAGCCTCTGACCATAAATTTCATTTCGGTTCGAATCCTTGCTTGTTAATAACATAAATTGTTTTAATTAATTGCTAAACTTGTGAAATGTTATTTATTCGGTATTATTGACAAACATCTATACGCAAATCATTATTGTATCCTCGAAATTTTATATCGAAGAATATTTTTACAGTTTTCTTAACGTTCTTTAATAAAGTATCGAAAATTTGGGGTGTCTCATCAGGGTTCACCTGAAAAATTACAAATATCTATATAATTTGGATAAAATATTACAACTACGTGTATGTCTTAATGAAGTAGTGGAATAGCCTAGTGAAAATTTTTCTTATAATTTTTATATGAATTGGAACATTTTTCAGAAATACTCTGAAATATGCGGGAAGTTTACAGTTCTCTCAGAATTTTTTATACAAGTGAATTCTGAAATATTCTGAAATTTCTCATCCCATAATTTTTAAAAAATATTTAAAAATTTTTTAGATTTTATAACATTTCATCAGAAATTATGCTTACAAAAAATCTTAGAATTTTTACGATATTTCATAATTAACATATATGAAAAATTCTGAGAAAAGATATAAATTTTCTGAGAAGTGTTCTAATTTGTATAAAAAATGTGAGAAAATTATATAGAAATTCTGAAAAATTATATAGAAATTCTGAAAAGTTATATAAAAAATTCTGAGAAAATTTTTTATCAGAGACACAACAATAAATCAAGAGTTGCATCTTCATCGAACGAAAATAAGATGCGATCATGTTTTATTAGATCCAGATCCCAGGATTCTTTATTTAATGGAAAACGGGAATTAGAACGAAGGCAAGGAAAAAACGGAACTGACACCGTTATCTTGTGGCTTATCGCTCTGTGGATACGTGCCACAAGTTGGAAGCATTAGAGCGAGTCGTCAATGCAGATAAATGCAAATACTAAGCGCTATTATGTCGGCCGAGACAGTGTAACCGTTGGTCCTTTATTTTGATTAAGGAATTTAATTCTTTTGACCAGAAATCGGACCTATAGAAATCGATGCCGATTACGTTTGACTATCTATATTTAAAATTTCTCTCTTTTTTTATTTAAGGGTGGATATGGATTTAGATTATGAAATGTTCTCATAGAGGAAAATGTTGAATTTGGCTGGAAATGGAGAGATATGAGTTACTCGAAGTTTTACTACTTCGAGTAATCACGGAAGTAGAAAGAGATGCGAATCACTTGAAGCGTTCTATAGAAGATATCGAGTAATCAGGAAAAGAACAAGGTGCGAACTACTCAAAGCATTCTACCGCTTCAAGTAATTATAAGGAAAGAAAAGATGCGAATTATTTAAAGCGTTCGCTTCGAGTAACCATAAGAAAAGAAAAAGTGCGACTTACTCAAAGTGTTCTTCGAGTGGTTATAAGGAAAGAAAATATGAATAGTATCTCGAAGTAGCGAGTGTCTCTTCCTCGGTTTTAAGAGGAAGAGAAAAAAAAGAAAAAAGAGGGTAATTGTCGAGAAGTTGAGGTAAGAGTGAGCAAAATAGAGAGAATTGAAAATTATAATAGATGGTCGTCGTTAAGAGAAAAATTCTAATTATTTACTGTTTCTATTTATGTTTGAACAAGAGGCGAGGTTGGCAGCTGATATGAGGAGTCCTCACGAAATCGGTGATTCCTCACCAGGGATCCTTTGTGAAATGTCGGAGATCTTTTAAGTGACACTGCGATTTTACTCCCGATTGCGAGAACTAAGTTATTCAAACGACCGACTACTGAGCCATTATGTTACTGTGATTTAGAAAGGGCTTTTGCAAAAGGCTCTTATAATATATGTATACTTATAATATATGTGAACGCACGTGGTGCGTTGTTTTTTAATAGTTTATCTTTGGTGATAATTCATAATAATTCTTTTTAGGAATTTAGATTTCGAGACATAGGAATAACTAATGGAATTTGTTTGGAACGTACATTAGAAAAGATTTCTTAAAAATAGGATGATTAAAATTGTTTGTTTGTAACTGAAAAAATAATTAGCCTTATTCATAAATTGTAGAGTCATGCACTAGGCATGCACGTCTTCTTGATATTGATAATTAATGTCGAATATTGATAATTAATATAATTTTTATATGATGCTTGCAATCAACTAGTTAATTCGTTTGAAAATCAATATTTGATCGACCGTGTTATTGATTCTTTATCCTAAAGACATCACAAATTATTCGTAATTGAAGAGAGAAAAAGCAAATAATTTTTCTCCACAAAAGAAAAGAAGATCTGAAGACTCGTGGAGTTATCAGGACGTAACAGTTTACTTTTCGAGATTAAATTTATATGCAAGTTTATGCACGTAAACATCTTTCCAGAATGGCGACGACCTATTATTTTTTTGTGATCATTAAAATTATTATTTTTTAAAAATATTATATTCGCATAAAAAAAGTCTATGATAAGATTTGTGTGTAGTTAGTCAAAGAAGCGTACAGTCTTATCTTCGCGAGCCTTATCTGTCACTAAGTTATACGTGAAAGATTACATTTTCAACATTTTTTTTTTTTACTTGTTTTATGTCGTTAATCTATCATAGAATTTTGCATGTCAATATCGAAACTTCAATTTCATAAAAAAATTAGACATTTCTATAGTAACTTGATTTACTAAAGAATAATCTCAAATATACTTTTTTACTTTTTTTTTTCTTTAAAATCATGATAATTGATAGTAATCAAGAACTATCACGTTGGTCGAAAACTGAATAATTCTCAATTAAACTACTTGATAACTGATCTGATGGAATATTATAATAATTATATTTTGCGCGCTTATTTATAAGTTCCCTACCTTGTTTTGCAAACTTAATGCCATTAAAAAAAAAAAGAAATTTACAAAAGGAGAAACAATCATAAAATAGATTCTATATGTAATAGCACATTTAATGGCACTATGGTACAGTTCCACAATTCACTAATTCTTAACTGAGATTCAATTTTCATTTTCTCTTTCCAATTCTAGAAGCAACAGAAATACAATATATCAGTAGACATTTAGAAATATGCACTCGTTTTTTTTATTATTTTCATATTTATCGACGTTATATAAATCATATTTATGTAATTATGATATATTATTGATATGTTATATAAAATTTACGCAGGAGAAAAAAAACATATATTCATTGCATCTAAAATATTCTTATGGAGAAGAAAGAAAAAAAAACATATCATTTTATCCACGCCTTAGAGTATCTAGTATCGGTCGCTAATTGAATTTATCTAAACAATGAACAAAAATAGCTCCAAGAATAAATTAAGATAAAATGAAAGAAATATATTCCAATAAGTGCCAGCGTGAACGTCGTGCGTGATAATAATACATTTAATTTATTAAGTTATAGACTAAATAATCGCGTTTCATATATTTTTCGATATACATTTTTATTGTTTATTACGCTTTTTTTTTACTTTTGTCTTCTACTATTTTATTTTATATATATTTTATGTTATATTTTATGTTATTTTATGTGCAGTATTATATAAATCTGTCTTCTGACTATATCTTTGACTAAATTTTACATAACATTAACATTTATATTTACTTACTTTGGACTCTTTTTTACATAACTTTATTTTTCGACGTAACTTTTAATTTGATATAGACGTATATTTGTTTAATCTGTGATTTTATTGTTTCGCATTTCGATACACTCTACTACTAGTATTATTGTGGTTTTATCTTACTAATGTTTTTATTGTTTAAATAATTTTGTATACAATTTGCACTGTGAAGAGAATAAAATTGTGAACGTGTTTTATGTATAATACTGTGTGTACTGTGAATAATAAACTAAATATTATAATATTATATTGTAATGCACACCGATATCTGCAGTGATTTTTATATTGTCTTATCTTCCCTTTGATTTATTTAAATTTATCTATTAACAAATTAATTACATAAAATTAATTTTTTTATCCATTGATTTCGTCGAAAATGATGTTATATTAAAGCGAAATAAGATGAAAGATTTTATGTAATTCTGAAAAAAGTTTAGAAGAAAAACAATTTTTATCTCTTGCTGTTTTTCTATAAAGTTGATAGTATTTAAATAAAACATTATTAAAAATCAATATCCTCTCTATTCCTGTCTAAACTGAGTCGAAAAGTCCTCTATCATTTTGCAATTTTCGCATTTAGTTAAAATATTTTTTACTAAATATTACTAAATATTGGTTTTCAATAATTTTATATATATATATAAGAGCATATATACCATTGCTATCTCCTTTTCGTGATATTCTCGGACGTACGATGCATGACTCCAGGCATGTTTTTCTTGAACTTTCAGACTCGGCATCCAAAAAATCAGGATTCATCCGATGCAACATTTTACGACTGTTGATCCAAGGAATATTCAAACACGATTTATAGTCTGTAACAGTAGTAACGTCTCTGTGTCCACAGAGTGGGATCCATCCACCGTATGACAACAACTATATGTTTTAAATATGTTTATGTATATAGAATTAAATAAGAATTATTAATTCATACGCATTTATAAATGTTAATGTTCTGGCTTCTGGTTAAAGTGCGAATAATGGAAAACTACATGCTACATAAATACATAAAAAAAAATGATATAATTTGTGTTATAAAACTTAAATTCATCCAACAATTTGGAATATTAAAACAAGATAACTGTCTTTATTAATATGGTTTTCAACCAATTTGCTTATTACTGAATGAATTATTAAATATTGTTTTAATTTTATCTGCTTGCAATATCGGTTTTTCAATTATTTCTTTTTCTTATAATATTTCTTTAATGTAAAAAATGTTAATAATGCTTTATAATGCTTTTGATAAAAATAGAAAACATATTTTTGTCTCTATTAGTGAATCCTCTAAGCGACGATGGCCCTATTAATGTGCCCCCCAATTTGTGTGTCTATCCACATTTGACTCATTTTAATATATAGTTACTGAAACAGATAAATTGAAACTAATTGTTTATGTTAATATTACATAAATCATTTCAATTATATTTATTTCAAAGTACACTCATAACACAACGTTCTCAACTTCAATATAGAGCACATTAATAGGGACAAATTTAAAATCTTACGATACGTATTACTGGATTCACATAAATTTCTCATATCTTTCGAAAAATATTTAAAATACTTTAATATTCAAAAAAATAAAATATTATCTTCGGTACCGTATGCATTAATAATTTAACTTAACAAACAAAATTTTTTTCTTATTTATTTGTGCGTTTTCTTTATGAATTATCAAAATACAAAAGCATACTAATAGAGACAGGCATAATAATTAGGACAGTTATCTTAGTTGTAACTCGTCAAATTAACCTTTGCCATAATCATTGTTATCATTGATTTATCAAATGAATATAATATTAAGATACAAATTAAATTAATAAAACAAATTAAATTAATAAAACATGTAAAATTTATAATGCTCAAAGTATGATATTTTATAGTATTTTTATTATTGAAAATAGAATTATTTTAAAAAATGCATTGTGTTATGACTTATGTTGCACTATTAGATTTCTACACTATACAGTATTTTTTTCTGTCTCACATAGATTTTTCCCCGCTTCAGAACTTCTTTGCGATGTTACTGTTGCACAAATATAAAACACATACACGGAGAGAATTTTCTTTTAACATTTATCCTAAAATATAGGTATAGGTAGTTGTTGTACAATATTTTAAAGATTTTTACCATGCACTTCAGTAAAATTGATCAAACTTATTTTATACTTTATTGTAGTTTTAATTAATAAATAAGAAAGATTTACATTAAAAAATGCTTTGAAATACAATGTTGTCCCACGATTATCATATTTCCAGGATAAACTTTAAGAAAAAATTCT
>NW_017259536.1:3361847-3365868 GCF_001594045.1 Atta colombica | reverse complement strand
TATATCAAGAGACACAGTGGTTCGCGCCAAATGGGCGCGCAGCGCGAAACTGCCTCATTTTTTATGCGAATTATTTATATTACATTAGAAAATTATTTTAAATTTCTACTTTTTTATTTTATTGATATTATATGAAGATATACAGCGATTTAAATAAAGATCCGTGAGATCTAAACATTTTTTACAGATTTTGCAAAATTCTATTTGATGTGAATTAAAAATCACATGCAAAATGCAGATTATAGTTTTAGAAAGAGTGAATCTTTACCTTTTATTCATGTTGTACTTGCTAATTATTATGTAACTTTTTTTACCAAGTTATTAAATATTGAAGCAAAAAATGTATTTTATATATATATGTGTGTGTGTGTGTGTGTGTGTGTGTGTGTGCGTGCGTGTGTGTGTACACGCGCGCGCGCGCGCGCGCGCACACGCACGCACCACATACACGCACGCACACATACACACACACGCCCACATACACACGCACGCACACATACACACGCACGCACGCACGCACGCACGCATGCACGCACGCACGCACGCACGCGTGCGCGCGTATGTATGTATGTGTATGTACCTATATATATAATACTATGACACAAATATGCATAATACATACTTTATAGATACACTTGTGGAAAGGAGATGTGTAAGGACATGTGCTTCGTAGAAAACTAAAGCCGTACCTTCAGAACCGAAAGCCAAATATGTAAAATCGTGTAACATCACGTGATGCTTACGCTTCCTGAGTGAACTATTGATCTGCAGGTCATCGCATTAATTTTAAATCATTATGGCGACAATTGATATTGAGTTCTATAACTGCAGAGAACTCAAGATGAATGACAGGAGTCAACTGGACTACTATCAACACTATTCTATTTCTGTAATTTGTGATTTAACTTTAATTTTAGTGATATATTTTCTAAAAAAATTAAAATCGATTTTTTATTAATGATTCTGTTAAAAGCATATATATAATTGACTTAATTAGAGATTTAGTTACCTATTTTCTTCTCTCTTATTTTCCTAAAATTTAATTCTTTTAAAATCTTTTATACACAGTATAAAGATGAAAGAAAAGAAATTAAAAAATATTAAAAGTATTAAAATATTATATTAAAAAGAAATATTAAAATCAAAATTAAAATAAATGTTAGATAAAATATTAAATCAAAGTAAAATTTATTATATCTGCCAAACACTAAAATGAATACTTATTACAATTCTAAATGACTTAAATATTATTTAAATTAAGTCATAATCCAAATATGTAAGAGGATAATTAATTTGGATTATTACGCTCAAATTTAAGAAATACATAAAAAAACACATACTTTTTTAGACGAGCAAATTAAATATTATAAAAATTATAAATATAGTATTTAAAATTCATACTTTTAAAAAAAGAGGAATAGCAATTTAATTTTAATTAACGTAAATAGAAGTATCTCTTTAATTTTGCTATTTGAAATATTTTATGGAAAATTTAAAATTTAAAACTTGAATTGAAATTACGTAGCGTGTTTTAGGTAACAAATATTGTAATAATATACATATGTAAAATGTTTTATTTGACATATATTTTATTTATTTTCTTAACAGACTATTTAAATATTAAATACATGATAATCAAATATTTAAGCAAAAGAAAAGGAAAGGGATACCCGTCAGTCATTATCCGTCTCAGGTTATGTTCCAAAATTTACTGCCAGTACTGAAAATTTATAGTGCACGTGATGTAAACTATATATAGATTTTCAGTAATGACAGTAAATTTTGGAACACAGCCTAAATAAGATCCATTATACATAAAAGTCGTAGTAATCGTAAAATTGTAAAAAGCGAAGTTATTATTATAAAAATTTTGTCTGTGGCAGCTCTAAAGGCCATGGCACATGAAAATTTTTAAGCTTTAAGCCATAAAGAATGGACGAATCACAATCAATTATTCTTCTCGAATTAGATGATCAATTTCTTATAGTTTAAGGCTTAAAACAGCTATTGTAGATCCGGATTTACGGAAGGTGTGTGCGAGCTCCTTTAAGGTCGTTTGGCATATACAAAAACTTAAGACGTAAGACTTAAACAGTAAGCGAGTCAATCACAATAAAGACCATAATGTAAGCAGTAGGGAATTTAATATGTTGATTTTCTTATTACTTAAATTTTACGTTTTAAGTATGGCTTCGAGGGAATACATATCATTTTTCACATATATGTATATTAATAATATAATAATCATCTGATTGTCCCCAATCCAATCGTTAATTTTTAACACTTGGATGACTTACTTATATGAAGCCTAGGATATTTAATTTTCTTACGTTATCAATCACGATCAGACGCGAGTAAAAAAAGCAACAAAAAGAATGAATTTTAATTAGAAATGGTTTTATGTTTCAATATAGACAGACACGGACAATCCGATGATAGCTGTTTACGGAATAAAGAATTAATTACAAGGAAGAAACAACAATAAAAATATCGGATTTCTATTCCAATCGCTTTTAAGAGCATTCTCTCAACAATTGCATTCGATAAAAGAAAAGAAATTCAACGAAAAGGAGAACGGTTTCTCGTTTCTTTTCTTTTCTTCAACATTTGTGTCAAGAGATTTGACTTTTCGCAGCTTGGTTATGTCGGTACGTTAAAACAGCCTTTTTTTGCAGCTTCAGGCCCAGTTTTTTATTATCTGGTTAACTTGCGGTTAAGCTTAACCTAATGTTTCACCCAATTCTTCTCAATCTCGAATTTTGCAAAGTTACAAATCGTTAGTCACGGCATTTTCACCGAAGATCAAAGTTCTTGAAGACCGTCAGAGATTACGTAAAGATTATACAGAATTTATTACTTCTTGTTTTTCTTGAATTTGAAACAAAAAGAAGATTACTTTTTGCGAGACTATTGTTCAAACGATTAAATGTTAATATGTTAAAAACGTCCACATGGAATAACAAATCATGATAACATCAAAATGACATTAAAAGAAATTTTAAAATGACATTAAAATGAATCGAAAAATAATTGAGAAAATGACTTTTAATGATCATTTTGACATCATTATTTTGATATCATAATAATTTATTCTATCTTGGATTATAAATCGTATTGCAAGTTGTCCTTGACGAAGGAGAATATATAATAATATAGTCGGTCTTCTCTATATGATAGGCATATGTACATATGAACTACACGTTGTATATTGTGTGCAAATGATGGCATAGTCCAGCATACGTCTGCGTTCCGACGTAAAATATTCTTGCACGTCGACGCGATGACAGAAGGAAGAAACATTCGCAGTTTTTCGATCCCATGGGCAGCATCACAGTGTACAAATGTAGCATTCGCTTGCTCCAAAAGCTGTTTCAATGCCGTTCTTTGATTTCTTCGCGTTTTGCCACGTGCAAGGTATTTCTCCTTGGATACGTAAAAAGCACGAAGCTGCAAGGGCACAATTCCGCAATATGTAAAAGATGTCGCGTATAAATTTGTGTATTTATGCTCGAAAGAAATATTGCAACGCAGAGGAAGAAACTTATCTTATATCGTAACATCGTCATATTATTTATGTATGAGAGATCAGTAATTAATTTATCTATAGAATAGTGCGTGATCCGTTACGCTTTCATGTCGAGACGACAAGCAAATTTCTTTCACTTCGGTTAAGAAAGAAAGGGCAAATAGAAAAAAAGAAAGACATTACAAATTTCATTATACGAAGAACACGGTCATGTTATGCGTCACGTAAGTGACGAAAATGTAAATCGCATAAATGTACGTTGCAAAATGAAGCGAAAGAGATGCCACGAACATTCTGCATGGGAAAGCCGATGGAACTCGATCTTCCGTGAAATCGAATTGCGACACGGTTTTCTCTACGTGGTCGATAAGGGACGAATGTCAATGTACACGTCGCTTAGCTATGTTGTATTTCGCAGCAAGTTGTTCTTGTACCAAGAAAGCGCTCTTCTGCCGGAATGGAATACGAATGAGTGAAACAACAAAACATTGAGAC
>NW_017259536.1:3352361-3361747 GCF_001594045.1 Atta colombica | reverse complement strand
TATATATGTATATATATACATGTATATGGAAAATTCGGCGTGACTGAAACTCTCTTCCATTTAATCAGATAGAAAACACGTACACTAGACAGATTTGTCTGGAAAAATTAATAAAAAATGTAGCGTATACTTCGATTGGTTCAATCAGTACATGTTCTGTTATACACATGTTCTTTATTTAGGTTTAATCCTTATGAGCTTTCTACAATATGCCATTACCTAAGTTTTAAGTCTTAAGCCGTAAGAAATTGATCAATCACAGTCGAATGTGAGAAGAATAATCGATCATGATTGGTTAATTTCTTATGGCTTAAGGTAATGACTTGTTGCAGAGAGTCTATTAATTGACGAGAACACAGATTCTTGCATAAGGCATAAAAAAATCAATAGTTTTTTAATTATTTCAAGGAAAGGAAAGAAAGTAAGGCTTTGATTGATTCATTTTCTTATGTATTATGTATCATGCATTATGCAAAATGTCTAATTTAATACATGATTGATTTTCCGAGTTTTCTTTAATTATTACACACAATGTGTCATTCGTGTCCCGAATTATTTTCATCACTTTAACAAATATACAAAAATTATTAAGCGATTTTTACATGTTTTAACATCTTTAAGTATTTAAAAATTATGTACTTAAAAATTTGTATGTAAATGTTATAATAATTACTTGATGCTCCTACTTTTTCAAAAAAAAAAAAGAGAAATGTGCAAAAAACGAATGACCCAATCGTGTATACTAAGGAATGTAAATAGAATCTAAACAAAAACATATGTACGATGATTGAATTAATAAAAATTTGCGTTACATAATATAATTTTATCCATTTCTCACGAGATAAGTCCATGGGTATTTTTTAATTGATTCATGTTCTGTTCCATGATTTGTTTGCTGTTTATATTGTTTGCTTTCTTCTCAGTGAGAAATGATAATGGAATCGACGTCGATTTGATATCGATTTCACTGTCATTTCACTGGGAGTTTTGTTCGTTTTACGAAATTTCTATTTTGCGCTTTGATCATATTTTCATTATTGATATTATAGCGGCAGTTTTATTGATGTCTTATCTTTTGCATGTAAATTTTTTTCATTCGTGTTTAATTATTTGAGTTATCGTAAATTGATCTTGTGTTTTATGCAATTAAATTATTATTATTATTACATATGAATTGATTCCGATAAAAAAGAAGAGTTTCTAAGTTTTTTTAATGTAACTATATATATTGTTAATACGTTGATAATTTTAAAGTTAAATTTATGATTACGGAGATGTCGCTCTTATCGGCATTTCCATTTTAGAGATATATAGTATGTATAGGACGAGAGGCAACGAAGAACTTCCAAGTTTATGTGGGAGAATCTGTCGCCTATAGTTCAATGAAAAATCCCTAATCGCGTCATTCGTATCGCACCTGACGCCTTACAATGCTCAGGATTAAATCTGTATTAATACAATTCTATCAATAACTATTAACAATTAAACCTATACACACGATTTATTTTTGCTGGATTGTTCGCGTTTCAATAAATTGCTAAAACTACATCACATAGAATTTTTAGTAATTCTATATAAATCCAGCAAGAAAAAATGCAGTGTGTGTTGTAAACTTTACTTATTACATTCAGCATTTATCATATTAAGCTAATGCAAATAGGCTATTTATTTAATACAGGCTATTTATTTATTATATATTTGTATATGTATACTTTAATGTACATAATGCAATTAGATCTCGTTAAGACTCCTAAAAATTAAGCAATCATCACTATTTGATGACAGCCCTTTATAAGACTGGTTATCTATTTTTAGAATTAAATGAATTCCACATATTTTGTCATATCTTAAAAAAACTTGAAAGTTTCTTTAGATTCTCATCTTATTATTAAAAATTAACATGCTTTTTTTTTCTATTGATAAATATTTGAATTGCAAGAAATTGTGATAAGAAACAAAGTTGTAGAAAATAAGAGTCTTATGCAATAAAATAGACCCGTACACAATTATGTAAATATTATTAAAATCTTTTCTGAAATGAATGCGCTTATTATTAAAAGGAGCTTTTTACAGAAGTCTTTTGAAAGAAAATTACACAAAAGCACAAAATATGTACGTTATCTTTCTGCTAAGATAAATAAAACATGAGCAGACATATGAAAAGTTATTTCGAGAAAAATTTCCGTCATCTTATGGATACAAGAGTAGAGTTCCACGTGTGTGTGACCGCATAAATTACATACTATTTACTACACATTCTGTACACACATAAATTACCCACTATTTTATTACTACTGTACATTCCATCTAAATTTATAGACAAATAAAACAATACATATTACCAATATGAGATAATGACATAAACTCTACGTCAAATAATTATATAACGTTGTATAAAGACTGACATAGAAACTAAAATGCTTTGCATAAAAGCAGAACATCAAGTCATTATAATATGATATCAGAATGACTCCAAAATATTTACGATTCATTTTAACGTCATTTGACGCCAATCTGGTTTCTGATTATCATGTCTTGTTTTGTTTTTGATATAATACGGCAGTTAATTAATTTTTTACATTTTTTTCAAAATTTTCGAAATTAAGGAAATTAATTAAAAATTTCGTTGAAAAATTATAATAATAAATATTAAAAAATTATATTACAGCTGCGAATATAACATAAATTATAAAAGATGACCTTTTACATAATTCGGATTAATAAATGTAGGTATCATAATTAATTCAGTACGTGATAATTAATAATAATATACAAGTGTATTCTATTACTATATTATATATAATTTCCATGTGACTTATTTTATTTATCGAATGTAATTTATTAACTATATCTACATATCATTGTCATTATTTCCATTATTACATCATATGTTGTATTTTATGTAGAAAAATCGAACCGTCTCGTATTTCTTAAGTATCCCCATACAAGTATCACCTTGTACATGTTTGCATGCACGTTGCCTCACGTCTTCCAGGTTCCGTGAAAGCAACAAGTTCAACTACGATCGGGATCACGTTTCTTCGCCACATTACCTTACATAAATATGTCTTTTCGTACTAATAAAACTTTTATTTCGTGCGTATTGTATGAGAATGTGTGTCGCATCTCAACCCCGCGTGCGTCCTGGGTACGGCAAGGAAGGTGAAGGATGGCGAGAGAGGGTAAGTTACGCGTCGACGTATGATTTCTCTGGCGCCCCATGAAACGCGCATGGCAGTTGGAACAGCGCGTATTTAAGGGCTGATCTCCGGCTGTTCTCGCCACTGTCACACGGTTCTCGTCCGGGCCTCACGCTGATCACCCCACGCGACACTTGTCTTTGCAACCCTTTGTCCTTCTTCATCGAGCCATCGTCCACATTCACGTTCGCGATACGTCGACGGTGATCTCCGTTTTCTTCTCGTTCACCCTCCATCTCGCGCGTTACATCGCGAGACATCCCGCGATTCTCCGCACCATCCCATCGCCTTTCCGTACGGACGTCTGTCCAAGTCACCAAGCCAGAACTTCGGGGATCAAATTCGGGGATATCACATCCCTCGTGCAAATTCGCGGTCCCATTCAGACTGACTCGAAGTCTACCGGTGCAATAAAGGGGGTGAACAAGCGCGACGAAGTTGTAAGCCTCTTTTGCTGACTATCTGCTCTCAACGATCATCTTCTTTGCTATCTTCACGCTTTCAGGTTGGTACTGTCCCGAATGTTTAAATCTAATGGGCTTTCTATATATAATAAGCATTACCTAAACTTTAAGTCTTAAGCCGTAAGAAATTGATCAATCATAATCAAATGTGAGAAGAATAATCAATTAAAGCTGAGGTAATGTCTTATTGTAAAAAGCTATCATAATTTTAACTCGCTTACGCGCGCGCAAAGTGAAAGACTATATTAAAAAAAAAAAAAAATCATGCGGTATGATTCAGATTTGCGTTTTTAAAACACTCAAAGTTAAACACATGCAAAGTTATTATATAATTAATATCTTTTTAACAGAATCTTCTTTAAATTCATAAATGAATTAAATTCGAATCTAATGAGATTTGTTCAGATCTTTATGTCAATGTTAAATGTTAACGTAGATTTGTTAATACGGTTATCTATAAAATTATAATTTATAGGATGGTATACACAGTTATAATATTATGTAAATATAATTAATATGTAAATAAAATATTTTTATATCTAAAGCTTTGATATTTGATATGATAATTGAGAGATTGTGTCTCACTCTGCATAAAAGTACGCATCTATTCTGCCACGTCTGCAAAATTTAAAAAAGTTTATATAAAAATATGAGTTTATAACGAAAATGTGTTGTTAAAAATTCTTCGATATTTCTATTTTGCTTCTATAAAATAGAAACTTATACAAAACTTCGTTGTAACTATGTGCAATTCAATATTTCCTGATATGGGGACAAGTTTTTATATTTAGTTTTAGAAATCGGACCCACAATCTATTCTTTTTTCTAGAAATAACTCTTGCACACCCACGAAGAATATAACTTCATTAGGGATTGAAATGTTAAAGTGACTTTGAAGCAATTGAGCAAACGTAATTCGTTTCAATGCAGATGTTTTTCTTTTTCAATGGTTGCGTTCATTCGATTTACGAGCAAACATCCGTTTATTATTTATTATTGACGTAGTAACACGTACGTGTTTGAAGGCAAAGTACGATCTTGTGTTACATTTATATAAAAATAAAAATAAATATATAATTTTTCTACTAAATTCCAATTTTTAACTAATATATAGAAAATTCTTAGTTGTGTAATGAAATGTAGAAAATTATCGTTATTATTGACAGTAGTATTTATTAGCTTTTTTTTGCTTACTAAGAATACGTTTTCCTTTGACATTTTTCGAAAATTCTTATTGAGGCAATGAATTTATTTCACAAACAGAATTTATTTCACAAGTGAAGATAATAAACAGTGTATTTTATATATGGATCAAACATTTTACGTAAACATCATTTTAGGTGTATATTGTATCATCTATATACAAATCGAATCCTTTATTTATATAATTATTAAATAACTACATTTTACATTATATAGAATTTCTTAAAATTAAGAAAAATAGAAATATATTCCTCCAAAAATTCCAATTTTCAATGGTAAAGATATCTTTGAAGTACTAATAAATTATTCTTAAATTACAAGAAAACAAGAACGAAAAACTTTTTTATGAATTAAATTTGAAAAGAACAAGTGTAAGATTATTTGGTGCTCAATATGAAGTACATTTTAACTTTTAATTAGAAATTTAATTACGATACAAGATGCCGAAGTTCGAAAAGTTGTGATAAATTGTGATCTTCTCGTTAAAGAAAAATTGATTTCGAATTTTTTAAGATGAAACGCTGTGCATACAATTTTACAATTTCAAGATTCTATACATCTATCATGTATCGATAACATGTAAAACATTATCACACAGATGTGAGGGCACACCTAATCTTTCAGAGGAATTCAATTTCAAAATTTGATGTCTTAAGCTTACATTCGAATAAAGCGAATGAAATTGATGACGAACGTTTTATTTGACTATTTAGTAACGTGAGAGTTCATCTACTTTTGAAATGTCAAACTCGAAAATTGATGTCTTGAGACATATATAGGATAAAACGCTGTTGAATGCCGTTTCTCAATACAGTCGTGATAAATGAGTTTAAAATTATCTTGCGGTTCGACGCGTAAATAATTAATGCAAAATATCAATAAATTAACGTAAATTCATATTTGTAAATGTAAATCTATTATAATCAAAATTGCCATAAGATTAAAAATCAAAGAAATCAGAGAAATATCAGGGAAATTAAGAAAAAGTTAGGGAATTTTACAAAAATTCTGGAAAATTAAAATTCTTTAAAGAAGTTTAATGTACGTATATCATATCTATTTTGGAATACTATCAACTTAATAATTAAAATTGCAAACAGTATAAAGTGATTAATTAGTTATTAATAGTAATTGACATTGCTATGTTAAACTAATTTTTCAATCAAATATTTAATAGTTTTCCAAATCAATGGCAAAAATACAAAAAAAATTCAAAATATTATTGAAATTAGGAAAAATCATGAAAGTTTGTCTGGAAATTAGGGAAAAGTTGTGGAACCTTAGGATGAGGAATTTGTGCCTGAATTACTTCAATTACGTTATATGGGATAAAAAAAGACATTATATACGTCGATCATTACGAGAGACTGATTGTTCGTTCCTCGATTTGCGTTTTATCATCCTTAAAACGATAAATGTTCTGCAATACGCGTGGAATGAACATAACAGTTGGATTACAAATTGCATACCGGTATTGATTTAATCAATTCTCTCTGTACGTATTACTATTTCTGTATTACGTTGTATTACTATCTCGCGTAATAATATACAAGCTCCATCTGTATAAACGAGATATAATACGGCAATTACAAATATCACTCTCATTAGCATTCAATTAACGTAGGCCCTTAATTAATTATGTGCGCGATTCAACATTCTTATCTTTTCTTTTTATTTGTTAGTCTTTAATTTCATCTTTTTTCAGCGCGTTAATTGGAATCACCGCAAAGATATTACCGCAAAGATAAAAGGAAATAAAAAGGAAAAATTGCAAATTAATTACTATTTTAATAAAACAGCTTTGCGGAGAAACAATTATACACATTTTCTATATTCTTTTTAGCGTAAGTTAATTTTTTCAAAGCTTTCATTACTTATCATAGAATAGATAAGAGAAACGAATTTCGAAAATCTTATAAAAGCTGTTCGCTTCAAATATATTATAGAATCTTTTCTTTTTTGCTTCCATAAATGATATTATATATTGTATCTTCTCAACCAATCTTTAGAAATTTAATATTGGCTAATATTAAAAGACAATAATTAATTATTTTTAATATTCAAAGCTGTTCTTGAATACTTTTCATTACTTCAAATAAGTGATTAATTACTATCTTTTAGTAATAAATCGGCTAGTATTAATTTTCATTGCGTAAACGATGTTCCAAGTGATTTTTCAAATTATGAATATGATGAATATTTTAAAAAGAAGTGAGTATGGATGCGCCATTCTGCTCCTAAAAAAACTTATGGGAGTGAGAGAAGATATCCGTGAAAATCCGGCAGTGAACGTTATTTTTTCGTTGCAACGGATAGGTATTAAAAATCGAGCGCGAACACAAATGACACTCGTTTACACGCAATGCATATTTGTCATATAAATAAGTAAAATGATTTTTTCGTGTTTCTCGACTATTTTTACAAGTAAAATATATATATATAAAACGAAAAATTTTTTATTTAGTGTTATCTTAGAATAAAATGACAAATCGCTCTGCCGAAAAGGTATTACGATTTCTTTTTGTTCTTCTCTTACAATGTCATTCCGTATTTTTATATTTACGAAAGTGTGAAATGAGATAATTGTGAACTATAGATTTAAATAAAAAATGAATTTTTGAAAATTAAATATCAATTTTTCATACGAATACTTATTTTTATAAATTTCGTAATTATAAGACTTCATGTCTCGAACTTAAGCATTTAAATTTAAAAAAAATTTAAGCATTAAAGATTGTTATAGGCTTTATTTCTAGTTCCGATCGTTATAAGCTTTAAATTCTTAGTTGTATTCATATATACGGTTGTAATAAATCATTTATTATTAAAAAAATTTAATATTAATTTATAAATTAATATTAAATATATTTAATTTTTTTAATTAAAATATGTACCTTAAATATGTACCTTTCTTTTCCATTTTTAATGATTAGATTTTGTTGATTTGTTCAAAAGTTACAAATTTTTAAACATATCACTACTCGCATTTTGGTATATATATATATATATTTGCAAAAATAAAATATTTAAACAAATAGAATTTTTAAAATTATGTAAAAATTTTTTATTTAGAATATTTAGGAAACTACATGAATTTTTTAAATCATTTAATTCATTAAAAAAACACGTCAGACATTATAACGACCTCCGTGTACACTTAATGCGTACAAAAAACGGTGTATACGGTGAGGATTAAATTGGCCAGTATTAGACTTCTGCATAAAGGAAGGCTTTTAATTATTGTACATATATTACGGATCTCTTGTCATATATTATGGAATTTTAAACGATATCTCATAAAAAGCTAGTCTTCAGACTTAAAGCTCGCGGAAATTTATTCTCATTTAAGTAAATACTGAAAATTACGCTCTTTCCGCTTTACAGCTTTAAAATGGCTCAACAGGAGTAAATCCGGGAGTGACCTTATTATATATACTGAGACTCTTTGATATTTCGAAAGCACGTGGAAAGTTCGCAGCTAATATTGCGCGTGTAAATAGGCAAAAGTTTTTAAGTTATATGGACTTCTTGCAATAAGTTATCTCTCTTATAGAAATTTGATATTAATAGTGACGAATTTATCACTTTACAATTAAATTTTACAATTAAAAATATTCTTTTGATATTATTATTGATATTAAAAATATTATTAACAGTATTTTTAATATTCAAAATAAGTGATTAATCGGTCAGTACTAGTATTAAATTTCTATAAGGATAAGTTTTAAGAAATTAATCAATTATATTCGGTTATTCTTCTCACATTCACAGAGAAAAATATTTGTCTGGAGAGAGTTCTGTTTACATTTATTGCTTTATTGAAACAAATTTCATTTTAAATAAAACATATTTTGTTTAATAAGAAAAATATAGTTTTAATGTAAATAATCTTAATTTAAACATTCACTTGATTGGACTATTCCATACATAAACAAATTTGTTTAATTTAAGAAGCCTTTTCTCTGTATTCGACTGTGTTTTCAATTTCTACAAGATTACTTTAATCTTACTAAGATTTAAAGCTTAGGTAATGACTTAGAAATGACTTTAGAAATTATTAAAGTTTACGAAATTTATAACACTAAGGGAAGCACAGTCTTGCAAGATGCATAAGAAAATGAACCAATCAAAATTTATATCATTTCCTTCCTTTCCATGAAATAAGAGACTCTGATTTTCTTACGCTTTATGCGTTATGCAAAGATCTAAGCGCCGGCCTTATATAATTTTCCGGAAGCAAACATGATGCCGAATGTACTAATCTCTTTCGGCTCGGAAGAATTGCGCAGACAGAACGGATGAATCCTGCATTTGATATTAATAGTGATGAATTTATCACTTATTTTACAATTATAATTAAAATATTAAAAAATTTTTTTTTATAAATAAACTTTTTATTTATTTAAATTTCTTTAAATTATTATAATATTATAAAGTATTTTTCAAGCCGTTCAATTTTTATTCAAAATTTTTTTTCTATCTCTTACAATTTCGATAATATTTGCTTAAAGAAAAAATC
>NW_017259536.1:3349457-3352261 GCF_001594045.1 Atta colombica | reverse complement strand
CTATTATTATTGATATTAAAAATATTATATATATTTTTATAATATTAATACTCAAAATAAGTGATTAATCGGTCAGTACCAGTATTAAATTTCTATAAGGATAAATTTTAAGAAATTAACCAATCATACTCGATTATTCTTCACGTTCACAGAGAAAAAGATTTGTTTGAATTGGAGAAAGTTCTGTTTATATTTATGTTTACGATAGGTTCTGCCTCTAACCATATGCAACTTTTGCAAGTTTAATCGCGATCGTAATATGAGAGGTACAAACTATTCTGCGTCTGTATCATGATGCAAGTAGACATACTTGCATCATGATTTGTATCACATTCATATCGTCCGTGGACATCTTCCTATATACGGAATGACGTAAACTCTCCTATGTGCCGCATTAAATTCCGATATTTCTAACGAATACGACTGTTTCGATGCCACTATTCCGCTTGATCTCACCCTGAAACAACGCGAGAGAGTTTCGGAGTTCAAAATGATAGCAGATCGATTGGGGTGACGTCTCGTTGCTCGTTTGACATTATCTTGTGAATGACGTACTCTATGTTCGCCTTGAGATAATTTCTGCTATCTATTGATAATCATGAAATTCAGTTGTTCATTGGAAAACTTAAGAATGATTCCTTTTATTAAGAGAAAAATGTTACAAAAGAGATCGCAATAAAGAAGGATTTTAAGTAGCTAAAATATCACGTTAAATTGGTAGTTTCATTAAAACCTTTTTTCGGTAGTAAAAGCAAACAGAGATACAAGGTTCGTTAATGCCATATTTTTTCGTGTTAAACTCTTAAAAACTTTCTTCGACACTCACTGATAAATTACTAATTTATACTTAAAAAGTATGAAAATACAGTTGTGCAGTTCACAAAGAATGTCTGTCTTATAATGGACTCTTATAACGACTTGTATGCGCAAAAAAGTAGTCGAATTTAAAGCCTTTCAAGTACAATAAACGTAATGTAAACAGATCCCGCAATTATATGAAAAGTTTTGTCATTAGAAATACATTCTAGCGTTAGCTGTCTCGGAAGAAATGAAGAGAAGTAGAGTTTTTTTTCACATATTCGCTTTCACATATTATGATCGCATAAATGATTTATTCGCTTATGAGAAGAATTTGATTTCTCTTCTTTTTCCTCTTTCTTTTTGCCGAAGTTGCTAGATTTATTGGAATTGCCCACGTATACATATTACTTTGATGTAAAATAAAAGCAAATGGCATTTAAGCTGATGAATATGATGTAACTCAGTTATTACGCTTGTTGGATGTAGAATGCCATATAAAGCAAAATCTACGAAATATGAAGGTTTCTGGAACAAACTGACTTCCGATCGAAGTGGAGAACATTAATAGAGGATTGATATCGACAATCTCTTTCACAATTTCTCTCCGTTTCCTCGCAACTAAAATCATTTTCGATGTCTCTCTCTGATAAGATAAATACCGAAAATAATTTTTTACGCACTTTACAAGACTGGACAGTGATGTACAGATACAGGACAGTAGTAGTTAAATAAAAAAAGAGAGAAAAGAAAAAGAGGGACAGAGATTTGAGAGGAAGGATTACATTATTACACTGCAGACATGAAATCAGTCGAGCCAGAAAAATTGGGACAACAATAATCAAGAATTCCGATACAGTGAATATATATAGATATTTATTTAATCCGGAATAAAATTTTTTAAGTTCGATCATTATTTTATGCTTTATTGATACTGAATGCCTTTAAAATCATATCGAGAAGTGAAATCGAATATATCGAATATATTAAGATTATTATATTCAACATTAACATTAACAGAAAAACATTTGGAAGATATTACTATCAATATTTAATTTTAATTAATTGTTCTTGACTATTAATAGTCATTTCAGATAGATGAGCTTAATTATTTTTTAAAATTAAGTTCATCATCTTCTTTTTGCTTACGAAAAAGTCAGTTTCAACAAAAAAAAAAAAGAAACGAGAAGGATATCTAAAATTCTCGATCCTTTCGGATGAAGTATATACCTGTATGATTGCTTTTGGTGATGAAAGAATATCTCGTCATTTTCCCGCTTTCACGATATTAATATTTCATCGTACTTTTAAAGATAGCTGCGTGAAGTTGATTCGCGTAACGCGTATAATAGTATGATTCGTATGATATGTACGGTTCGTATGATATGTATTATTCCAGTGATATCGGAGAAGCGAAGAACATAGCTGGCACTTTCAAAGTACATGTGTGCTGTGCGTATGCATAACATTACTTATGTATTAATGATTCAAGAGAGATTTCAAGACACAATATATGAGATATGTGTTGATGTATTCTGTCCATATCTATATCTTTCATATGCATATATTTATTTCTTCATCTTCGTATACTTATCATAGAATGCGATTCCTTTAACTAAGAATTCTTTAACCCTCCAGAGTGACAGTGAATCTATTGGATTAATTTAATTATGAATTTCTTTGACAAAAATGTTAAACAATTTAATTTATTTTATATAACATTTGCAAATTTAAATCATTTTTATTAAAATATGTTAGAACAGTAAAGACGCACTAATGTATATTAAAGCTGTTTTGCTTTAATTTAACATTGATTTAGTTTTATATGAATATAGAAAGTAAAATATAGAAAAATATAGAAAGTAAAATATTTCGAATTGTAAAATACAGATTTTACTTAAGCATAATAAAATATATATTGAGGATTTTGATTTAATTTGTTTTCATATGTATATTAAACACATATTTTTAAGTCAATTTATGTATACGACAACTTTAATATGCAT
>NW_017259536.1:3345184-3349357 GCF_001594045.1 Atta colombica | reverse complement strand
ATATATAAAACATGTAATTTTAATGTATAATTATATATAATTTTATATAATTATATATGAAACATTTCTTCCCGGGAAACAAATTCGTTATTAGTATTTATTGTTTTTTGAATGAATTATGTCATTTTGATTTCTTAAAATTAATTAGTGACTGTTAATTTACATAAATTAAATAAATTTTATAAATAGATTCGGTATTAGTAATTGATTTTGGCGTCAACTCCGGAAAGTTAACTTATTATTTTTATTATTATGAGTTTATGTATACGCGTTTTTATTTATAGGTTACCAAAATGAATACGAATATCTGTTTTTATATATATATTTTTTAAATGGATATATGCAATAATGTAAAACAATTCTCGTATGTATATTAATCTGTAAGACATTTTTTGCTTTTAAACTTAAACTTCCACGTTAATAACAATAGCGTTTCTATTCTGCTGCAAAAAAGAGCGATCGGTGTTTATCGCAGTTATTATCTTAATTCTTCTTTCCTTAATCGCTCTTAAGAACATTTAAGTACACGATAAGAATCGAAAGTTTCATAATTACCTCTGGTCATTATCTCTCTTGGAAAATTTCCAATGACCAAAATCTCTCTCTCAATTTATTCTCATCTGTATATTACTTTTTTAATTTTTTATTCATGGTTGCAATTACGTTAAGTCTAAAACACGTATAGATCACGTACAATTCAGGCAATGATTATGCACATAGAGGAATATACACGCATATCGGAATGATTGAAAACGCACGTTTTTAGCATTGAGTCGTATTATCTATTTGTCGCATCGCCAATATTTACATACACGTGCTCTTGCAGTTGATAAGCAAGCGTAAACAATGCTACAATCATCTCTTTAGATCTTTTAATTTCTACATTTCACCAAAACGGAGTTAAGAATAAAAAATTAAATCAAATTTGTGTTAAAAACAGATTAAATTGAATTTAGACTGAGACGACGTGTTGATAATCTAACACAAAGACTTCTTTGCCCGAAATTATTCTTTTTCGCCCAAGAAGAAAGTTAAAATAATATCAATTTGATGTAATTCACTGATTAATGGTCAAATGTCATTATTTATCCTAATTCAATGATATGATATTATTTTGACTATTATTCCTCTTAGACATTGTATCTATATATTTCTGAAAAATATTTGAAGAGCTTTATTTTTTAATGTCATTGTATTAGACTTCTCTTAAAATATTTACTCAATTTTTTTATGTGTGTGCGATCTAATATATCTCGTTCATCTCGTTGACTCTTCCACTCGTTTTTTTCTTCTTATTTTCCCTCTTATTTTTGGCACAAGCTTTTGTGGACGTCAAGATAAATTTGTACGATCGCGTTTATTTTGCGAAAGAAGAGGAATACTTTCCAGTTAGAAATGACAATGAAATCGACACCAAATCGATGTCAATTCGAATCGACATCGATTCCATTGTCATTTCTCATTGGGTTATTACAAGAATCATTTTATATAGCTTAAAATATACAGAAAAGAATCTACTTTAAAGATAAATAAATAAAAAAAAATTTCGCGATCATTTTGGAAGATTGATCAAGAAGATACATGCTAGACGCTGTAACGTAAAAAGATTTTAGAATCTCTCTTGAATATTTGTGTCAACATATCTTCTTAAAAGAGAATTTCTTGATATATGCTTATACTTTTTCTTCTTCCTCTTTCGAGACTTGGAGTGGTGGTTTTATTCAAACAAACTTTTACTTCCGACATCGTAACGTGTGTCTACGTACATTCTATCTGAATGTGATATATAACGGCTCGTGGCATGCATAAAACACGATTACTGCTTTCATCTGTGAGCGTGGCGAATCAGCAACAGGTTGCCTATTTGCCTCAGTAAACTTTATACCGAAAGGCTTCTCAAATGGAAGCTCGAAAGAAAGGGAAAATAATGTATACCTATCTTCTTTTTTTTTTGTTTCACTATTCGACTTGAAACATTGATTTAAAGGCAGTTGTATTTATAATTCTATGTACCTTTTTTAAATGATTATAAGATATCAGATATGTTTAGAAATTTATATAAAATAATAATAAAAATACATGAAAAACATATACATGAACTAATACGTGTTAATTAAAAATATATTAAAGTTTATTGAGGCTGATAAAGTTGTAGAATATTTTAATGGCTTTCGAACGATCAATATATATTATTGAATTCGATATTACACAATATTTCATTGATTGTCAGGGGACAATGTTGAGAGTTTCTGTGGTACATTTTATGAATAAAAATATATCTTTGATACATATATCTTTGATATTGGTCGTATCCACGGACTGACCAATATTTTACAATTCAAAGAACTTTTTTATTCGCACATTGTATTCAAATCCTTAATCCCAGATTAATAAAAGATTAAGAAGATTAATAAAATATTGCACAATATCAAATATTGTTTAATAATATTGTTCAAGAGTCGCTAACATATATCTATAGTTTTACTGGGTAAAATTGTTAAAACTCTAAATTAATTTTTAAATGATTGAAACATAACTGAAAGCGTAATGATGTGTATAATAACTGTATTAACTTTATTTCATTGTACTAATATTTCCTTAAATATAGCACTATTATCATGATAATTTTCGGTTTCCGAAAAAAAATACATAAGAAAATGTAGAAATAAAACAATCCCCGAATAGTTGCGAGAAAAGTTCTACCTTCCTTTGTCCAAGTTGCTTTGAAAGAAATTTCTTGTAGGAAATTTTAATATGTTATTTAAATAATGGAACGCGAAGTTTTCTGACGATATGACTAGTTTCTTCCTCTTATAAAGAAAAGAAGATATCGATTTATTCGTCCTTTGTCCACAATGGAAATTTTTGTTCCGACCTTGTTCTATTCCTTGTTTTATTCGGCGTTATCCATTTGAACAAAATAAAGATCTATCTAGTCTGAGCACGGATACATTGACGTAACGCAACGTTTCTTTTCTCTTTTCGAATTCGTTTGTAGAGAATTCGTTTCCTCCTGTTCTTATCAATAACTTCTATTTACTTGATATATCTTTTATATTACGTTTCCTATTACGACGCTTCGTTTTCCTTTCTTGGATGATTCTTATCATTTCTAACATTACTCTCGTATGTACAAAGTAATTCATCTTACATGCGTTTCGATGGAATACATTTACGCTATGATTATAAATTATAATATACCATCTGAGCATAGTATAATATCGAAAAGCGCGCAAAATGTCTATTTGATAAAAAAATTTTATTACGTCGCCTCGAAAGTATGGAAATCATTTTATGCTGTTTAAAATATGCAAAAGAAGCTGTTATTTTGAAAAAAAGGAAAAATATTTAAATGAATTGAAACTGAAATAAATCTAATTGATACTCTTTAAACCTTTTAGAATCAGGGTTGGACGTGTATTTAAAATACTTTTTTATTTGAGAAACATTTGATAAGATTATTGTATTTTGTATTTTGTATTTCTACGAGGCACATAAAAATATCTTATATTTCATGAGAGCATAAATATTTTATATTTTGTACTTCAATATTAATAACGAAAAACTGAAAGTATTTTGTATTTCAAATACTAAAATTGATAATAAATTTTATTATTTGAATTACAAAATATAAAAAACTTGCAATCTTTCGATTTTAAATACAAAATCTTTTATATGCTTCGTTGAAATACAAAATATTGCAAAGACTGTCTTTTAAATAAAAGTGAAATACATATTCCTATCTAAAGTGAATCTCACTTTGTAAAGTGAAATCTCACTTTTAAAGATTGAAAATTGAACCATTCTTTTCCAAGACTTAATTTTCATTCTTTAACATGAGATTCCATTCCAAAGAATTTAAAGAATATTCACTCCGAAATTTCCTTAACTGGTATTCGCGAGCGTATGTACTTTAAATAAATGTTTCAGTTGTTTGTTGAAATTATATCATTGTTAACACGTTTCTCTTTCTGTAGTGAGTCGTTTTTAATAAATTTTATATTTATAATATTAAATGGTTGCAATTTACACATCCATCTCAGAAGATGCTTTCTCTCAATATCCAACTAAGTAATGTTTGAAAATCCCACTTTAGATCTTGCAATAATATCCAGGAATAACTGTTTACAGAGTAGCATATCCAGATAGCACAAACAGATAGCACACAATATT
>NW_017259536.1:3338521-3345084 GCF_001594045.1 Atta colombica | reverse complement strand
AATATATGAGCAATATCAGATTAAACAGTTGCTAAAACATAATATTTTAAATAACATCAAATAAAATAAATATAGACATGATCAACATCTTACTTTCGAATGGATATCCTCTTACTTTCATATTTTCAATTATCCATACACATATTATATTAAATTCGATATCAATCAGAGCACTAACCATAAGAATATCCAACGTAACGACGCGTTATTTTACTGTGCGTTATTTTACTGTGTACATAGTGAAGAAAATTATTTGTTATCAGATGAAATCATATGAAATCAAATGAAATCATGTAATCTGTGGAATAATATTAGGTGTACAATTTTGCTTCCGCTGTTTTTTTTTCCGAAATTCGAGGCTTTATTGTAAAAAACTGGTTATACATTTATGATTCAAAGTATTGTCCATCGCTGGCCAATACTTTCTCCCATCTTTCGCCAATTCTTCTTGATTTTGACTCGAGTCTTGCTCAAGTAATGCCTCCAATTCTGCATCTTCGAAAATCTTCTCTCTTCCACCGCTATGCCGGTCTTCGACGTCAAAATCACCGTTTTTGAAGCGTTGAAACCATTCACGATACGTTCTTTCACTAATAGCGGCCTCACCATAAGTATTTGAGAGTATTCGATGAGCCTCAGCCGCATATTTCTTCATATTGAAGCAAAAAATTAAAACCTCCTGCAAATGACGAGAATTTGGCTCGTAAACTGACAATTGAGAATAACTTTATGATGCAGACACAAATCGACTAATGTTTCTATGAGATTATGTTGACAGATGCCCAAGAGTATTGTATGACGTCTATGCTCTATTTATTTCGACCACCACTTACCGCTAAAGTCATCTATAGGAAAATGGCGGAAGCAAAGTTGTACACCTAATATTTCAGCTAGTGGTTTGACCTTCTCGGTCAAAATTCAAGGAATGAATATCAATATAACTTAAAATTACATAAGATTGTGAAAAACATTTATTATAAACAATTTTTCAAAATTTCATTGAAAAAAATGTCTGTATCATTGGATCCGCAAATATGTCAATTAAGAAAGTTTTTGAACGATACCAATTGAAATTATAATTCATTTCCAATTTATATAAATATTTTTTATTTTTTTAAATAATAGCTTCTCTCATGTATTTTAAGTTTTTTAAAACGATTTCCGTACATTTCTAAATTAGAGACAATGCAATAATATTGTTAAAGATGAGATTAAAATGGAAAAAATTAAATTGAATGTTACATTGATTTAAATTAGAAATGATGTTATAATTTAAAAGTTTGACTGTACAAATTTAGAGGGAAATAATAATAAGGAAAATAATAATAAGTTTTTTAGACTGCTTCACGTATTGATTTTACAAACGTTTTATACATTCTATTTAATTTTTTACTGATGTACACGGATGTCGATTAATTATATTGTGATGTTATTAGTTATTTTACATGTAATGTTATTTTACAATGTCATGGCTACATCTGAAGTTTTCTTTAAGACTAATCGCTCTTAGTTGTGCTCTCACTTATGTGGTAAGACTTGTTATGTGTTGACTTGCCGAGTACTGTTACGACATTTTCCTTCCGAACGTCGACGTGTGAACAGGACATCTAATTTTTTATTATATTTCTCAATAGAAAAATAGAAATATTTCTCAATAGTTCTTCCAATCGTATTAAGAAAATCATATGTCTAGGAAGTCGGGCCGTGCCCTGTGGGTCAATATATGCGGATATACTCGCTTCATAGTATAATACAATTGTAAAGCAGAAAATAGAGCAGAGAAAATGGCTTGTGATTTAAATATTTGTCACGTCTGCTTCATTTGCTCACAGGAGCCTCTTGCACTTCGAATTTTATGTTTCTAGATTCTGCAAACTCATTACATATATTTAATTGTTATCTATATTTCTATCAGATTATTGTATATTTGATGAGAGAGCAAATCAATTTTGCTGCGATAACATTTGTTTCATGTTATAGTAAAATTTACTTTCTTAAATCAGCAAATAGAATCATTTTTCTGAGTTTTGCGTAGAAATATGTTAACTTATTAAAGTAAACAGTCTATCATCAGAAAATGCAATTTTATTATTACATGTAATTATTGTTGATAGATTGTTGTAAAAATAAAAAAAAAATTAGAAAATAAAAAACAAGATAGAATAAATTTGTTGTTGGAGCAAAACAATTTGCAAGTCTAACCCTTACGAAAAAATACACTTTGTCCAAAGTAACACTTAAATTGAGTATATTAACTCCCAAATAAACCTCCAATTTGAGGATAAACACTCGATTTGAGTGTCTTTGGATCGCCAAGAGTGTATTTTTTCGTAAGGAAAGAAAGTTATTATTTCAGGGAATAAAATAGTTCTTTTTAAGAAACTTTTGACGATAAAGTAATTAATTGTTGCAACAGTTAAATACTGTTTCAACTCTAATTCCTTTTGATCTCATTGCTATTTGCTAAACTGAAAGATGTCAGTGATGAACAATTATAGAGTAAAATCGTCTGTTATGAGATAAGCTTCTAATATGAGAAACCATGGAGTTTCTGTTAAACTAATACGCGCATGTGATTGGTTCTATCATGAACTTATTACTCTTAGGGTAAAATCTATTTAGTAGAAAATTATTAGATCATGCATATAGTTGCGAAAAAAGATTTGTGAAATTAAATGTTATCCACAATATAATATCTGTAAATTTAGATGTAAAATTAGAAGTTTTATCGAGATGAATCTTTAATAGCTGTTTATTATAAATAAATATTCGGTAATAAATTCTACATGAAGCAAAAACTAATAGGAAAATACAGGATGTGATGATTTAATTGTAAAAATTAGATTTGGTAATTGTGAAACTGTAAGGCGTGGGACTTAAAATATAAGGTACTTAATTTCTAAAAATTAAGAAATTTAAATTTTATTTTTTTTCTGACGGTTTTATTTTATAATAAATATATTTATAATAAATATAAGTTTGATATATTAATTGTAATTGATTTCTATTGTTAAGGATTATTGGGTTGTTCAAAAAATCATTGCGTTTATATATAATTAAGGATTATTGTATTTTTAAAATATAAAGTCATCGAAAAATTATACAATTACTAGATACAATTAAGATTGAAAGCTTTTCATAAGTTTTTTCTTGATTTCCTATTATAAAATATCATTTTATATAAAAAAACCCTTGTGTCTCACAGAGATGTTAGAAACATTTTTCGAATTAATAAAATTGATAATTTTAATACAAATCTTTACATACAACAAAGTATAGCTATTATCAATTGCTAACTTTTGGCGATAAAACTTGATTACATTTCCTATAACTTTGATGTAAAAATAGGAGTTAAGGTTAAAAATTAAATAAATTACAAGCCTTTAGAAAAAGGTGTTTCATATTAGGCATTTTTATTCTATTCTTCTTTACAGTCCGAAAATGATGAGCTCGACGCTGATGATCCTCGTATCCGTGACGACTATGGCAGTCCTCTCCGGCGAAGCTCTCGCCGGATCGCCTGGTATTTCATGCAACCCAGGATTTCTTGATGAACTTCCACCCAGATTCCGTAAAATCTGCATGGCATTCGCCAGAATATGGGACGTTAGGGACATGAATGACTTCATTGACGACAAAGGTAATCGCCTGTCTAAGAGTGGGATTTCATTTGTGTGTTTTTGTCGTACGACAATTACATGCAGAACAGAAAGGTCCTCGGATCTCTCTATCCTATAGCCAATCAACAGGCTTGAAAAATTTGTCGAAAAATTTGTACGATAAAAATGCACAAATAAAATCCCATCTTTAGCGAATCATTCGCTCTATCGCCACGTATACATCGTTAAAGGCATATGATACTTTAATTTATTTAACGACTAAAAGGCAAATGTCATGCGATTGCGCACGAACAATATATGCCTCTTCCTATTCTTTTTGCTATTATTTGCCTAATTAATTTATATTATCGCCGCTCGAAACTTTGTCAGTGTACGTGTATATATAATTAGTTTTAAATTCTGCGCCTGAACACGCCAAGGAGATAATGTAACTGTGAAATAGTGTCTCTGAAATCATTACAAAATCTCCATGTAATCATCATTTTACAATCAGATGAAATCATGAAATAAAAAATCTTTCATGTAGAATAATCAGAAATTGTAATGAAGTCATGTGTAATCAGTAGAAATTATTTTAAATTTCTGTGCAATTATTGGAAATCATGTGTAATCATTTATAATGAAATCGAGTGTGATTATCGAGTATTATTATAAAATTTAAATCTGAAATCAGTGTATAAATAATTCTAATAATAAGCTAATAAAACTAAAGATCAAGAGATTGTACGTATGTTTAGTTTGCTATACTTTTCAAGGCCTACTTAAAATAGAATGAGATATCCACGCATCTCATTTTATCTTAAGCAGATCCTGAAAAATATGACGAATTAATTAGAAATTGTCTAAGCGATGTTTAATCTCTTTTTCTTCAGAATCTCTAAGCAGAGTGTAAACAATATGCAACCTTTTTTTACACAGATGACGCACATTCGCATTTCTTTTTATGCATAAGATTCTAGAAGTGCATTTTGAATTTGTTGTTCACATTCTGTTATCTTAGAAATTATTTACTAATTTTAATTTTAGAATTATTTACTAATTTTCAGATTTTATGGTGATCACACATTGATTTCATCGCAATAATTCATATGATTTTAAATTTATGATTACCTCTGATTATATATAAAAATTTCTTAAGAATTTCATGATTTCGGAAACATTTTGTCCCACAATTATATTAAGTGATTATGTCGTAATGTTTTTAATCAAATAAAAACATTTGCAATCACTAGAAATCCGATAATTATGCAATCATGAGAAATTATTATGTAATTGGATGAAATCATTTATTTTACTAAGTGACTTCATATATATAATGAAGAAAATTATTTGCAATTAGAAATCATTTACAATCATGAAATTGTATAACATCAAACGAAATGTAATCTGTAGGACATTTCAGCTCGTGGTTACTCCTTCGACGCTATCCTGTATACTATGTTCTCGACATCGACTGATTACGGCGATGAGGATAATGTACGGTTTGTGTTTGAATTGTTTCAGAATATCGAGAGAACTTACCGCGGTACGACAGCACTGTCAAGAGACAAGATGTCGATCATGTTTTCTTGCGCTTTGGAAAACGACGTTAGAACCAGGCATCACACTCTGCTCTCTATTCGCAAGCGATAAACGATTCGAGTTACCCTTAAGTTTCTCATTCAATCATTTCATCGTCTAGAAAACTCAGCTCGTCAATGGAAAATGTAAAAAAAAAAAAGGAAAAAAAAAGAAAAGAGTAAGAGCAACATCTCACCGAAAAATGATCTCGTTAATATCGCTAATGGTTTAATAATTTTCATTTTCATTTTTGCTGTATATAAACAGCATTTAAGAGACCAAATTGATCCTCTCGAGCGTTCTGACTCTGCGTGAAAGTAAGTGAAAGTAATATCTTGTTAAATATGGATTTTACGCGCATTAAAGCAATTAGTTTTGCTCTCTTTGTTTGACAAAAGCGAAAACTTTAAAGGAACTTTAATTAACAATTAAACATATATTATATTATAGCACTTATTAACAGCTATTATTCCGTTAGCAGAACAAAAATTTCATATTATAAGATAATTTTATTACAAGATAATTTTGATAATATATAATTTTTTCTTTGTACTTTAATATCCCGACATATTAGAGCACTGAAAATATAATCATGAAACGCTCGAGAAAGAATAATTAGATAGTTACGAAAATAAAAACGAATTTCACAATATTTCATTCTCTTTGTTGATCATATATAATTTTATGAATAATGTCAAATGTCAACTTAAATATTAAATCTTTGAAAACTGAAGCTATCCTTAATTCTATATGTTGCCACATCACAAATAAAGAGTGTATCGCAATGATGTACAACCATTTTAATCTATGCTGTATCACACTGTGAATGTATCGAATTTACTAATTACTCGTCTATTAATTAATCAATTAATTACTAATGCACTACCTTTAACTATTAGATTATAGGCCAGCGATTAACATCGTCATTTTACCAGTGTAAGTACGTAGAAACGTATCGTATCGATTTTCACGCCGACTACTATTTCCAATTAATAACTCTCATCTTCGCGTCGCTTGTGAGGTGATGATCCTTCATATGAAAGTAAAGAATGTTATGCGTCTACGCGTACCATTTATCTTACAAACCAAGCATTTTACGCCTTGTAATGCGATCAGTTAGTGACACGAACAATTAGTCCGAACGCAAGATTCGATTGAATTAAACATAAATTAAATTTGTAAATTTGTTCAAATTAATTCCCGAAATGTATTAGTAATATCTCAAAATCGTGCGGGCTCGTGTTCGTTATTTAATTTCGTTAATCCAAATGAGATTTCCTTGATTATATTTCGATGATTGACAGCATAGAATATTTATGATAAATATTTATCAATATATTCATTTTTAAAATGTTACATAGAATTTCATAAAATATATTGTTA
>NW_017259536.1:3336004-3338421 GCF_001594045.1 Atta colombica | reverse complement strand
ATAAATATTTTATACATATTTTATATAAATATGTGATATTTATGATAAATATAAATAAATAGTATTACTAGTAAGTATTTTTATTTGGATTATAATATCTTATTTTAAGTATTTTCATAACTTTTTTATTGCAACATTTACAATAAATATTTCATAATATTTATAATAAATATTTATAATCTGTGCAATCTAAGACCCAAAAATATTTATAACATATTTAAAATAAGTCTTATAAATATTTACAAATACTTTGTAAATATTGTGTGCTATCTGGGCTATGAATATTTTTTCTAAAGCAGTTTCTCCACAGAATTTATTTTTCACATTTTATTTTTGATATTAATCATTTCTGAGTCAGTTATAGACGTGATAATATTTTCTCCTTATTTATATCTATCGGGCTAATTTACATTTTGTGTGCTGTGAATTTTCGTTAATTAGACAGATTGATGAGTTCAATGAAAATGTATGTTTTTAATATAGTAGCGTTATTGCATTCGACATCGTGAGCATAGTTATAGGAATTAAGACTAGAAACTCCCATCTATCTTTACGATTAAATTGTCGCTGATATCCCCCCATATGTGACTTCAATTTAACTGTAATAACGGCGGCACTTCCTATGAAAGCGCTAGCGCGTTCTCAAAGCGCATTGAGCGTATCAAGCACACGCGGTGCTGCTTAGTTGAATCGAATCGGGATAGGCTGGTATTCATCATAATGCATTAATACGGTTTCCTTCTTGAAAGTAAAAAAAAAAGGAAGAAACCAACGAAGGTGATTTTCTCCTAGTATACCTATATTATACCGCGTATAACAGCGATCGCGTTTATTGCTAAAAGGCGCCCCATGGAAAATACCATTCACTAATTCAGGCGCCGTGCGTGTTTTTCTCGTCGAGCCACGATATGCGATTTTCATACAGAAGAGACTCCCCCTCGTTTGCGTTAACACTCGACATCACGAATAACCATCCTTTTCCATAAACTTGCCAGGCAATATCTATCGTCATCGGTTTCGTCGTATTCAACCATCCCTATGATGAAGGTAAATGCTTCTCCACTTTATTTTCCTTTTTCTTTTTTCATTAGAAGCTGTCCAAATTTTTTATAGAAGCGGAAGCAGATTGCTTCGCATTGCTCGATCATGCAAACCGGCTGCCATCGACGAATATATCGAATTACGGTATCGCGCGATTACGGAAGCTTATGCGTATTACGTGAATGCAGGATATTTGGAGCCGCGTCTATTTTTATCTTTGCTCACTTCGTCGAATTTTTTTTTTGCCAAGTTTCTACGCGAATAAAGACGCCGTAGGCGAGTGAGAAAAATACGAGAAAAGAGGTGATATGTATCCATTTATTATCTGCAGCATCTTTCTTGGGACGGAGTCCAAAGCAGAATTGCTGATACACCCCCTTTGTCCTGTATATAATTTTGAGAAGGAGCTCTGATTGAGAGGACCAGAGCTCTGTTTTTCCGCCGCACGAACGCGATGACATAATACCGCCGCCATAAGAGCGCCGAATTACGACGCTGGCAAACGCGCGCGCACACGCACACGCACACGCCTGCGACCTACGCTGCAGCACGCGCGCGCGCATCCGTGCACACGCCCGTATTGCAGCGATGTATATACACCGTGTGCGTGCGCAACGCCTCGGGATACGCGTGTATGCGTGTGTGTGCGTGGCTAAGGCGCGCGTGCGGCCCCACGGCGACCTTGAGCCTCCCTCTCGGACCCCCTCTCTCCCTTCTCAGTGTGCGTTTTGCCACCACGCAATGCCGCGATCCCCACCTAGTCCATCGCGATGCGTATATTTCCCTCCTCTTTTTCGGCCTCCTCCTCCTCCCCCTCCTTCCTCTCCTCCTTCTTCACCTCCTTTCGCGTCTCTCACCGCGCTCCTCCTTTCGCGCAGTTCCGGAGCCACGCAACTCTCTCGAGGCGCCTCCAACGCTTAAATTTCCCCTCCGCCTTCACTTTTCGTACCGCTGGTGGTTCCAACGATGAGCATCGATCGCGCTGCTTCGCTGATTTTTGATCCGAATTCGAGCACGCTATATAACTGTATCGAGCTTATTCTCGTCCGACGTAAAAAGTATTAAGTAACTTCGAAATGATAAGATGGATATGTCAAATTTCACTTGCAAATTCACCTGCAACATCTGCGAGCACATGCGCTTATCAAGTCAAGATTGCCGTTGCATACTCGAAGATACTTTTTTTATGATTCCCAATATGTGACGTTTTACTCCCGCGATGCGGCCCTGATGTACGTTGGTTAAGAAGTGGGGGCGCGCGATACCTTAGAAGCGTTAGGGAACGAAGAAGGAGAGGATAATGTTTGAAAATGAGATGGAACAAGATAGAACGTTGTAGCGCGCGCGAGAGCGAAAGAATAAAAAAGTTCAGCATA
>NW_017259536.1:3326052-3335904 GCF_001594045.1 Atta colombica | reverse complement strand
AGAGAGAGAGAGAGAGAGAGAGAGAGAGAGAGAGAGAGAGAGAGAGAGAGAGAGACAGGGGGAAACTGCGGAGAACCGCGAGAGTCGAAACTTCTAGCCTTAAGCAATCCCTACCCCTCCACCGAATCGTCAATCCCCCGCCCTTGACCACCCACCCGGCGACTCCCTTTCTCCCTTTAAGGTGGTTCCGTGTTTTGCCGGGTGCCCGAAGAGAACATCGAAAATCCTCTACACGCCTCGATTCCGTGTAACCGCATTTGCATCGCCACCGATGACCCATATTCACATTCTTCTCGGTGATATACAGCAACAGCGATCCCTCAGTGTTGCGTCTTCCCTGTCCCTCTCTCTCCCTCCCCCTAGTTCCCTCTCGAACGGTCCGTTCCCGTCTCCTGTCGTCTCACGGTACCGCGCGCTACCGCCTAGCCTCCTCGTTCCCTCTCACTCGCGCCCGCGATTTTTCGACTGGCGCGCATCGGTGGACCCTCCCGCACGGCGACCGCGCGTACCCTGGCCCGGTCGCACCGCGAACGACGACAGTCACGCGCGATTCGTTCATATGCCGATGCGCGATGCAAGCCGGTGACTCGATTTCGGCCGGCGAGTGCGTATAGTCAGTCGTCTATTTGGTGCTCACGCAACCGATGCGTCACTGGTCCCGGACGCACAGCGGGATCGGCCGGGAGTTTTCGAGACTTTTTTACTCTTTCACACGGGTTTTTAGACACTCTTGGTGATAGCAATCGATATCGGTGATACAACGCACTGTGGATACTGCACGCGGATTATAGGACACGTGCGCATGGTTTCTGCATGACTCTGTAACTTCTTCTGTTCTTTTTTCTCTCCTTCCGGTAATTGGATGGCGTGTCCATCCGTGACGCAAAACAGAGACTAAAGTGCATTTCGAAGTAGCGTAGCCGGTTATCGTTGTTGACGGTAGTGGAAGTCCGTGAATGAAGTTAAAACGGCTGTTCCGCTTGTACTCGTTGACACGCCCCTGCCATCGTTAAGGTCTTCTTTTCTTCTCGCTCGACATTTTATCGCGGGCGTCGCGGAAATGCGGTGGAATTTTGACATGGCGCGGCCGGCATCGTGCGATCGCGGTTCGTGATTGCCGATAGGCAAGGCACTCGGCGTGCAACCGCGATTCTGAAGAACTGGAATTGTTTATGTTTGATGTTTACCGCGACGACGTAATGCACGCGTGAAGCAACGATTGTTGGACCACACGTTCGATAATTTCTCTGTCACGATAAACATATTACGTACGGAGTCAGTGAAGCGAAAAAGGTATGTCGCGTTTATGAAATATCTCAAAGTTATCAACATCTAACATTCAAAACAGGTGACAGTAATGCGAACTTTTATCGCGTGTTCATTCACGGATCGAGATCTGGATGTAGTATACTCTATCTTCGATTATACAATAGCGAGAATGTAAATGTTTTATATGAAATGTTTCCTTCATATTTAATGACTTGTGAAAAATTTATTGATAATTTTATTAAATTTCTAATTAATTTTTTTTTTAATTTAATTTAATTGCTTCTTAACATCTGCAGATATATTTTTTATACACACACATGCACGCACGCATGCATTTCTCAAAAGAAAAAAAGACAGGTAGATATCGTTATTTATTAAACGCTTTAGATTTGAGGATCTTCTCAAGTATTAAAAAGCAATACGTGATTGAGTAACAGAATAGAATAAGAGAAATTGAAAATACAAATACATAAAATACATAAAATAAAATCACAAAAATAAGGTGAAAATAAACTGTAAAAATAGGAAAAGATAAAAATTGAGAAACAGAATACTGAAAAAGAATTTATTGAATCTTAATACACATTTCTTTAAATAGCACTAAGTAAATGTCTATTTACAATAAATTAATTCTTATTCAATAAGAAAAAATGATAATTAAATCAAATTAATGGTTTCTGTTTAAATATTTACTTACAGATATTCAAATATTTATTATAATTTAGTTTTTTCAGCGTAGGTAACAGCAAGATAACTTATAACGAGAGAGAAAGCCAGATTACAGAAGTCGATAATCGAACTTTCTTTCTGCGCAGCTGGACGAGCAATTGGGCACGAGCGCGATCAAGAAGGTAAATACCCAGGTAGCTGCAAAAGGAGCAGTGAAGGTCACGGAGTTAAGCCTAAGGGTGGCATCATGGACTTTCATCAGCAGCAGTTTTGCCTCAAGTGGAATAGTTTTGGCAGCAATTTAGCAACGACGTTCTCGAATTTATTCAAAAGCGAGAGTCTTACCGATGTCACCCTGTTTTGCGAGGGTAAGTTTCTTCACACGTGAAAGCGTATTATTTTTTCTTCTTACAATCTATACGTATTCTTTTGCGACGTGAACGCGATAAATGAGTTTTTCTATCGAAATAATTCTTCAGTATGATTCGAACAAAAGGAGTTCTATTGGCCGATTCGTTAAATATTATTTCGAGAAATTATGTAGATGTATGTAAAATAATGACTTTGACTCAAAATCAGGATGATTGTTGACTTAAAATAATTTAATAATTTCAATAACTTTTTAATAATTTTAATAATGTAGACAGCGCGCGTGTCGAAATATCTTAATAACATTTTAAGACGTTTTATGTCCTGATTTTGGACATATGTGTTGTCTCATAATTAAAAAAAAAAATTGGATCAAGTTATTTTGACTGGGCCAAAGTTATGTGTAAATTGAGTTATATAACTCAATTTTATGATAAAATAATCGTTGAATATTTCGAAGAGTTATTAGACGTAACGCAAGAATCCGAGTAAAATATTGAAGAATTCGATCGTTCCAAGACCTTGACTCTTTGATCTCGCTTATGCAGGTAGAAGGTCGACGCACAAAAAAACAACTTCGTCGAATTGCATTCGCTCGTAATATTTCTAGCGTCATATGCGCTGCATTTATCAATACGAATCGAATTGAATCTACATAAGCGATGAGAAAGTTGCTTTTTTGCACGAGCATAGGACAATTTCAGGCTTTCACTTTTTCGACATCACTTTCAAACAAGCTTATGAAGGTTCCACCGTTATTTCGATAGTCACTTTTGTGTCGTGCGTGATCGAACGTGTTGACGCGATGCAATTAATGCAGCACCGAACACACAATCGATATAACCTATTTAATAGTGATGTAAATTAATTTGATATTCAATTATTTTCTAATGTAAACGTCACGTTTTACATAAACGGTAATCAAATGCAGCGATGAGTTTTTACGTCACAGTACCGTAAATTGTCATATGCGTAAATCAAACATGATAGACTAAGTCATTCCTAACTCGTTTTCTAACGGAAAAGACCACCATGCCGCAATGATTATCGAATGAATCAGTTCTCTTTCTTTTTTTTCGAAAATTTTTTCGGAATTTTTAGAAGCTCCATAAATTCTCAAAACAGTTATATTGAGAGAAATCATTTCGTGTGTCAATTAAAATTTTAACTAGGACAACAAAGTTTTTGTTACTCTAATCGAATTTGTCGTTGTAACCAAATTTTGGCTATTCTAATCAAACTTTGGTTAGAATACAATTTTTTAATTTCTACGTACAAAATGATTTCTTTCAGTGTATAGTAAGTGTGATTAATGAAAAAACATAATAAAAAAATAAAGATGCATCTGTTGCTAAAAATTAGAACAGAAGAAATGAAAAAATACTCGTATGATTCATGTGACAAAAATATATTCACGGAAAAAGAAAATTGGTAAAAATTATTTGGCATAATAACAAAACCTTTACCACTAAAATCGCGGATTAAATTAATCCAATCGCTTCAAGATAAATTTGGCTTTCTACGAGGGAGGATTGACACATAAAAGTAAATTTACATATAATTAATTAGAATTTATTTATGAAAAGTCACAAAAAGTTAAACTCTACATGTAAATCCAAATTAACTGGAAAACGAAAAGCTATCAGATGAGTAAAAAAATGGCACAGACATGATTCTAATGCCATTAAACAGTTCATACAACGTAACAGAAAACCGATCAAATATTTTACCCTAGCTATTTTGCACTTTATAAATCGCGTCTGATCAAACGCGAGTCGCGACTCCTTGCGCGAAAGGGCCAACTGGCGGCGCGTTGCATTCGCACGCTACCACTTCGTCGGCAAGTGGTACAAGTTCGCGGCTGCATAGGAAGTGCAGGGGGTAAACGATTGGACCGGCTCCCTACCCTCGATAGCCACCCAATCGGCAGCGCGCAGAGTCAGTGCGGCGTGCACGTGTGAGTCTCGGTTCTTGCACATCGTCGTGGTGTACGGATGCAGTGTATACACATGCACGTGCACACGCGAATTTCCGTGTGCGTCTTCCCCACCGACGCAGCGAGTGCAGCGGGTGCTCTTGCGGCCCGTTCGCGCGAAACCGCAGTTCGCACCGAGCAGCGGTGCAACGCGCTTGTTTTAGCATTCTGATCGCGCGGGGTTCGTCAATCGTGTGAACGATCGATATTTTCAACAAGTGATTGGTATTGAAATTGCAATAAATAATGAATTCGATTGCACACAATAATGGACGCACAAAGCACACCTATCATAAACAAGTTAAAATGGATTCCGGAATTATTTAATTTTCTTTAAAAAATAGAATAGAAATAGGAAAATAATTCCGATCGGAATTCATTTTGAATGACTTCATAATATCCTGGTGCATATTAAAGTCGTTGTACACTGATTTAATCTGAGCGTAAAAGTGAAATGCAAATAGTCGAAATCTAAAGTTATATATAAATATAGTTCGAAATATAAAGTATAAAAATAGGCAACACAATAAAGTGTATTGAGAATCACGGTTTCACGGTTTATAATCAATTTTTATGTTTGTAATAAACACATATCTTTACATCAATTTATGTACGACTTTAAATATATGCAATGCGCACTGAGTGCGTCCTATCGAATTCGATGATAGCCTCATCGCCTAGAGTGCGATAAATGAGATATGTATTCGATGATGTCTTTAAAAGGGTAAACAAATATCGTAGAAATCGCGCAATCGAGGAACTTTTCGTCAGCTCGAAATGACGTAAATACGCGTTATTGCAATCCACGCAATAATTACGTCCGCGTATACGTATTACGGTGCATACGAGTGAATCGAAATTGCGCGACGTCAATAAAATTCGAGAACTTATCAGAGAAAGTGTGCGATAACGTGCGTATATACTTGAAGCTAAGTGTCAATATATGAAACTAGATATTCGCTGCTTTATCGTTCACGCTGAATAAACAAGAATGTGCAATTTTCGGCAAACGTTCTTACGTTCCGTGCTTTTTCGACGCGGCCAGCTAATGCAAGACGTAATATGTGTGCGATAACGTATGTGTATTTAAGATTTAAGTGTGTATTTAAAGATTCTTCAGTGTTCCTCTAAGTGCGCGGCGTGTGAAGTCGAGTTCCAATCGATCAACTAATCTTCATTGCATGACCGTAGAATTGATCAAGTTAATTGACTAGTTGGTTCACCACTTGTCGCGCGAATTTTTTTTTATTACAAATATCTTCGTAGATATTCAGTGATTGATAAAGCTGAATCATCTCGATATTCTGGTTATCATCGAACTTTCAAATGCAATTTCGATGATAGTGTTGTTACAGACTTAATAACAGGAGATTTAATAACATTGTAAGTAACACCATCAGAAATATGCGTCTCTTCGTTACTGTTATTATATTTCCTAAACTTGTATACATAAAAGGACAGGATTTTATTAAGAAATTTGATCTATTATTTTTATATCGCTCATTACTTATTTACATCAGTCATTCATCTTAATTGATAAAGATAAACGGTCTTAATAGAGCACGTGCAGTACATAATCGGCAAAACATCCAACGAGCTAAACATTTCGTCGAGTAAACACTAATTTATCACGTACACTGGTTTCATATCTATCTAACATACAAGCCGGATAAGTATACCGCATAAAAATGATAATACTATCTCTTGCAGTTAGGTCATAAATATACGAATTTATAACGAAGTCAATCAAGAAATAAGTTACCTTCTTATATTTTCCTATTTTACTGCAAATTCGCGTTGTATGTATTGTAAAGCTAGTGTTTCTTTGTCAAAATCATGATTATTAAATCATTCATATTAAAAAAAAAGTAATATTCAAAAATTTGCATTCTCCCTCCCCCTTTTTCTCTCTCGTTGGACTTTTTCTCAATAGAGGATTAAGGAACAATGAAATCGAAGTCTGACGAAATCGAAGTTAAAGTTCATGGATATCGATTTGCGATAACCTTCAGTGACCGCCCTCCGCTTCTGAGGCCGCATTTCCGAGACTCTCCGTTGTTTCGTCGTTGATATTAATTTCGCCGCATGTGCAACCGGTATACTGTTACCGCCTAGAGACGATCCGTTATTCAATTCTCGTTTAACGCTTTCACCTTATAAACCTTTCACCTTATAACCGCGTGCGTGCTCTGATTTACGAAAACCGCAGCTATAGAGAATGAGAGTAAAGTCAGACAGAGAACGCAATTAATCAATATGAGCGGTCCCTTCGAACCTCAAATATCTTCACAAAAAGAACGATTCTGCTAAAATATTTAAAAATTTAGCTAGCGGTATGTGGCATACCTGGCTTTTTCAATGCCTTTCGAATTCTTTTTTCATTGCTTGTATAACTTTTTTTTATTAATAAAGATGTAAATCTTTTCGAACTGTTATGTTTTTCAGCTTCGATTGAAAAATTTTTTACAATATGTTCATTTTTATGAAAGTCATAAGTCATATTGAATTGGGTATACCATAATGCAATGTGTTGAAAGGTTGAATATAGAAATATTATCTGAAGATAATTTTATTGAACCATCAAAATAATTATACAGGATACTCAAGCATAACAATACTGTAAATACAATAAAAAAATTTTAACATTCTAACGATTAGCTTAGGCGTCCTACAGAATTATTTTAAATAATCTAACAAAATTCTATATCTAGCTAAATTTTTAGATATTTTAGTAAAACTGTTCTTTTCATGAAAGAGATATGTTATTTTTCATTCTTCGTACGAAAGGATTATCAAATGATTTTCTTTTCATATTCAATATCATTTTTAAACGTCGCTGTATCGCGTAACATATATATACGAAACTGTAAGATTCTTTCTCAGAAGGTCAAAGGGTGAAAATTTGAAAGGAAGCCAGGCGAGTGGGAAGGGTTCAAGGACGAGAAGCAGTCGAAGATAGGGAAAGGAGTAATGCGTCAAGTCGTGGCGTCACGAAGAACGTTGGCCAACTACCGAGGGGTTTTGTGGGCGCACGCGCACGCTCGCGTTAGTGTGTGCACCCGCAAGTGCGTGTATGTATCTCGTAAGAAGCCCGAAAAGTAGGTCTTGGTTACAGTTAGATCTAACCGTCCTCTCTTCGTGCTTGTCCCGGTACACGCAAGACGAGCATGCGCTACAAACGCACCATCTCGAAATGTACTGGTTTCTCCTTGAGAACCATGACTCTCGATCGCAATCAAGATCGTGCGTACGTTTGGAATTCACGAAAAAAAAGCGACGAACGATATCCCAGAGATGTGACAGATAAAGGTAATCTCTACGATCCATCGATCGATCGGTTGGATCTATTTTCCGCAAGGACGACGCGTTAAATTGTTTTGTGATATCGATTTGCAACTAACATGCGATACATATCCTTATCAGAAATAATCTTATATAAATAGATAAAAAAAATTCTATATACACACGCATGCAATTCTATTTTTTTTTCATAAGTGTTTAAGTGATTGTAAATATATAGAGCCATATTTTTAAAAATTACAGCCTTGACCATAAGTATAAAAAGTATCATCAATTTATATTGCATTCTCTTGGAAAAGGTAGCAATAAAAATCAAAGAAAGTTTAAAAATATTGAAATTATTATAAAAATAAGTATAATTTTTTAAATAAAACTTTTTAATTTATTTCTTGTTAGATATAGAAACAATTTGTTCCATTTATATTTGTGACCAACACTGTTAAATCTATAGTGTCAAATTTAACTTAATGTGAATCATCACTGCTCCTACTCAATCATGTCATTATTTTATACTAAAACAATGATTATATTTGACATTATATAGTATCAATTTGATACTGTATCGTGTCAAGTTGACACGACATAGCGTCAAATATAATTATCATTTTAGTAAAAAGTAACGACATATTTAGTAGGCGACTCACATTAGGTTAAATTTGACACTACAGATTTAACAGTGAAGGCTGCATATTATCTCAAATTTGATTATATAGAATAGATTAGAGCCTAATGAATACACACAAAATCAACATTAAATTAACGAAAACGCTCTCTGATAGGCATTAGAAACTATTATTAATCAAAGCCAAAATATTCGGACGTATGCTGTGCACGTACTGTTTGCCAAAATATTAGCATACGGCATCTCAAATTGGTGCTAAGAGGAAGCACAAAAGTCGGAAGTAGTACATCGGCGTATCGAAAAGAGGAGGGCAATCACCTATATACGCTAATTAGCATGAATCTTTAATAAATCGACATCACCGAGCAATTATATATTCATATTTTTCGATTCAAGCTAGACATTAACGTATACTATCAGAAAAGCTACTCCAAGGTAACCACGTTCGTTTCCCCTCGAACGCGGGATATCGATCGAGACGTCGATAGGCGCCAATCGGCCCAGACACTATCGGGCACTATTTGGCTGTGCGGAGCAGCACGTAGCGTGTATACGTACGTACGTACGTACGTGCGTGCGTGCGTGCGTGCGTGCGTGCGTGCGTGCGTGCGTGCGTGCGTGCGTGCGTGCGTGCGTGCGTGCGTATTTGTCCGTGCACGATGTTGTCCATGACTTGCTGCGATATCTAACGAACTTTACGTAGCGTGTTGAATTTAGGGCTACAGAGTCATATATTTGTCTCCATACATACATCTATCAGACGCACTGGAACGTGTGTGTCGCATATATATATGTGTGTGTGTATGTATGCGATGACTTCGATGTTAGACAAAGGCGCGCGTGCTGTTTCGCAAGTAGCTTAACTGTTTGAAATCCCTGCTGGGAAGATCGTACGGCGTACGAACGACCGCGAACATATGCAAACGACGGTGAGATTCGTCGGATTCAAATTAGAATTCTAGCGTATAACTCACGCACGATCGCTGCGTTCGCGTCTATGCGTGCCACGCATCGCACGTTACGGCATCCGCAGTATAAAGCGACACATGGAACATTAGAAACGGCACACACATACCGTTCGCCCTCGTATTTGAATGCGGCTGCCCTTCGCGTTAGCGTAATAGATAGCGTATAAGCGTAATAGGTGCGAGAAGCCACATTGCTACGCCATGAAATATCTTCACGTGTCACAGTTTACTTTAAGTATTACACTTATCTGGTGTTACCTAATATAAATCAGAGTTTCTGCGAGATTTCGAGGCTTGCCATGATAATTGTTTATTCACATTCTTTATGATTTTCAACAATTTATCATTGTAGTAATGAATTGTACGTTGCTCTTTTGATTATGTGATTATTATTTATATATTCGATGATTTGGTGTTAAGAAAATATTTTTTTGTTCTTGAAAAAAAATTCAGAGCATTTAGCTAGTTGTAGCATTCATATATAAATATGTAAAATTATATATTCAGATTATTAATCTTTAAATGAGTAGATGGTTATTATAATGGGATAGTTATTATAGTATCTCAGATATAATTTTTTTAAATCGTTTTCTGGAAATGAAAAATAAGAAGTATTGCTCAGTTATCTAGAAATCTTAAAGTTCATTATTTTTATATTCCTTCATTTTATAAGGATAATA
>NW_017259536.1:3323260-3325952 GCF_001594045.1 Atta colombica | reverse complement strand
ATATTTTCTCTATTTACTATTATATAATAATTATATTATAATAGCAAAAGTAAAAACTTATTAAAAAATCTAACTATGAAATTAAAAATTTGTTGAGGCGTCTTAAGCAAATACTTTGCATATCTTTAAATCACTTACCTTTTTTTCAACATAAGTGACTAAAGTTTCAAATGAAATGCTATGGATGTAGAAAATTCAATTGTCCCACGCAGTCATTTTATCTATTCATGTCGTGAATATATGTCGCTTTCTGGGTCAGTAGACCTAGTGCAGCGCGATAAGGTAGCGGTCTCATTTTTTTTTTTTTTTCGACCAACGCGTTATCTGGGCGAGTTAAACAGGTCGAGGGAATTAGGGCGCACTTACGTTTCACGACACGGTTGGAATACAAACAGATGCCGCATAGAGCGATACGCATTGATGCGTGTCCAATGTTCGTCAATTACGCACCTGCGTTCACTATGCATGCAATTAAATATTTCGTGAATCAATTACAGTCGGGTGACCTGATTTAAATTTCTGCAAGCCATGCATCCGGTATGATATCACGAGATACATAATATTGCATCCGCCTGCGGCGGATACCGTTTGCGGTCATGTGACAGATACGCTTACCAAAAAGATCCCGATTTTATCGGTTTCAAAAACTCGTAACAAACATGTTGCATACATGAGCAAATGTTCTAATTAAACCAATAAAAAAGCCCAACAAAAGTTATAACCATAAATTCTGTTTAATCTCACCAAGATTAATCTCACCATTTTCACTGAGACTTTTTGTTAGTTTAATCAGAACATTTTCTTAGTGTGTCGATATATGTTAATAGAGCGAGAACTGAAAAGTAATTAAAATGGCAAAATCAGTCACAAAAGTTCCAGATATATTACATAATAAAAAATGTTAAGATTCTGCGATAAATAAATCCGGCATTAAATAACGCGAGGTCATAAAAGTTCATATTTATTCGCAATACAAAAAGATATACAAATAAATATAATAGTAATAAGAGTCAGCTAATTATAATTGTATTATTCTTGTTGAGGAGGACTCCAAAGAGAGTCGAACGTTCAAAATAAAGAAGACATCAATCCAATCTGATTATTGATTGTTCACTAAATAATTGTGCCGTTGCTGACTCTCATTAACTTATATTTATCTTTTTGTATTGTTTAAAATTCGAGAGTCCTAATATAATTATTGTTTTTGTATTTATCTTTAATTACTATAATTATGAGTCATGATTATCATAAAGCAATACTAAATTTAACGTGCCAATTGTACTTCTCTGCTTTTCTATGCTTTCGCATGAATGAGACATGCCATTGAATGTGTTCAGTAACCTAGGTAAACCATACTATGTGTGCGCGGCAATGTCGATATACTTTGGTGATACGAAATGTTAGTTGAAAATGTTATCGAGAAGATTTTATCATCTCTCGAAAGTGAATCACGTGTCGCAATTCAAATTTTTCGCGAGGTATGCCGCTTCGATACTACGTACAATAAGGTATCGAACGAAATCGTTACTTCAGTAACATTTATAATATTATATATTATTAATCGAGACACAACAATGAAAACAATTCGCATGCCGAGGAGCTGTTATGAAAAATGGAGCTGTCATTGTGAATATTCTATCAAGTTCTCAAGATTAATTATAGTAACTCATCGTAGAATAATCGAGCGTGGAACGTCAGAGCTATCTACCTATCTCAGGCAAGCTGATTTCCAAGGCTCTCCATCATGTACCGATCTTCCTGTGCGTCACCACATATTGGCGGAATGCAAGACGAAGCTGGTGGTACAAAGCGTAGTAGTAGTAGTAATTCGAGAGCCTTGATGCGTGACCGAAGGTCTCGAGGGGGATAACCCCAAGCGAGAAGGAAGAGAAGTTGAGCGGCGAGTGAAGAAACGCGCGAGCATCACTACGCCGCTCGCAAACTCCGCCATGTTCATGGCAAAAGTACACTTCCTGGAGTCAAGGTTAGCTGTTACCGCGCGCTCTGATGCAACAGGACTCCGGCCATTGACTTCGCCTGCCTAGGGTCATCCTCCCCTTGTCCTCGTCCTCGCGTTTTTGCGTCATCACGTGAAAGCTCGTCCTCGAACCATTGGATGAGTGCACCAAGTGAACGACCGATTCAGCCATTTTTAGTCAGTATTCATATCTACTGTAAATAATTTATTAACTTTAATTTCGGTCCAACTTTTCATCTTTTTCTAATTCTAAAAAGAAAAAAATGAAAAACCGATTAAACCAAGATTAAAATTAATCTACATTAATAGAAATGGATATACGAGACATTAGAACGTTATCGTAAATCTTGATGCTTGTTTCTATTAATACTTTAATTTTAATCTCAGTTCAATTAACACTTTTTTTTCTCCTTTCACTTTTTTTCTCACGTTTTAAGAATTAGAAAAAGATGAGGAATAAATTGAATCGAAATTAAAGTTAATTAATAAACAAATTAAGAGAAACGGACATAAGACGTTAAGTATAAATAGAAGATACGATTTAACGGAAGATCAGTTATTCTAATTGATGTTTATCAGAAACGACTCTTAAACGACTATTAAAAAATTTAGATAAAAAGTTTCATAATTATTTTATGCGAGCAAATATGCATATACGTACGTATATATAGACGTCAGTGGTTAATACGTTAGTGGTTAATGACTGCCGATCGG
>NW_017259536.1:3305365-3323160 GCF_001594045.1 Atta colombica | reverse complement strand
TATATATATATTTATATCCTCTTCTCGTTGGCCTTCTAGCCGGGTGGTCGGGTGATTTTCTCGGTTGAACTACGTGGCCTTCTCCGTTGCTATTTCTATTACAAACATATAATCTGGCCGGCCATACGTCGTTAAATGCGGAACTCACTAGATCGCGGAACTGCGCGGCGTTCATCAAGCTTTGTTACGCGATGAAGATGCTAAACGCGAGATTGTTGTGAAAGAGAAAGGCACGCGATCGAGATTTTATCATTCGATATTTTGTTATCGCAAAAATAAAAAACTGGCATGTTTCACTCAGTCAAGTGTTAGCAGCTTAAAACCGGTTTTTAAAATATCCTCGATTTTTAAAACAGCTCGCTTTAATCGTTAGACTGTTATAATGCAATTTGCGCCGCCGAGAATCTCCCTCTAATAATTCTATAACTGTATTTCGTCACATTACAACGTCACATTTCAAATCACATTCTAATCGTATTTGAACCAGTCTGTAAAAATAGTCAACAACATTAGACACATGGAGATGCGGCATCAAGGCCTAGTTCGTTAGTATTACAAGGCAAACGTGGAGTTACGAAAACGCGACACCGTAGCGGGTTTTATCAGATTATTAAAAACTTGTTGGTTAATCTTCACGAAAGGGAACCAAGTGGGGCGAGATAACGTGGCTGCAATAACAACTACTCGAGAAACAAATATGCATACGTTACGCGAATCGTGCGTAAAGAACACGAGCGCCTGATAAAACCTCTCTGATCGAACCTCAAAATCGTTCATCAAAAATGGGTCAACGACATCGGCGAGTTGCGTAACGCGCGGTAACGCGTCATGTGCATTTATATACGCTTTCTGGCGACGGATGTGCGCGTGATGCGAGAGTGAATGTTCATGACCGTGAATAAAGCCCTAAACACAATGCGAGGCAGCGATAAGAATAGCGATAGGAATAGCATAGAAATAAGCGATATATAATTGTCGCCGTTGCACAATTCCGCGAAAGAAATAAAAATGCCAATCAATCTGATTTCATACATAGATTATATATTAATATAATTAATAATAATTAATATATTTCTTCCATCTGCTTCAAGGTTATAGCACATATAAACAGAATGAAAAATCTGGACGCTGATTGGTAGGCTATAAAGTGATAGACATAGAATTTCAATTCGTAGAGAAATTATCGCTATTGCCTTATTTCGTGCCTTATTTCGTGTTCCTATGATTGATATTCCCGTTGGATTTCTCTGTTTCTATCGCTATCACTGTCTCGCATTTAAGGCTTTAGACAAACGACCGGAATTAAAAACGTTTTGTATTCAATGTTTTTGTATATTATTTGCAAGTTCCGAATTCCATCGCGCACGATGTGTAATATTAGGGCTTGAAATTCCCAAAAATGTTTGTACTTAAAATGAAATAAATACACGGAGAAAATTTTTTCTTAGAATTTATCCTGAAAATATGACAGTCGTGGGACAATATTGTATTTCGAAGAACTTTAACGTAAATCTCTCTCATTCATTAATAAAACTACAATAAAGTATAAAATAAGTTTGATCAATTTTACTGAAGTGTATGGTAAAAATCTTTAAAATATTGTATTGTATACACAACTATTATATTTTTAGGGTAAATTTTAAAAGAAAATTCTCTTTTGTATACATTCGGGTTGAAGAGAGAGAAAGCGAAGATGCTAAGTGCAAAAGCAAACCTATTATCTTCTGTGATACCAATATTGTACAAAAATTAAATCGGTAAAGAAAGCAAATAACCTTTAGGAGTCATTACTAACATGAATTTATCAGACTGAATATTGTGATCACATAAAAATATCACATAAAAATAAACGTATTATAATAAATTTTTTTCAATTGAAAGAACATTAAGGATATAACGATAACAGGCAAATGTATTTTGTTAATAAAAAATAATAGCATATAAAGTAAAGGGAATATCACATCAAGGCATATCTGAGGTAAAATTATTCAACAGTTACATTTTACATTCAAAAGACGATTGCTTCAGAAGATAACATCTTAATTGAGAAAAGAATGTTTCATTATCATATTTAAATATAAATAGAAAGCCATGGTTCTATTCTCTGCAGAAGAAATCATTGGTATACTGGAATTAGGATGTGTTAATTCTCATCCGCTTTTTCGCCGGTAATGATTCCCACGAAATCGGAAATCCTCGAGTGAATTTTCGTGGAACAAAAATTGCATACATCGCAATGCCTAAAGCTTCGAATCACGAGAGAAACTATGCGTGATTTAATATTCACGGACGAAGAGGCGCGCATCTATTTTCCATGTCCCACAACGCTCTTCCTACGCTCGGCGCGCATATATGTCGCATACCATCATACACACAGATAAAACACGCGTAATACTCGCCGATTTATCGCGAGGGCAACCTCGAGATTCACGGTCGCTTCTCCACGTGTCGTTTCTTGTCCGTATCGCGATGCTTGTGTGGTGCTGTCTTCTCTCTCCCTCGCGGATCCCTCTACCATATCTTTTTTTTTCTCTCAGCACGCTTTTCGCCGTACTGTGCATCGAACTTTGGATATGTGTGAAGAAGATGGCCTTGGTCCCACGCGGCCATTGGCCGGGCCTAGAGGAAGCTCGAATCACTATTGGCCTGTCAACTTTTCGTACGGGCGAAGCTAAAACGAGTGAAGCCGAGCCGATACGATATGGCAAACACATATTTGCTTGCTAGCACACTCTGCATTGTCGACCTTGACGGGGCATTGACTGCTGTTCCCTTCCCTTGGCCGCCTCCTCCATATTAGAGTTTTGTCTCTGCTCTAATCAAATCGGCAACTGCTCTTATCTACTTGTGAAATTTGGATATTACTCCGTGACATATCACGAGCAATCGATGTCTCTCGTTATTTTTCAATCCAATTGCAATAAGAGTTTAAGTGTCTAAATTCAAATTAATTAAACAAAAGACACGTACCACAACGCAAGTCCTTGGTAGCGAGATAATATTTTATTTCTGTCTTTATTTAATTAATTCCAATCTAATTGTTTTTAATTGAGAGGACTTATTGTTGCGTGAAATATAGTCTCAAATTTTTTAGAATGATACAAAAAAATCACGCCGAGAGAATTTACATTTTTTTTTCATCCAAGATTAGAGATCTTTTTTCGGTGACATTCATTATTTGTTATCGAAGTTTGACCCGAGATTGAGGAAATCCCCTCCTATAGTATCAAATTCACTTTTCTGAAGTTGTCCTTTGATAAATATTGCGGTAACTTTGACAACGTATCGGTCGCTGACATCGTCACACATTGACATTGAATTAAGCTGTAATTGCCGCCTTCACCCATGTATATTACACATTCGGTCACGATGCACGTACACAAGGCTCCGAATTATTATTACGTGGTAGGGGAACGATGACCGTCGTAAGAGGCTTCGTCGAAAACCCTAACTCCCAAAGAGCACTACCGGCTGGCCTTGGAATATGAATAGATTGCCCGCGAAGAGTGCATTGCACTGTTGCGTAACTAAGCGCGTTTTATTTGCAAGTTTGTGACGGTAGTCACGCCGCGCCGCCGGCGATCTCGCTCCTTGTTACTAGACCTTCACGTAATCTCATCGAAATGGCTATATATAATATTTGCAACGTATTTCTCAACTAACGTATGCCAGCAGTACATAAATAATACGGATGGTAACAAAATAGTAATGGCTTTAAATAACGCACAGTTTAATACTAATAAATAGAAGCGCCAAATACGGTCAAGGCTAAATCTTGATATCTAATGATATTTTTATATGAATTATTGAAGACATTTTCCAGAGTTCTTCGAACTGCACGCCGAACAATAGCCAACTTTTAGCAAGTTCTATAATAATAGACTATGGATAAATTTAATAATTATACAGTTATAATTGTACAGTTATTTTGAAGAAATGGCTTATGTATCGCATACCCTAAGAAAAAATGTACTAAATTTTAATAAACATTTATTGTATTTAAATAAGACTAAACTCAACATTTACGGTAAATAAATATTTAGTTAAATAAAAAATGTTAGATAAATCAAATTAATCGTTCTCGTACAAAATAAATGTATATTTACAGTTAAATCTAGTTATTCAAGCAAATATTTATTAAAATTTAGTAATTTTTTTCTCAATGAAAAAATATTTTAAACAGCTATCTCTTTTCGCACGTTGCGATGTCAAGTCACTATCATTTATTCATAATTGACAACCTTCGCTATGACGGCGTTGCTGTTCGCTTCCCAAGCATAACTACGAACAATATCTAAATAGATACGCGCTGAGAGTGTTCGTGGGTTATCTCTTCTACTCGCTCATTCAGTAATAGCTCCGCTCGCTCGATGAGTCGATGACGGTGTTGCGGCGTGTCATAAATACGTCCTCGAGGCTTCGCGCGCGCACGTTACGCAATGCTCTGCCGAAATTCTTTGCAACATATTGCGCGTATATTTCTGCATGCGGCCCGATAACGGGAATAATAACGCATGTATGTGAGAAGTATCCCGCGGACCCGCTGCGGACTGCGCAACGTATTATAGAATTTATTAGTAGCCTCGGGACTATACGCCGATTAACTCTGCATATTTCATTATTTCCACAAGTGTGCCGACGAACCGCGCTGTCGCCTGGCTGTTCCATGCGTCTCCGAACGCAGTTCACATACGAGGAGTGTTTCATCTCCGACTGCCTTCGTATTACGAACGATTGCCGATTATTTCCATAGATGAAATAAGAATAGACTCTTATGGAATTGTCTAAAACTGTCATTTTAAAAAAAAGTGAGGTAGTTTAAATCACCTCCCTTTCTCTACATTGAACAAAAATTTACTAAAAAAAAAAGTGAGGTAGTTTAAATCACCTCCCTTTCTCTACATTGAACAAAAATTTACTAAATTTTAATACACATCTCTTTGAATATATTAAGCAAACATTTATTTATATATAAATATTTACTCAATAAAAAAATTATAATTATAAATTAAAGTAATGATTTTCGTATCAAATATGTTTACATTTAATAAATATCTACTTAGAGTATTCGAACAAATACTTTTTAAAATATAGTATTTTTTTCAGTGTAAAATATCGAGAATTTTGAAGAATTTTATTGAGATTAAAGAGAGATGCTGATATAATTTGATACTTTCTAACGAAGATTGCTAAAGTCAAGGAATGCGCAGTCTATTATTATATTTTATGATTATATTTTACGAAATTTGTTATATTTTATAAAATTTGTTCTTTTTAATCACACAAATTATGTGAGATCTATCTCTTTAGACATTCTTATTCTCTTTGTTTCCAAGATACTGCATTTGTATGTTCCAAACTCCGTTTACAAAAGTCGTCATAAGCGAAGGAAGATGATCGCAAAACGCTTACACGACCATTAGCTCTTGCATCGCGCATAATGAACTGTATATTTGCCCCGAATATCTTTATAACACGCCTCTCTTATATTGGATTATAAAAGCAGAGTGATTATTAATATATAGCGATAGATTAAAATAACGCGATAGTGCAAGAAAATTGTTCTCGATTGAAATTCGATATCGAAGATATGTTTGATATTTGTTAGATAAAGAGACGCTGTCATTATTATACGCGAGACAAGTTCATGATGCAAACGTATTTCAACAAGCACCGCGGGTGAACGCGGTATCACAGAGTCGTTGAATCCTCTCCCTCCGGGTATACAGCAAATCCAATATTCGTCGGATAAGAGGTTTGAAATTGAGCGCAACGGGGAGTACAAGGAAATATGATATCGCGCTGAGAGGAGGCTCAAAGAGTTGGATACACTTTGTGTACCGGGAGCCACTTGGAAAGACAGGTGCTTTGAGCCACCTGGTCATGCCCTCGTCACCTTCATTCTCTTCTCGCACTTAATTTCCTTATTCTGAAGGCACTGCCGATGAGACTTCTTCCCACATCCGTCTAAACGCACGAAGCTCTTTTATGAAACGTTCCGTTCATAATTCGCACGGAATCAAAATAATGAAGTAACACGATATCTATACACTGTTAAATCTATAGTGTCAAATTTAATCTAATGAGTCGCTCCTACTAAATATCTCGTTATTTTTTATTAAAACGATAATTAAATTTGACACTGTATAGTATCAAATATAACCATTGTTTTTAGTATAAAATAACGATATAATTGAGTAGGAGCAGTGGCGTCTTACATTAAGCTAAATTTGACACTATAGGTTTAACAGGGTACGAATAACGAAAATATATATACATTTTCGTATGCAGCTAATTTTTGTTAATTAAAGTCTTAAGAACTTTCAATAAAAATCAATAAAAAAAGTGCTTTAAATTAAGCTTTGTAAACATGATAGTAAAAGTTTGAGGATTTTTTTTTTTAAAGAAATTTGTCGGAATGTTAACTACATCGCAGAGGCTTCGACGATCGGTCACGGTTTCTTTTCTCTTTTTACACGCAACCGTTCCTCGCTTTACTTGCAGCGGTCGCTCGTGTCATATTACACGCCCGCGCGCTGGCGAACGCGCATTATACTTGCGTGAATTACGAATTACGGAAGATCGTGTCCGAAGATGACCTACATACGCAGCGGGCTGCAAGAAAGGGCATCGACGTCAGGCGTGCTAGCCTCGGTTCCTTTATGTCGCGTTCTAGAGAGGGAAATGGTGGGCCGCTTGAAAAAAAAAAGGGTTCGTCGGTCACCGGCTTTCTTTGCATGCTGAAATTCCCGCGCTCGTCTGCTGCGCGCGATGGTGCCCGCTTACATTGTAAGCCGTGAGAAAGAAAATGCCCGCGAGCATCTTGTGCGTGCATCAAAAATTTTGCTAATTTCGCCGATCGAGTTTGATGATTCGCATGATTATAGAAGCGCGAGGTTAATATTTAATTTTTTTTTCTGCGATATCCATTAACTTTCCGCTAATAACAAGGAATCTTAATTCTTCCGTCAGCAATAGTGATCTTCGAAAAAAAAAACAAATTTTTATATTTTTCCGGATTGTATAAAAATTGATATAAATTCTAATAAAAATTCTAATATACTTGTCAAAGCTTTAAGAAGTTCTTATTATCATAGAAATATCGGATTTTATAGTAGATTTTAGTTTATTTATTTTTTTACAGATTTAAATTTTCAAAATATACAATTAAAATGTAATCCGCAGTGCTTTTAGTGATCTTATGCAGCAGAGAATTAATTTAGTTAACAATAATATAATAACAATAATAAAGGGTTCTAAATTATATAAATCAAAATTATAATAAGATATCTTGAGAAGAGTTCGAATTTAGGTTTCCTTAATTTGAGATTAGGTTTAAATATCAACTCAATGTGATTATCAATAGAATATATAAATTGAAGAATTGTTTAACGCAATAAGTTCTACGGTTGGTTCTTCAATATTCTATTATTTTTGTATACATGACTTAATACATTTCGTCACCATCATAAGCAGTAGAGTGAATCGAACTGAATCGAAAAGTCATCTATCATTTTGCAGTTTACGCAAAGTAACGAGATATTAATTACTAAAAATTGCCAAATATTGATCTTGAATAATTTTTTACTTAGATATTGTCAACTTTAGAGAAAAATTGCAAGAGACAAAAATCATTTATTTTCTTCTCATAGAATTCTAAAAATTTTTTCAGAATTTTTTATCAACTTTTTAGTACTGCATTTTCTTATTTTTACCAACATGAGAAAATATTTTAAAAATTCTGAAAAAATTCTCAGAACTTTATGAGAAGAAAATAAATGATTTTTGTCTCTTGCAGCTTTTCTATAAAGTTGATAGTATTTGAGTAAAAAATTATTCAAGATCAATATTTGGCAATTTTTAGTGATTAATATCTTATTAACTATTGGAAATTGCAAAATGATAGAGGACTTTTCAATTCAGTTCGATTCACTCTACCAGTTCATGATGAGTGACGAAATATGTTAAAATTACCCTGTATATATATTTTTTCATTTACTCAATGGATTAGCGATGGTCGAAATATTTTCTTTTGATAATAGTATGTTCGATGACAGTATGTACTTTCTTACATCATTCATATTTTGAAATCAATACATCTTATTTATGTTTCAGGAGTTACGTTCAAGGCACACAGGTTAATCCTCGCAGCATGCAGCAAGCATTTTCAGGAGCTTTTCGAAGGAATGCCGCCGACTCCAGCGGGATTGATCGTTATTCTCGATGGGACGAGTGCCCACAATATGGCGTCTCTCCTCGAATTCATGTACCGTGGAGAGGTACATGTGTCCCAGGAATCCCTCAGCTCCTTCCTCAAGGCAGCTGAATGCCTTCAAGTACGTGCCTGTCTCTTTTTCCGTAAATAATGACCCTAAATAACATCCCCCGAATAATTGTACACGTGGCGCGGGTTCAAAACACGCACTGGTTAAAGTCTATGTATCATTTATATTGTAGAAGAGTCAAATCATTTGTCAAATTCACCTCGGAAATGCATTGTTGACTGAACTTTGTATCGTATGTCTTCATTCGATATTTTCAAGTATTTAATGCAAAAATGTGTGATTTTATTTAATTGATATATTTATTTAATTGACTGTTGGAAAATTTGTGACGAATATAACACATTTCACATGTCCCACTTAAATTTTTGTGTTCATTTAACATAAGATCGACATGTTAGGAAACAACAAAGATATTGTGTGAAAAAAAATGATCAGAAAAAAGATGATTGACATAGTTTGTAAAAAAAAAATGTATATATTTTCACAGTTTGTTTACAAACTGTGGAAATATATATATTTTTTTTAGTAGATATAATTAATATTTATGATATGTTAAATTAACACACATATTTTAGAATTTATACATTTTAAAACATATTTTTGTATTACATGTTTACTTACTTATAAATTGTGTCCTTTTGACACTAAGAATATCAATTTAACATAGAATATTTAAATAATATAATCATATTATGATAAATTAGTACTCGAATATGTTAAAAAATTCAACACAAATTATTAACAGGAATGTGAGTAGATTGTTTTCACAAATATTTTTTTACACAAAATGCTTTTTTATCGCATGTTGACATCAGTGACGTGAATGTTCATTAACATAATCCAATATTTACGCGAACTTTCTAAATGCAATAAATATTTTTAGAATCCCATTAAAAATTATACATATTTTATTATCATCATAATTCTTATAGCACAATATTTTTGTGTATCGTTATACAATATTTCTTATATTATTCCCTCCGTGTGATATTTTTCTGAAATGTATTCATTCATCCATAATTCTTTTCTTTTCCAGGTTAAAGGTTTATCGATCATTGAGCACGAAAAGCTGGCGGTGGCGCAAAGGCACGCTGCAGAAAGCAACACCTCCGCGGACGCAGAGAGCACTGGCGATGTTACTGCTCTTCGTGGAGGCGGGGGTAGCGGAGGCGGTGGTAGTGGTAGCGTCGGGGGTAGCGTCGGTAGTGGTAGCGTCGGCAGTGGTAGCATCGGTGGTACCATCGGCAACGGGGGCGGTGGTAGTGGCGTCGGTGATGTGAGCGACATGAGCGAGGCGGTCAGGAATATTATGAAGAGGACCCCCACACCAGCGCCGTCGCCCGCCCCGGAGTACATCGTGCCCAATATGTACTCCACCTCTCCTTATTGCGAGAGCCCGCCGAAGAGGGTGATGAGGTAAGAACCTTTCGCCGAGATGCGAAGCTCTTTTACGAGGAACTGACCACGAGCGGCCTTCCTTCGTTCTAATGACGATGACGTATGTGACAATCCGCGAACGACAAAGCAATATCTAAATTATCATATTTTTGATAAGGAAATGAATCGTTATGGCAAAGCGACTCTTTTACGGTTTCTTCGAATTTCTATCTCAACTTGTTGAAATATTATTTTTACGATCAAAGTAGATTTTCGTCAATTATGTTGCGCGGATATTGCGCTAATCGAGACCATAAAATCTTCCAAGGAACTTTATCGTATAATATAAAGAACGTTTTGGATATTCCTTCATTTGCCTCACTTGGCGTTACGTCAATTTCCGGATTTGATTTTCCCCGTGCTTCCTCTTTTCGTATTATGCGTGTTTACCAAATATTCGCACCGTATTACGTATCCTTGCCAATTCACTCGCGTAAGATTATACGAGCTGCGACCACGTATTTTTAGATCGCCGAGCGATGTCGATACGTTAGGAAGAGCGAGTGTGTTGCGCGACGGCCCTGCCTTCCGGCCGGCATCCGCCCCGCATCCATTGTTGAAAAATCACTTCTATCAATCGTTCACCCATCCCCCTGAAACTCATTCGCATTCCCACACCGCGCCACATACGCCTACGGAACTGGAACAGCAGCTGGAACGAGCGCGGTCCGAGGAACGCAGCAATTGTGATCTCAAGGAAAGCGTTGCCGAAGGTGAGATAAACCTACTATAATAAAATCGATGTAAAATCGACCTATCCTGCAACTAAGCTCTTGATCTTGTGTTCGCAGACCTTCGAATAAAACAGGAGCCAGACCTTCGAATAAAACAGGAGACCGATCGAGAGAGGGCGGAGAAATTGGCGGAGAGATTGTCCAAGCGGGATGACGAGGCTTATCCCGGACGGGGGTTTGACGCGGGCTTGTACAGATCGAACTCGGACCATCTGGCTGGAGCACAGCTGGGTCCGACGATGGTTCCGATGCCGGCGGTTCATCCGCCGACTCCCGATCAAAGTCCCGCTGCGCCTCCCGCGCTCGCTATGTGGAACACGAAGATCAACAAGGCCAGCACTGTCTCTACTGTCGACGGCGGTGAGTACCATTCATTGTTTTTAAGTCACAAGATATCGTCTGCACTTACGCGTACGGTGCAATTGAGTCTTTAATTCGGTGGAGATTCGATTTGATTGACGCGTTGAAGAAATGAGATTTTTACACAGCTTAATTGCACAAAAATATTTCATCCAACACGTGCGATGATCTATTCTCTAAATTCTTTGAAATGGAATCTCACTAAAGAATGAAAATTGAGCAACTCTTAAAAAAGAGAGAGCTCAATTTTCAGAATGGGATTCACTCTAAAAATTTTAGAGAGTAATGGATTATCGTGAAACATACGCACACGCACATATATTAATCATGTTGACGATAATATTAGATCGTTAAACCCTCGCAAGTAAGAGATAACAACGCAGCTAAGTCTATTGACAGTGAACTCAAGGATGATATGGCAAGTGAACGGGCTCGAACTGAATAAAATCTTGCAAGTTTATTGAATTTCACGTTCATATCATGTGTATTTTAACTCATCATCAAAATATACAATAATGCGAATGATAAATTTCCTTATGAACATTTCGGAAAATTAAATTTTATAACTTAAGATATGCGCGATATTTGGCTGACGAGCCATTTAATTGAGCGATTACTCAATGCTCTCGACTTTATCTAATCCAATATGCCGGGTAAGAAGGCCTTCTGGCCCATGGAGTTACAAAATGCACGAGCGTTGCATCATCAGCTGCACGTGGGGCCCGACCGCGGATGTTGCAACTGCCGCGTTTCTCTCATCCTTGCACCATTCACTTCTTTCCGAGTTGTCTCGCGGCAAGAGATAAAACAGTGCATCGTAAAAAGAAGCTGTGGAAAAGACGCCATCTGATGTTCTCCGAACTATCCCACATTCTCGATGACGAACGGATCTTTTAACGGATTTAAAACGGAATTTAAAAAAAAAATCTTTCTTCTCATTCAATTTCTTGACTTTCAAAGAGGACAGGAAAATCGATCTCAGACTGATCAAAGAATATATAGAACCGAGAGATAATACGGTTTTCGTAACGGTTTTCGTATATATCTTTTTTCATCCATGTGTACGTCAGTCTCCGCTTCGGCGACGCTCTAACGTGTAGAAAGAGAGAGCGACGACGCTGTACGTGGATGTACGTGGATTTACCGGGTCTCTCCGTCTGTACGGGACTGGGTGATGCCTTACGACTTGCCTTCACGGTGTGAACAAAGTGTACAAAGAGGATGCAGGCGACGGTGCAGCCACTGGGAACATCTTTTGCTCCGGCGAGCAAATCACCGAGCGTGATGCTACGACGACGCCACGTGAAACAGGTGCGACGGACGCTGGTCACCAACACCGACGCGATTCGACGTCGGCGTCGCGGCGACCGTGTACCATCGCGAATGACACCCCGACCATTTTTAATCGCCTGCTCGCTCGCCCGCCGCAAAGAAAGTAACGAAGCGTCAACTAATGCAACGGTTATTGACATTAGGCCCGCAGAGGAGAAAAGGCAAAGAAACGGGAAGGACAGGGAAGGCAATCCGTGCATGTTAAACGTGCTCAAGGAAGAGTAAAAGAAGTCCACTGATAGGCAGAGAAGCTATTTATTAATGTATCAAAGTTCGGAGCAGTCCATGCGGTCGACTCGAAAGCCTTCCTTTGCACTTTCACGTTACTCCGAGATTTTCAAAGAGACTCGGAACGTGTCGAAAAAAAAATTACATTAATCGTTGCGTCATGAATGCGATGTTGAAAAAAACATGAAATAAAAGAATTTTTCACACACAGAGACTGCATCTAATATTTCATTCTTATGTCGAATCTGCCACCATAAAACAGATATTCGTTATCGTATTATCTTCTTTCACGTTTCCTAAACTGTTTTGAGTTATATGTCTCTCATCTCTCATTGAAACAAAACGTTGAAATAAAAAAATTTGGCCGCTCTTAAATTATTCAAAGGCCGTGCGAAGACACAGAGGTGCAAAGACGTAAATCTCTGAAAAGATATATTATTTAAAAAAAATAGAGACAGTGAGGATATTCTGTTGCGTTAATGTAAATGTGACCGTGGAATTCTTTGAAGCTCTGCTCGAGAAGAAATACAGTGAGAGAAACTACAGCGACGCGGTAAAAAAGTTCGTTGCATTGTTGAATTATTCTATCGGGAGTACAGTTATACTCATCGAGAATTCGTCGTTAAAGCGTTACTTTTTGTTAGAGCCTTCGTTAGAAATCGTGCTACTTCGCCATACCGATCATCACCTTGGCGTGAAATTTACGCGACATCCTAGTGCTATTGCGCAAATTATTTGGAAAAGGAAAAAACCGAACCGTGAGGTGTGTGTGTGTGTGTGTGTGTGTGTGTGTGTGTGTGTGTGTGTGTGTGTTTCGCATGTCCATAAGATTTGAATTTTATGGAATCTGCTCAAGCAGTCTCAAATTAGAATTACTTTTATTACTCTTTTGCCCGCAAAACATCGTTTTTTTATTCTTTTTATATGTGTGTGTGTTAGTCAACTGTTAATTAGATAACTGTTCGTATTAAACATGTACAAAATTATTATGATTATAATGATTCGACATAAATAGCATTTAAACATCGATAATAAAAATCTTTAGTGTAATTATCTTGCGAAATAGTATTTTATTTATTTGAAGAATAGAATAGAAAGAATGGTTTGTTGTTTAAAAATTCTTGTTGTTTAACAATTATAGTTATTGGACTGATAATAATTTTATTGGGCATTATAAAATAATTATATAAGACGCTCAAACTGGTTGCTAAAATGTTAAAATTTGTTGCAGCATTCCTCATCATTAAGCATTCTATATAATTGTTTTTATTTATATAATTTTAATTGTTAAGACTTGTTTAAGTTTCAATCTGCAACGATTTTATATCTTTAATTTAACTATATTATGTATTATTCTATTTAATTCTACCAATAATATTAAGGACGCACATATACAACCATTTCATAAATTTGACATCAATCTACACATCTAATTTTACTTTTTTTTTAATCACCTGACTACTCTTTCTTGCTGTTAACCGATGAATTGGTTGGATTATGACTCATTACTATGTTTTATTGTCCGACAAATTGACTAAATATAATATGGTTGCGTTTATACTGACTATTAAAAATCGAAATTAAGATCCTCTTTTTAAATATGTTAATCTAATTTTTGTTATATGGGGTAATTATATTTCTGTGATTGATGAGGACTAAATATAGTCGAAACGTATCGTTGAAAAATTATATTGTGAAAAAAAAAAAAATTTTTACATTGTCATATCTAATTATAATTCGTTTTAATTGTTGACCTTGGGTTACTATTTATTAATTTTTTGTTTGAAAGTTATATGAGCGTTAAAGAATTGTTTTTAATTTATGTTTTAACATTCTACATAATTATTTTAACGGTCCAAGAAAATTATTTTCAAATCTGTATCTATATATATATACGCTTGTATATATATATATATATATATATGTATATATATCACAACTAAATTTTTAGATATTTTAGCAAAATCTTTCTGTGTATTATATAGTCTTTTTGTAAGAACTTTTGCGGCGTGACGTTTGACTTTGCAGTATTCATTGATAAAGAATGATATATTGATAAGTGAAGTTATATAAAATCAGCACTAAAACGAAATTAAACAAAAAGATTTTGAAAAAAGCATAATCATAGAACTATATATACTTTCTTTTTTTTTGGCGTTTCGTTTTTCTAATTGCAATATTTTCTTTTAAATTCCAAATATCACTTCTTGACTTTCTGTTAAGAATACGAACTCCATAAAATAATCGATCAATATTGCATGATTGTCTTATGTTTGAAAGAAAAAGACTGATTTGTGAGACTCGCATTTTTATATTTAAAAGAAATTTCTAAGTTTACTACAATGTACCATAAGAGTTACCAATCAAGTAAGTCGCATTGATTCGATGTGAAAGACACGCACCATAACGGCATAACGTTCGATAAAATATTTTGCTCGGAACAAAATTCATTATCATTTCATTCTTCAGTCCTCAATCGTTCTGCAACGCATGCATCGACAACTTGTCGTCGGTTATTTATGCAGATGCTTCTACCATCGTGAGTTCGTTATTTATGCAGTTATAGTACACCAATTACAGCGAGAGCCTGGCGAGTTGCGACCGTCCGTGAGCAGTAAAAAAAGTGGAGGAATAGTTGGGTGACATATGAAATGACGCAGAAAGTGAAAGTGTTCTCTCGGGGGGAGGGAGGGGAGGGCTAACATGTCTCTTGCTCAGTCCATTCTGTCGAAACGGAGTATGTCGCTCGGTGTTGCTTAATTTGTTCTCTCGCTATTACCTTCGTAACAGAGACATGCGAGAGAACTCGCGTCCCTCGCTCGTCTAATTCGCCTCGCTGAATTATGAATGGAGCTTCGTGCGAGGGAAGATAGGGGTAGTGCAGTTGCATCGGACATGTGCGGGTTCGCACACAGGTGCATGTCGTTGTCGACCCTTGTCTTCCCTCGGCCGATTATTTTTTTCTTTTGCTATCTCTCTCCCTGTCCGCTTCTTTTTTTTATTCTTCTTATTATATTCTTAGAAGGACCTCGCAACCCTTCTGCAATTTTGCGCGCGTGCCTCGTAAAAGTTTCAGCTAGACTTGCGACGAACTTTAGCGAAAAAGCTTGTATAATACAAGCAGCGACTCGCTTAAACATTAATTCATCATTTCCGAGTATTAATTCCACGTGCGCCTTCACGTGTCTGCGACGTTTGGCTGAATGATGGTTTCGCATCGCCATGGAAAGTACGAAGAGTTTATTTACGGAGATGGAAGCAAACATTGACTGTATGCAGCAGAAAAAGTAATTTTGTAATTGTTATCAAATTCTTTAATATGATTGCTCTTGCTCTTAGTTTTTTTTATTGAATCTAAATAAACCAATTGTATTAAAAAATCTAACAGTTGCAAAATTGTTTTTTCTGTTGGAACACTGTTAAATCTGTATAGTGTCAAATTTAATCTAATTACTCTAAATTTCTTGCAGTGAAATCTCACTCCAAAAGAGTGAAAATGCAATCACTCTTGAAAACAAGTGAAAATATTTCACTTCTTGAAAAAAAAAGTTACGGTTCTTCACTAGAATGAAATCTCACTTTTTTTTGGAGTGAAATTTCACCTTTGAAGTAATAATTCACTCTAAAAAGAGTGAAAATTCACTCTTTTTCAAGAAGTGAAATATTTTCTCTTTTTTTTTAAGGTTATACTTTCTTTCTTGGGGGGAGAGGGGGGGACGGAAGAGTGAGATTTTACTGTAAAAAATTTAGTCGGCACTGCTTCTACTCAATTATATTATTATTTTATACTAAATTATATTTGACACTATACAGTATCAAGTTAACACTATAGATTTAACATCGAACGTAGTCATTGTCAACGCGATACGAGAATATATAAAATAGAAATCATTATCATTAATATAACTAGAAGGATACTCTTAGATATTTTTCCTATCTTCACAGAAAGCTACTATTAATTCCAAAAACGAGTCATCATATTCTGATATTTAATGTTTTTTTTGCAAAATTCCAAAGATATAAACTTTTCTTATCTAAATTCGATCATTATTATTATGAATAATTTTTCGACATTCTCCGCATGCACGCAAGTTACCATTACATGCCATTTAAAAAAGAGGCCGTTTCATTCGACTAGCAGGTTCTTAGAAGCGATTAGACATAATTCAGCCTTGCCGCGGCGTTCTACTGTCGCCGTCACGAGACCTTCCATCACCGAAAATCGTTGCACAAGAGGAATGTGGGGGCCTTTGCCTATTACATTGCGGCAATGCGTCGAAAATCATGCAACCGCATCAGCTTTCCTTCCTACACAGCTATGTTGATTAAACGACTTTGTTACGTCAGGCCTTGGAACGGTATAAAATTAAATGCATGTCCTATTTTTATGCCCGCAACTCGCGACATGGATTAGTCAATTCGTATTGGTGAATATATTATTTCGAACGCCATTATCATGAACGAAATAACGGAATAATTGTAACTCTAGTTTGTGCTTAATTTTTTACTTAAATAAATTTTTTTATTCGCGATGCAAACCGTAAGATCAAGTCGATCAACCGGCTCTTTGTGCACGACGATAAAAGTAGCTATTTTCGAGACGTGAGAAAATAGCGGGTTCCCTCTGAAGACAAGGCAGCAGATCCCTCGTGAGTTATGGGTTTAGGCTGTTTAGACGTTCCCGAGAGAAGATGCGAAAGACTGGCTGCTATGTATGTCATGGCCAGGCGCGGTGTTTTAGAAAGAGAGTTAGAAGAGCACGAGCCGCTCTAACTCGCTGCAAATTATCTTCATAGAAGAAAATGTCCGTTTCACGCCTGATAGACTTCTTAAAAAGTCATGATCCCTTCAAAAACATGGAAAAAAAATAAATGGCATTGTTTTGAGCGAAAAATGATAAATTTTAAATTTAATATGTATACAAAAATTTATAAAAACAAATAAATATTCGCTTAGACATTCTATGACCGTCATTTATGAATATCTAGCACAACACTATTTGACAAGAGTGTGATCAGAAAATGGCATGATAGACATCCCCACATTCATATACAGTTCGTATTGATCGGGGGCGGTAGTATGCGGTAGAATCGCAGTAACCCGAATTAGAGACCGCCCGTCTAACTACGGCCTAAAATTGTTCGATTACTTCGTAGATTACACGAAATTATTATCTGCCCTTCATAGCGGCGGTCATTTATTCGACAAATTATTCGACTATATCTCATTCCACGTAACAATAATATTCTTATATAGTTATCAAGTATAATTATCAAGAAGGCAGAACGTATATATTGAATGTAATCTTCATCCATATCGATTGCAATCGAAAAGTATCAAAATTCGTGGAATTCACGGACGGAATTCAGTCAACTCGCGAAAATCTTCAATATTGCAACACGTAAAATAAATCAGCTTT
>NW_017259536.1:3295667-3305265 GCF_001594045.1 Atta colombica | reverse complement strand
TTGCATTTAATAAATATTTATTTAGAACTATAATTTGAACAAATATTTATTAAAATTTAATTTTTTTTAAAAATAATATTATTTAAAATATACTACATCCATATTTATATGTGACCTCTTTCGCAATTATTGGATAACAACATTTATATATCTAAACGCGCATTATAGATAATCAGGAAATCGGATTATGCCATGCGAAAACGAGCTTATTATCAGTGTCGTAATGATTGCAACGATTGCACGTACACGTTCTCAGTAGGTCGATGCGCAGAAAGGCGAAGCGGCGGAGGGCAAGGAGGGATAAGCGAGATACGATCATCTGTGGTTGGCCTGTGATAAGGCCTATCTTGATGTCGCCCACACACGCATGGCGTACAACAAGCGCCTCGCGTTTTCGTTTGGGGCCAAGCACGAAAACTTTTCGACTGCGCGTATTGTTTCGTCACACGAGCATACGTACGTGTATATGTAAATGTATACACATACAGTTCGCTATTAACTGTTAGACCACCGGATATGATAGAAAGAAGGAGAGAGCGAGAACGGTGGAGAGAAAGAGTGAGGGAGATCAAATGTGGGAGTGAGAGAGAGAGGGGGAAAGAGAATCCGCGGGTACAAATGCCGAATTCGGGTCACGAAATAATTCATGATAAGGCCATTGGAGCACCCGCTCGTAAGAACGAACTGATAAATGAAGCATGGAACGCAATCGAAAAACACATACATATACCTACATGAAAAGAAGGAATGCCCGTTTTTTCGTGAAGGTCTTGTTTTTCACGAGAGAGCACGATGCTTTGACGTAATCAGGATGTGTATGTACGAGCATATGAATATGCATTATTGAGCAGAATAATGATCGTCAATAATATACGTGAAATCGTTGATAAACGACGTGCTACGGATGATTATTTATACGCAATGTGGTCGGGACGACGTAATTACGATCGACTCGGAAAGATTGTTAATTAGTTCGGAAAATAATCGAGAATAATAATGAACAATTTTTGGGAAAGGACCTTTTCAGAAACGATGAATCTATGAGAAGTGCAATTCTACGTTTTCTGATAATTAATATGTGGTTTTGGGTTTATTAACAAATGGTTCAAAAAAGACCGTGAGAAAATCGCACTTTGCACTGCACGGAGAATATATTCAATTAAAGCGAAGAATTTACTTGCGCTCATGTCTTTAGGCTCGCGATGTGTGACAATGACTCTGATTTGCATAACATTATGCTCATAGCTCGCGTATGTATATCCGTATCGTTTAACAATTGTGAGTACTGTGCATGTAATTAAGAGATGTTTTCAATAGAAAAACAGAAATTATTTATTCATCGTGCAATAAAATGTTACAAAATATCTCAATGATAATGATTATAACAACAGCAAAAAAAATGCACAAGAAGTATATTTATAGGAAAGATATTTTTCAAAAAATCTTATTTAGGAAATAAATGTTAATTAGTAATTTATTAACAAAAAATAAAATAAATTGTATATTTCTCCAAATTACCTAAAAAATGTGTAATAATTGAAATGTATTTTTTAATAATAATCGAAAATGAAAAATTGTATTATTTATATAAAAAGTATTTGTACAGTCAAGAAAAAGTTTTATCAAGAGATAATTATTTCTGCAAAACTTTTCTTTATATCAAGACAGAATATACTCATTGTAAATTGCTAATTAATATTTATTTTTTACAAATAAATTTTTTTGAATAAAAATCTCCTGTACATAAATATCTTTTATCTTCATTGTAATTATCTCTTTCGACTCGTCGAAAAGCTGAATTGACCATTTTAACTCTCTTTCAACAATTTTAATTTCTCTTTCAACAATTTTTAATTATCGAGTTTCTTATCGTTTTCAATCATTGTGATTATTTCCATTGTAATTACTTAGGATTTTTCTTGGTTTCATGGTTTACATGGAAACTGGAATCGTGGAAGCGCGGACAAAGCCCCGTCGATAGACACGGCCATAAATTTTTCATTCATTTTCATTAACCATCGCCCACCCTCGAAGGGTTGAATTTTTTACCATCGCGGGCGCGCGCGCGACGCATTTTTTTCATACTTCCTCCATACGGACGAGGACAAAATAGCCGGACTGTAGTCTCCTATGAAATCTCCCCCCTTTCGCGAGCTTTATTACCACACTCCCCGCTTCGGCAAGCTGAAATAAAACAACGAGCGTTTGCCTTGCTGCAAACCGGCGTTACCCTCTGCCCACGCACAATGTGCGTAATCCTATCTTCGCTGGATATCCTCTATTCCTCGTTGTCCCTTCTCAAGTCCAGGTTTTCCTATACATAAAGGACAAACGCTGCCCGATCGCGTCTTCTTTCTCTATCTTTCTTATCGTTACTGCATCGTGCGTGAGAAGAAGAAACCGTAGCTCGAAGAAACCGGTAGACTGGGTCAGATCTCACGCGTGTGCGTGCACACACAAGAGGCATTATGTATTTCTCAAAAAATAAACTACCTACCTTAATAATCTTTCTTTCGCAATATTAATTTTCTCCTTTTTAAATAAATCTTCCGACTGAAAAACGCATGAGTTCACATTATAAAAGTACATGTGGAATATCCGGTCGGGGAGAATGCTGCCGGAAGACGGTTGAAATTCGTGCGATGCGTAACATGTTAACGGCATATCGGCCGTTTCGATGCATATAGGCATAGAAATTAGGCTCACGCGCCTCATGCGTGTGCACGACGCACCGCATGCGCTGCGTCATTGCGTGAGGTTCGCGACGCGCACACGGGATAGCGCCAGCTACTCGACGCCCAGGCGCGTATATTTTCGTGGCGAGGAAGGCGGGGGTGGAACATCAAATTGGGCGGGCAGCCAGGCGTGGGTGCAAATTTACTGCAGCACCATCACCATCGAGTCTCGCGAAATTCGTCGCTGTTGATTATTACGTCGCTTCTTCGCGCTCATATTTGAAGCACATTATTCCGATGATTCGTCGCTTTTATCACTAGCTGTAATTTAAATCACGTCCAATAAATAGTGATATTAAATGTATTGCGCAGTATTACATCTTACATAAGACTGAAAATTAAATTAGACTGCAATATGAATAATACAAATTAATAAAAAGCGTCAAATACGACCAAGACTGAATTTTCATCAAGGCTAATAATAAGTTCTTACATTTTAAATATATTTTTTAATTAAATAAATGTTTTTAAATAACCTATTATTATCGGACTTGAATCGTAATCATGAAATGAAATTGAAATATCTCAGATTAAATTGATCGTCCATTTAATAATGGATGGAAACACCTTAAAAACATTTATTATTACAAAAAATGTCAACCACATCTTTGCAGTGCTTTAAGATGCTTATTAACATCATTAATAGTATCCCAAATTAATCGATGATCAATTTAATCTGAGATATTTCAGTTTCGGCATTAATTACGTTTTAAATTTGATGATCGATACACAGTTTAACTCTACTATATATATTTAGCGCTTCTACTTATTTGAATAATAATACTATAATGTCGATCGTTTGACAACGAAATTTAAACAAATTGATCCTTTTAGCATCGAGCAAAACCCCAGTCAATTTTGCGAAAGTAATTCGCTATATTATTAACGTTATCTTTCAGCTCTTTATTTTGCCTTTAGAAATTCACTAATGTCAGAAGAGTGCAGAAATACGACAGTTATTCTTTACGCACGTGAGGAATGTGCTAATGCGAGAAGGGCCATTGGATGCCCTCGAAGGTATCCATATTTTCAGGAATTCGCGTTTTCCACTACATCGCGTAGTGTAGGGCTCCGAGCGCCTCTCGCGCCAGGCCTACCGCGCGTATCAATCAATAACAAATGCGTGCGTGCACGAGGCTGCGTGTATGCGCGCGCGCAACGATGTGTGCGTGCACGTGTGCCAAAACTTTCGTCGACTTCGCGTGCTTCGGACGCATTCGTGAACCGGCGTCGGATGCGCGCGCGCGCGCGCAAACGCGGAGAAGCGCGTGTATACGTGCATACGCGTGACCGGCGTGACGGCCACGCGACGTTCGACGTCCTCGCGAACAAAGCAATCGCACTAAATCGCACGTCTCCCTGGAAAATTATGTCTACACTATTTTCATCGCGGACACGCAGACGCTCGGAGACACGCAGCTTTTTCAGACGTTCACGCGTCAAGGAAGTGAGTCGACAAGCACTCGTGGAAGTGGGCGGACAACGTAATTCGCAAAATGTTTATTCGCGTCAGAATCGATCATGCAATAACAGTACATGTCAAATAATAGAACGTTATTTTTGGTTGTAACGCATCTTGACGTTTAATAATATTTATATGCAAATTTGCAAATATATTTTTCACTTCTATAATCTGCGTATCGATTCAGTTTGTCGGAACTTGAAATACAATTAACTGAAATAAACTGAAACTAGAAATAATATCACAATTCACGTTGATTATCAATTTAATATTGATAATAAAGAACTAATAAGCTAATAAGAACTTATTGCGAAAAATGATCTCCTTCAAAGTTTGAACTTGAAACTCTTGATTTTTCAAGACGAGTATCCGTTTAAATAAATTTGATCACCAAGGCATGTGAAAATATTTATCACGATAATCAAATTGGTAAGACCTCTTGGAAAACCCATCCTGAAAAATAGAAAAGTTCAAATTTTGAATGAAACGATATTTTCCGAATTAACTCTTATTAGCATAATTATTAAATTGTCGTTTAATGTTATTTCCTATTTCAGTTTATGAAGCGTTTTAAGTCTAAAAAAACTAAATCGATGCGCAGTTTATAGAACCGAAAAATGTATTTGCAAATTTGCATATGACTATTATTTACAAGCACCAAGATTCGCTTTGATCAAAAATAGGATTCCTCGATTTATTTCATCTATTATTTGATTTATTCTTATCAATATAATTTCCACTTGTAATAGTATATATGCCTGGAAATTAGAGCAATAATTATAGCATATTTAATTATCTTATTATTCTTAATGTCATCGAGTATTAAATTAGATGAAGAGTTAAATTTAATACTTGATCACATTAAGAATAATGTGAGATAATTACTCTCTAATTTCCATATATGATATTATAAGTGGAAATTACATTGATAAGAATAAATCAAATAATGGATGAAATCGAGGAATTTTATTTTTGGTTGAAGCGAATACTTGCCAGAAAGTAAATTGATATAATCCAAACCGCTAGAATTCGGAAACAGAAGAATCGGAGGGAATTCGAAGAAAGGTCTCGATTATGCATCTCAGTCTATTATATATGATAATACGATACAAAGCATATTAATTATCAAAGTGCACAAGGTTAAAATCGAGATTTCTAATTTTAGAAAATAAATGAATCAAAAAAAAATTTTTTATACCTCTACTTTATTTAAAGAATAATTATCTTCGCAGGAAAACTTGACCACATAAAAATCCGTTTCTACTAACACGCGAAATAATGTGGAGAATGGATCTTTCTTGAAATCATACTACGCTAGCTAATTTCTCAAAATTGACAAATTTACTTTCTGGCAAATATTATATAATACTTGCTAGGAAATAAATTTATCAATTTTAATAAAGTGCAGGTATAAAAAAATGTTTATGATTCATTTATTTTCTAAAGTTAGAAATCTTGATTTTAACCTTGTGCACTTTGATAATTAACATGCTTTGTATAACCATATATAATAGACCGAGGTGCATAATCGAGGCCTTTCTTCGAATTCCCTCCGATTCTTAACTATTTCCGAACTCTAGCGGTTCGGATTGCTTCGTCGACTACGTGACCAAAGTATTTCAGAATTTCAACAAGCTAACTAAATTCGCTCTTCATGGCCCTGAGGAGATCAGGAAGACCTTCATCAACTCCCTGTCTAAACTACTATCGTTTTCTCGGAGTCCTCTATATTTCGGAAATGGAAAACGATAATCTATACTTTAACAATGATCGATCTTCTATCATACGCTCTATCTTCGCTCTTAATATTGACAACATTATTACCCCTCATCATATTATAGAAAAGTTACTTGTAGCATTGTGTCTACCAATATATATAAGAAGGTCTTTATTTTTATTGGAATTCCAAAGAAGTGTTTCTGGTAGTTCCGATATCAAAGTGAACATATACTATATCTTCAATCATCGATGTCGCGAATCAGAGAGGCCTGGGAAGTGGACCGTTGTGCGGGTTATGGTTCACTCCAGTCTCCGAGGGGTTAAAAAAGGGAGAGGGTGTGCGCTCGTACCGCCATCCCTTGCAAAATCGACCGGGTACCAAGCCGGGATGGGAACAGCGAGGGAGGCTTGAGCTCCCTTGATTTCGGGTTGCAACGCACATTGCCTGACATTGATTTTCCTCTGCCTCGCCCTCCTCTATCTTCTCTCCATTTTGGCCCTTGGCCTCTTCTCCCTCTCTTGCTTTCTCTCTGGCTCTCTCAATATCGTTGATTTTGCCATCCCATTCTCTCTTATCATGCCGCGGTCTCTCTTATCCTTCCGATTTGTTCGTCCCTTTGTCCCTCTTTCTCCCCTCTCTTTTGGCCATTCTCCTCTTCCTCCTCTTTCATCCTCTTCCTCTCCCGTTTGGAGCGAGTGCTCGCCCAAGCGACCAATTTGGCGCCACCGAACGAAATGTGTCAAGGCCTGGCGAGATCCGCAGCGCCACACAGCGTATACGCACACCCATCTACGTTCTATTCTCTCTGCGTACACAGCATTTTTAACTTTCCAGCAGGGTGGTTCCGGTCGGTCATTCAGGATCTCTATTTTCTACGTAATGAAATTCTGCAGTATATCTAGAGGCTGGATTTAGTATTTCATTCTTATATTATATATGTTATCGCAAAAGAAAATAGATGATCGTTGTTATATTATCTTTTACGGATGCTTCCTAACTGTAAAATTACATTTTCGTATACGTAGCGATACAAGCTGTTCTAATTGCCGTAATCGTTGACACAATACTATATCCGTAATCAGCCCAAAAATTACTAGTCGGTTTTATAAGCTTGTGTTTTCTAGTGACAATTATGTGCTTTCTACAATAATTAAGTTAATTCATCTAAACTTTGAGTTTTAAGCCGTAAAACATTGACTAATCATATCAATCAAGTCAATTATTCCCACATTCAACTATGATTGATCAATTTCTTACGATTTAAGACTTAAACTTAAATAATGATTTATTATAGAAAGTCTATTATGTGTTACTAATTGCAGCGGCTATAAATGAGATTGGAGAACGTTGGATAACATTTTTGCTTTTTTTCATTCAATACAAGCTGAAGAAGCTATATTTAGAATGGTGTTTATTCTTATTTTAAGACCATCTTAAGTAATGTCTTAAGATGCTAAAACAATTCTCTGATTGGCTGACATTTTAATTCTGTACTTAAGACAGTCTCAAATATAAGAATCGACTATATAAATATCAGCTTTAATCTAATTCTATTCGAAATCGTAACACAGCGTACATATTCTGTTCCAATTGAGTCATGCACAATACTATATTTTGTACATTTTTATGTACATTTATATTAAGATATAAGCAATTGGAAAGCACTCTATTTTGCGAACCCTGAACTGTTTTAAGTTAATATCATCTTTAACTCTGAGCCTCCATTTTCCTAGCTCGCTCACATACGCGTCAACGTATAAGATATCAGCGAAGGCGCGGGCGAGATCGCTACGTATCCGGGAGGGCCGAAAATGAGGACGGGAGGGCTGGGAGGACAGGGCCGTACGCTGATAACAGTGATACGCTTGACAGCAGCGTTGCGGCCTGCGATCGATTGCGGTAAAGCCACGGTGAATAGCTGCAAGTTGCGGTAGGGCTGTGTGTATCAGGAGTCACTCTTTACATGTTTGTTCGATCCATTCAGCCGAAAAGAGAAAAAAGGGTCAGATCGACCGATGAGGTGTGGGGATTGAGGGACGGGGGAGACCTTGGAGGCTGCCATTGCGTTTCGTAACTTAACCTTTCCATTTTGCCGCCTCCAATCTCCCGTCCACCCTTCCCCCCCCCTCTCTCTCTCTCTCTCTCTCTCTCTCTCTCTCGCCTTTTTCCTCGCTCCTCCGCCTTCTCCTTCCCCGGGCCCTCCGGTCAAACACGCACGATTCCTCCAAGAATTGGAGACTTGCTCCAAATCGCCGTATCCCCTTTCGCATTCTTCCAGACCATCGATTCAGTGGCCCTCAGCGATCCTCCCCGAGATGTAACGATAATTCGAGGCGCGAGCGAGTACCCGGGCTCGGGGATCGCTAATTGGATCGCTTAATTATTTTCCGAGGAGCGTTCGTTCGAGCCCTTCATAACGGTTTAATAACGTGCCATGCGTGCGGAGGGAAAGACAAACTTGGTTTTCTAGGACAGAGATTCGGGCAGTGACATTTCCTCGAATTATGAAACTTTGAACAATCTAGACTTAGACCGTGCCTCGATTCCGTCGAGGTACTCTCGCGCAAAATTCACGCACGAAATTCGCGAATTTTCCAAGAATTTCGGCGCCGCATGGCTCGCACCTCGATACACTCGGGAACGTAGCTACGTGTGGTAATCATCGATAAACACGAGACCCGGGCGACGGATCGACGATTTCTTGGGCGGCGCAGATGGCGCGGTACCTTTCCCAGAAACGTCCCGCTTCCTGACCGGCATCGTTTTGCGTTTCTGCATGTTTCAGGGGCGTATCTACCCCGCAGCTTCGTCCCGCTTGCCCTTTCTCCTTATGCCAATGATCCTCCTCATCGAGCTCTCTTCCTTTCCCTCTCTCTCTCTCCCTCTCTCTCTTTCTCTTTCAGGGCCCGTCCGGCCACTCTCCTCTCCTTCTCTCTCTTCCGGCTTACGGCGTCTTCGCGCGTACGAGTGCCTTTGTTCCGGCGCGCGGGTCCTTTGTGAATTTCATAGTCAGCTGCACGAGACCGTGTGTGCTGCCCCGCGGCCCCGTTTACATTTTCTAGGATGCCATGGCCCACTATTTTTAGGCGCAGTCCGCCACCGAGGAGCCAGCGCGGTTCCGTACGTAACACGCGCACATCGTGTTTTTTTTATACGCCGCGACTGATATCGTCATTCGCCTGTATTTTTGGCGCATGTTTAATGATAAATGTGGTCGTTTATTTCACGCAAGTCAAGTTGACATCGAACGTAGTTGTGTATCAAACGAATAAATCTCGGAATCGTAACGTAACGTTGCATAAATGATGGAGGGTGACACTAATATAGTAGATAATAAATGCAGTGTAGATAATAATTAAGAAATGCAGTGTAGATAATAATTAAGAAAAATGACCGAGAACGATGACTGAAAAAAAGAAAGATTTCTCACAAGCCATGAACAATGGAAGGAAATTTCTAAAAATCGATTTTTTTTTGTATGAAATGCATTGTACATGCATAGAAAAATATTTACTGTACACAATATAATAATTATATACTTATTTCAATAATATTTGAAAAGTTCATATAATCACAAATCTGTATTATAAGTACCATCACAATTGTGTCCATTACAATTTACTCAAAGTATTCTAATCCTAGTAAGTTTAATATTTCAAGATCAAAATTATTAAATTACAA
>NW_017259536.1:3284890-3295567 GCF_001594045.1 Atta colombica | reverse complement strand
TTTAAATACATAATAATTAATTCTAAAATTTGTAATAAATATATTTTAAAATTATTATCAAGAAAATATTCTTTATTAAAGATAACTATTACTTAAAAGGAAAAAATAAATTAAATAATCACTTTTCTTAGCAACAGAATGATTTTTTTTTCTATGTGTACGTGAATGCGTGCGTCACTTATGCCAACGATTATTTATGCGTTGAATGTGGTAACAATTTTTACGATGCTCTAGCGTGTGACTAACTCGTTCCAGCGCGATTCTTCTCATCACTCGCATCTTTCCTTGCCATCTCTCGTGACACCTGAATCGCTGTAGGTAGTCGCGAGGAATCCTTTCGTTTAAGAGAGAACAATCGCGATGATGGGCGGTCTCATGTTTTTTTTTCTCCTTCGACTCTCCACCGAACTGTTTCCGATTAATCTATATAATTTCGGTAATGACACGGTGTGTCACGCGCAGCCCGTTGGTGAATGGCCCCTGTTCAGCTATGCTCGTGAAACGCAAACGCAAATTTCGGCCAATTCATCGACTGTGATTCAGCATAGAATTACGTTAGAACTTATTATTATTGTTAAACGCACGCGCGTGCAATGCCGCTGTTAGGGACCGATGATGTCACAATGACCCGACGTTTGAGAACATCGCCGCATCTCTTTAGGATTAGACAAAGAGAAATCTCGTGTGGGGCGACGAGACTAATGCGCTTCTCATTCGGAGACATGTCATTGATACAGTATGGAGGCCCTTCGACTTTACAATGAACTTCTTGCTTATACAATGGAATGAAGTTCGAGGATCACGGCCAGCTCTCATAACGTTAACTATTTCGATGCTAATAGCAAAAGTTGTTTTAATTTTTATTCCATAAATTCCACGTAAATCTAACAGTAGTACTTTTCACTTTGGATAGCAAAAATTATTCTAATCCTATTCTTATTCCTATCTTTATTCAACGTGGTGACAAATTAAAAAAAAATTTGACATATTATGACTTTTAGAGAACGGTACATTTTTACAACGTATCATAATTTATATTGATTTTGAATCGAAGTAGCATTTAATTATGTGTCACGTTTGTGAAGAATGTTTTTTCTTAAGTGCTATAAAATATTTAAGCATTTAGTTCAGTCTAATATTGGCATTATAATTTAATTTCACTATTCTAATGATGTAAAAACGTCAGCTTTAGAAATAATCTTAATAATATATAAACAGAAAATATATTGCACTATTATAATGTGTCGTTACGTATCGCAAGAAAAGTATACAATAATCAAGGTCTAAAAAATTGCTATATCCGGTTTAGGATAACAATTTAAGAAATATGCAGGCTGCGTTATATATGAGCCCCTTAATTGACAAGTGACATAAGTCAATTTAATTCGCTTTTCAATTTAATTTACTTTCATTTTGTTTTTATGTTCATAAAAAATAAAAATCAATTTTACATCATAAATAAAGTGACCGTAAAAAAAGCTAGAATAGTGACTTAAGTCCATTTTTATTTTTTATGAAAATAAAAATAAATTAAATTGATAAAATCTTCTTAATATTTTCTACTTCTATAACAAACGCATTTTTCTTAATTTTGAACTTATTTATCAACTAAGGAGCTCATATGACAAAAAATCTATTCGCATTGCTAATACTTTTTGCACTCATCAGCATTTTCGCCTTTTCTCTCTTCAACGTCTAAATATATATATTTATCTCGTTTTAAGCGCAAATATTTGTGTAGATTTTAAGCAACGCGAACAGAGCAGAGATAGTTTATCGGCCGCGATCGGTTTTGCGCGTTCGCGCGTAGCGAGGAGGCTGAACCGGCGCAGCGCGGCGGTTGCTGTAAAATGTAAATGGTACTTCTGGCGCAAGTTAATCGGGTTGGACGGGAAGTATATTAGAGCCCGCGGAGCCCAAGGTTGGCCTTGCACGCGCCAACAATCTCGGAGGCATTGGCCTAATGCTTCACCATGAATCGTTCGCCTCAGCCTGAACTTTGTTTTCTTCTCGCCGATGGGACTAATGGCGAAGCGCGGCTGCGCACTGACCGAAAAAAATTATGTATGTGTAAAAGAGAGAGGGCAAGAGAGAGAAGAAGAGAAGCTGGGTTGCGCAATCTGCATTCGGTCTTCTTTCCACGAAGGTTTCGCTGCGGCATTATACGCAGAACACTATGATTAGCTCATAGGCTTACGTGTCAATTAAATCGGGCAATCGTAGAAAAATTTTAACTACATTTGAAAAAAGGAAAAGATTTTTTTTTTATGCTAGGTCTTTTGTATAATACCGATGTATATCACGCTTGAAACAGTTCCGTGAAATATTTTTTTGTGTCTATTAATATTTTTAACCGCCATGAGCGACACTTATACTCTTTTGAAAATTATAACGTCCTTATTTGTCGTTTGTTTATGGCTGAAAGTAATTTAGCGCCAAATAAACGTAGGTATAATCGGCTTATTTATTTAAACGGATTGAATTTGTAAACAAAAGTTTCTATTTTTCCAGGTAGGAAATTAAAGTGTCCCTTCTGCGAGAGACTGTACGGCTACGAGACGAATCTACGCGCTCACGTGCGGCAACGTCACCAGGGCATCAGAGTGCCGTGTCCGTACTGCGCGCGAACGTTCACCAGGAACAACACCGTCAGACGGCATATTGCGCGAGAGCACAAAGCCGAGCTCAGCATGAAGCAAGAATTCCAGCAGTCCAATCATTCGGTCTCGGACACTGTGCTCTCCAACATCTCGGACACTGTGCTCCAGTAACAATGTCTTCGGCGTCGCTGTCATTCTCGCCGTCGTCACCGCGGTCGCCGTCGTGGTCCACGTGCGGTGGTCCCGGAAGCAACAATTCCGGTAACCACTTCGCCAGAATCGACCGCGAGACTGGACCACGGTTAGAGCGTGGTACGAGACGAGAAGAGAGGCTGCAGTTAGGTACCTTCGTTTTCCCTTCGTCGTCGTCAGCGAACGCCGTCCCGATTCCTCGTCGCGAGAGCGATCTCTCCGCGTGCGCGTCTGGAATCGTCGAGAAATCATAACGAGGGACACGACTATGAAGATTCGTATGGGGCAAGAAAAAATATGAAGGAGGCACGGAACAACGATGCGCACGACGTCTTGAGCACGCTCGCGAAAACGCTGCGAATCACAAAGCTAGTCAATGAAAGTGCAACGGTCAAGTAAGGATTATTAACTAGGAGCTTTTTAAACGAGAGATGAGAGATAGCGAGTGAAGGTAACGACCTGAGCAGCGAATATATGGCGCATAAACATGTACACGCAGAGCCGTTATAGCGCAGGCGACTGCGACGAGAGAACCAATGCAAACTCAGGTAAACTTAAATCGTGGCGCGAACGAGCGCCAGAAGAAAACGCTACCTTTTGATAATTCAACATAGATCGGATTACTCGCCGTCGCATTTTAATCGTTAACGCCGTTAACCGGTTTACCTGTTTCTGGTACTACTATCGCTGTTGAGAAGTCGAGCCTATAGGATCGCGACATTCCGATGTGCGATACCTATATCCAACACATTACGTTTACGCGCGCACCAGTGCCAAAGACAAGACGCTTTTTCTACTCTGGAGTAATCACACATTAATTTTTCAGTTTCACCTTTTTATACACTCGCGTACAACACGCACTCCACTATTAATAAATATATAATAATCGCGCTAGGACCCACATATCCGAAATCGCGCCAAGACGACACCCGACGAAGTACACATCTTTTATACAGTTACGATTTTATATAACGTTTATGAGAGATTACTGCGATTCTAGGGCGGACGACTGTCGTGCGATTAGCCGTGGGAGAGTCACGCAGCTGTTCACGCAAAAATACTTCTTGGCGAATGCGTATACCTAGCACGTCGACCGAGCAATAATCACGTTGATACATCATTATACTATAATTATGTCGACATTGATTTTTCTGAAAAAAAAAAAAAATGATAATAAAAAAAAACGGAACGCATTCGCCACAGAAATTTGTCGCAACGGCTGCGATGCCTCGCGGCGAAACGATCACTACCACTTTGTTACCTGTTTACAATGTTTAAAATGCGGACTTTTGTCCGGAGCAATAGTCGCGTACCGTGAATATAGAGTATAGCCATCGATCACACACGTGTGATCTTAAACAGTGCGCGCGGTTACGCGCGAAATAGTTGCTGTCCCGGTTGTATGAGATGTGATCAATGCAATAGATTTATATTACACATTACCTATATGTATAGATATATAGAGATATACTCCTAGTCAGGATGGCACCCACGATATTACTTGTTACAGTATTTACACTTTATACAGATTATCTGTCTTATTTTTGTTCCATTTACTTGTTCTCCCTTTCGTTTATTATTTTTTTTTGTTCTTTCGCAGAAAGTTTTTAAATGGTTATTCTCACAACGATATCCGCCTACCGTAAGTTATCAGAGACAATAGAGACGATATAGAGAATTATTTAGTATTTAAAGCGCGTCGTGCGCGAGCTGGGGATATAATAGTACACGAGATAGAAGCCGAAGAGAGTTCATTTATTTCCGTTCTTTTATTATTTTTTATTTTTATTTTTGTTTTTCCTTTATCTCTTTTCTTCTTCTTTTTTTTTCCCGTTTTCTAATAACATTCAACATGCCAAATATATACGTGAGCACTCGTCGCGCACGCGCGCGCATAACTCTGCCAAAAGTATGACAGTACTACCTCATCGTTTTGCAATGCATTACACACAGGGAACACAATAGCGATATATTATACAGTACAATAAAATCTGTACATTCCGTACAGCCGCTACTATTATTACTACTACTATTATTACTAATACTTTGTCCGGTTAATGTCGGAGCAGTTCTCCTGCCATTGCTACCCTCTTGGGAGGGTAGCGCAAAATCATGGATCTCGGAGCTTACACAGACCGTAGATTGATTTTAAATTAATTGCTATATGCTTCGCTTATATAAATCAGAATCCATTCACGCTAGTCAAACACATTTGATGTTTTATTTCTTCGCTACAATCATTCCCGTCTCATGAAGTTCATTCGTCCGAGAAGCTCCGAGATCTTCGATTCGCGCACGTGATGTGCTATCTATACGTAAAATACAGTGAGAGCAAAAAGTATTCGTACAAGGAAATTTTTTTTTATAAAAAAAATATCTTCTTTGTAAAAAATAAACATTAATTAGCAATTTTGTACAATGAATATATTCTATTCTAACATAAACAAACGAGCTTCGCATTTCTGATTTTAGAAGCTTTTCGATTGTACGAATACTTTTTAAGCATCCATACAATAGAATTTTTAATTTTCGCTTATTTTTCAGATGATATATTTTCTATAATTAATACACATATCTTTTTGGTATATATAATTTTAAGAAATACATACCGTATTCTATTTTATTCTTTATGAATAAATTGTTAATTACCCAGCAAGAAATGATCGTCAATTAAACGACGTCAGATCGACGTCGAATGGGTGTTGAAATCATCGTATCGATATCGATTCGACATCAATTCAATGACTTATTTCTCGCTGGATAATATTTACTTTTTAAAAATAAAGTTTTTTTTTAAAAAAATATTTTCTCTGTACGAACACTTTTTGCACTCACTGTAAGTCCATTTTCTTTCCGTTTTGTTGTCGCGAGGGGCGCATTATTGAAATAACACAACATGTATGTACAACTGTGAAGCCGTAGTGAATGAACGCGAGAGCGAGCGAGTGCGTACACATATGCATGAGCAGTCGTGAATGCGCGCGTGAAGCGATTCGCGGGAAGAAAGAAGAGCCGCAATTATGCGTTGTGATCCGTTGTTCGAAATTGCAACGCGAAGTTATCCGACGTGTCGTCGAACGTTGCTGAAGCGATCGCGACTGGTTGTACCGTTTTCGTCCCGGGGATGAAGCGAAAGAGGTGATAATACAGAGAAGTGTTGATCATCGAATAAAATCGGTGAGATTAGCGCCGATGCGCTGATGAAGGAGGTGATGATGGAAAGCGAAAATTATTCGAGCGTAGGTGACATCGATTGTCCCGAGGGAGCGTAAAGGGAAGTTAATCGCCGGGGATGGGATTAATGATGCTGGACGACGGAGATTACATAGTTATAGAGAAGTTAATTCCCGGGGGAGAAGCCGCGGGAAAAGGATATTCAAAGATGTTATGTGTCGTTTACGTATGTGATGATAGGAACATACACACACGCGCACACACATACATACACGTACACAGAGAGATAGGGAGAGAGGAGGAGAGAGTTATGGGAGAGACACACGCACGTGGACAGTACACATGCTAGTGTAAATAGATACGGTCGCGTATGCCAAGTTATATAATGAATCTTTTACTTAATATATATACAAAATATATATATTGTTTTCGGCTGTTCTGCTAAGCAGAGGCAAAGGGGGGGGGAGGATACCTTTAAGTGGTACAATGAATTAGCGTTAAGTTTAAGTAGAAGAGGGATCGAGTTATTGGCAGAGTCGAGCGGCGAAATTCGAAAGATTTAGAATAATAACGTCATCAGACGCGGAATTTCTGGAGGGGAGGAGGAGTCGGTTAAACCCAGGGTTTAATTGTTTTGTCATACGTAAGGATTATAGGAGTGCATACGTAGTAAAGGTATTTCACACCTGACACTTACACGAAATACACACACGTACACATACATCAGATCGGAAGAGCGAGAGGCAATGTCGGTCAAGAAAATTATAAGAGAAAAGTAAAAGAACATACGTACCTAAAAAATAAACGACGTAGAATTAAAGTGAAAATTTAGAATTAATTATAGTCGTAATATTATCTCGACATCGATTATGCGCGTAAATGTATTTGGAACAGCCGAAAATCGGCAATTTCACTCAAATCACTGATTTGAATCACTGATTTCGTCGTATCGCTTTGCTCAAAAGTAATCGAATGATTCTTCAACGCGCTGTCGAAACGAAATTACGATATTTTTATTATATACGTTTTCCTCTCGATTCTCCCCGAGCTCGTCAATACCGAGCATTTCCAGCTCGAGGATAATATTAGTATATTCCAAATTCGCTGCTACAGTCGATTTTCGTCGAGGTACGCGCAAGAGACGGATTCGCGATCAGAGGTCGAAAGTGTGTGAAACGAAACGCGCGCGTTTTCAGTTCCCAAGTTTTCGCGATCCGTCGTACCATGGTATAAAAATATAAAGTATTCCATTCCCAAGGATGTGCAGTCGTCTTGAACATGGCGGCTACTCTTTGACCAATCAAAGCGCTACCCTAAATTTAGGGTAAGCATTTGATTGGGTGCTCTGATTTAGTCTGCTGGCCATTATACGCAACGAAATATCTTATATTCTTATACCATGCGTCGTACATCCGGATGTAAGAATTATATTTGGTCTATATGTATATATATATGTACCCGCAGGAATACACACACGTACACACAGACAGACACGTACACACGTACACGACACTCGCGCGACGCGCGTACGCGCGCATACGTACGCGTATGTATGTACCATTATTGTATCACGGCGGTAGGATAAAATGTTGCATGTTGTTTCTATAATATGTGTTTTACGGATTGAGAATCCTTTATAGATGTCGTGTGTGACACAAGGCTTGACACGAGAGACGAGAGATGTTCACACCGTGGCTCGTTCGTGCGCGCACGCTTTCGAGAGGCGAAGAGCGATCCCGCGAGAAAGCCGGATAATCAATGTATAAAAAAGAAATTTCTAAGTAATTTAAAATTTCCAGAACATGGTACTCATTTTCTAAATTGATCTTCGAAATTAAGAAAGGTAGGGTGACACAAAAATTCCACGGGAAAAAAAAGTCTCGTTTTCAATCTGGTTTTTTTCGATCAAAGAATTCGAACGTTATTGAAAATTGCATCGGATTGAGAAAAATTGTCGTTAAATTGATCATATATTACAATGATTTGAGTGCAGTATTCGAAATTGCGCGTTCGAAACGGACGATTATCACGGTGTGAACGGGAAACCTTCATTATCATTCGCATCGCGCGGGCAGCGAGTCCTCCAGGACAGACAGAGAAAAAGGAAATCGCGGCTGCCCGCGGGAGGAGAGTGAGAAAGCAAAATTGATGTCATCATTGCACCTACACCGCGCGCAGAGAGTGCACCGGCAACTACTGTACCGTTTGCTCGTATAGTATATAATAGTACTATACCGTAGTTGATAATGATTACATAATACATGTATCACGCACGCATAAGCATATTTAAAAATCGACGGAGCAATGAAAGAAAGAAAAAAAAAGAAAAAGAAGCAAAAAGAAGATACGACAGAAGGGGGGAGGGGCGACAAAAAGAGAATGAAGGGGAAGCAGACACATGGCGTAGCGATGTCGCAAAGCGGGACCTCGAACGTCCGGGGAACGAGCGGCTCGTTTCCCGGCTGCAACTTATAGTACAAAGTAAACGTAATGTTTAAGGGTTAACAAACAGAACAGACAGGATGTGTGGATTTTGTAAACTTACTATACACGCTGTAGAGAAAAAAATGAAGAATTATATAGGTAAATACACATAGAGAGAGAGAGAGAGAGAGAGAGAGAGAGAGAGAGAGAGAGAGAGAGAGAGAACCAAGTGCGTCGCGTGGCCGAATCGGTGACGAGCTCGTCGTCGAGGACCGTTCCGCGCGATCGGCCTCCGCTCACGGAGTCCAACGCGATCACGATGAACGATTTCGCCGTATCCTTGTATATCTCAACGTCGACATGGATCCATCCGTAACGTTGCGATCGAGTTAAAACGTTAATGCGTCGACGGCGAACTGTTTCGCCGCGACGCTCGGAGTATCCGTGTCTGTACTCCCGAGGCGCGACAATGGGACGTCGCGCGCCGCGCCTATCTCGCGTTCCCCGTTCCTTATCTTATCAACACAATAAGACTGACCTCTCATCGTGGCGACGTATGCGAGAACACTGCCACAGAGGCCGGGCCGGGACCTCCGCTAGCCTCGTCGCCGATCGCATTCGAATAAACGGCCCGCGGCCGCCGCAATAACGGATCACAATACTTTGTCACACACTAGTACAAATGCTACCTCACACACGACATACAGGGTGCGCACAGAATGAAGCTTATGAAAAAAAAAAAAAAAAAATCTCTGTGTATAACATGGTAAAGCGATAGTTTGCAAGATCGGATAGGACCGTCGCGTCGCGCCGCCGCCGTCGTTCTCATTTCGGGGAGAAAAGGAAATAAGGAAGAAGATTGTGAAAAAAAAAACATAATAGAAAAGCTGTTAATGATCGAGCAAGCATCCTTCCGCTCCAGAAAAATGTCGACGGCGTATGGCGCGCCGCGTACTCCTTTTCTCTCAGGAATATGAAAACCAAGTACAAACTACAAAGTATAATAGTCTATAAGGTTCTTAATAAACATAAATCAATGAATCAAGCGATGCAATAGTTGAGTGTATAGTAGGGACTGTGTCGGTGTGTTCGTTCGTTAAAAGACCTCTTCTCTCCGATGTATATCGCCAGGTGTCAAACGCTTTGTTAAATTCACAACCGCGAATCCTTGATCGTTCGCCATGGAAATCAGTCTAGGAATGTGTGATCTCCGAATTGATTGGCTAAAAATCGATTTTTACAAAAGATAGGCCTGAAACAGATCTCTTTGATAAAAAAAAGAAGTGATTCTTTAGGAAGAATCGATCTAAAGTAATCCCTTTTATTTAGAAAAATCGATTTTTCGCACAAAAAATCAGTTAAAAATAACTTTTCTTTTTTGGAGAAGATCGATTTTTTTTTAGAGAAACGGAGCATTCCTAGAAATTATCGGACTCATTGCCGATATCTCTCTCGTGATTTTCCCGCACGACCGAAGTCGAAAGACGCATAGTTACGCATAACATAAATACAGACATATAACGAGTCCACGCGCTTCTCTCGAGTTCTTTATGCGAATCCTTTTCCCATACGTTAAACCGTGTGCAAATGTTCTCGTTGTTACAATATATATATTTAAGTAAAAAATTTGAGCCATAAATGGTAAGCAAATCGGCCAGTAAAGAAACGTAAGATTATTGCTTTACGTTCTTTATTGCGATTGGCTAATTCGTTTACTGCTTACGACTTACTGCCTTACGTTTTATGTTTCTGTCTTTATTTTTCGTTGACTCTTGAACTGTTTCTCGTCCAGCGATGTTAATTGTTTCCTTTTGTAGCAGCAGCCGATTGTTCATCAATTTCTGTTTGGTCAAACGAGACACGTTTGTATCCCACCGAGTTTATGTTTTCTTTTCTTTAATATATGCATACAAAGTAATATGGTTACTTAAAAAAAAAAATGTAATAATGAAAGGAAATTCAACATAGACGCAAATTAGGGTTTTACTTTGCTTTCCGTTTCGTCTCGGTGGACGCGAGAATCATCGTCAACAAAATCATTCCTTCTCTGATTAATTATCGCTGTTTTTTTCTTTATCATTTTATTTTATTTCCACGTCGGCGGAAAAACGTGAGTTTTTTTGAGTTGTTAGACGCGAATTGTTTACCTAGTACTCGGAGAATATCGATCAGACTTCACCAGTGCTTACATACACATAAATAAACAAATGCACACAATCATATAATATATTGATAAGTATATGAAACCGCTTCTACCTCAGACTCCGTATCTATCTATATATATATA
>NW_017259536.1:3270582-3284790 GCF_001594045.1 Atta colombica | reverse complement strand
ATTGTAAACGAGACTGTAGGGATAATAAAAGATGAATAAAATGATAATTATCCATCATATTTTTAAATTTCAATCCGTCTTTATATACAGGAAGACCCTCTTATTTAGCTGTACATGAGATCATGATAATTAGAATATATAAAATGATTATATTATGAATGGCGAGATATATCACTATATATATATATATATATACACATATATATGCCCATCGAACCTTCCGATATCACATACCCCTCCCCCTCTTCTACCCGAGTATAATGTAAATATATCCGTTTATATTTATTTATTTATGTTTCTATGCGCTGGACGCGTCTATGTTACACGCAATTACAAATTAATTGATAATCTATCCCTATATTAATAACAAGAGAGAGAAAGAGAAAGAGAAAGAGAGAAAGAGTACATTCATTTTTTAATATAAATATATATATGAAAAAGTATATATATAAATACATATAAATAGATAGTTATATATCTAATATTAAGGAATACTTGTTTAGATCTTAAGTGATCCCCGTCGTCGTGGTCCCGTGATGCGACTGCACACTCTTCGAGAGCTGAAGCAAACTCTACCTATAGTAAAGCAAAAACGAAAACGAAAAAAAAGAAGACAAAGAAAAAAAAATGTTTTATGCGTTTATCTGATGGCGCGGTGCACGTTCGGCGAGCTTCTTCCGTGCGCCGGAAATGACGCAGGGCCCGAAAAATCACACGGCAAGCGTTTCCCCGCGTATTTCACATTGGTCTGAGTCGACCTTATTGCGATCGAGCGTTGCCCCTTCCGGGGCTACAAAATCTCGCTTTGAACCGCAAACGCACATAATCGAATTCGCCAATTAAATAGACTTATGTAAAGCCGAGCAAGGTTAACGCGAACCACTTCGATTTTTTGATTCGGCACGAATACTTGTCGCCAGACGACGACATCAACGAGAAGGATGTCATCTTCACTTGACACCTACGGGTTCTTTTCATCCCTTCGCGCGGATGAAACCTGTCGAGAAAGTTTTCCGGGGTAAGCGTGAGGCTCGCGGCGTGCGCCGCGAATACGTGGTTACCAATTTTTGTTTTAAGTTGAGAGATTAAGTTTACGTTACGTAATTATTGCTGTATATGGGGTGAAAGGGAGAAAGAAGAGATAGATGCGAGGCACCGAAATCGGGGGCTCGTTAATCTGCGGCACGAGCGAGGTGCGCGCATGGGCATAGTTGCGTTTTCGAAAATACGAAACTTCGCGGGTTATTATCGAACTATTTTATTTATAAGAAGCGACACAGGTACGTGTGCGTGTGAGTGTGTGTGTAAATGTCTGCGAGGAAGAGATCGATGCGAAAAGAATCAAATACGAATTCGCATGAAAAAAACGAGAACCGATCAAAGGAAAACGCAAGAGGGAAGAGTGTATGTGTGCGTGTGTGTTTGCGGATATGCGCGAAAGAGAGGAAAGTGGCAAAACGCGGAAGTGGAATAGGAAGAATGCCGAAACTCTGCCATCGCAAAACGATCCTGGATGGGAAAAATGGAGTTAAAAGAAATCCTTCGAAGAGAGAGAGCATGTAAAAAAAAATACAAGTTTCTTTTTTTCTTTATACTCCGAGCGCGAACGAGAGATGGCAGGGTTTCGTGACTATGCCGTTGAGTGTAACTCACCCTTTTTGTTTGTATAAAAATTAATCGAAATTTAATTAGATTATTAATAACTGTTCGATTACTGTAAAACAAAAGAAAACTTTACCATTAATTATAAATTACAAAAAACTTGGAGCACCATGGATTTCTTTTCATTTGCGATCTAATTGCTTCCTGATATCCTTTCCCTAATCCAAAAACAAAGACCATAATCAAACAACAAATCGTAATCACAAATGAGTGCGTGACTTGCGAACATTATTATTTTTACAACAATATATTACATGTTATAAAATTAATCTCGAATATTATTTAGACAAGCGATCTAAAATTATATCAGACGCACGTTCGGCCATCGCGACGAGAACTGAATTTGGCGTCCCAGAAATTGGAGATGGCATTACGCTGGCGTCCATTATCCTTAATCCACTCACGCCTTTTACCCTAGAGAACGTAATTATAATTTTATCACAATTATTCCACTCACTCTCATCTCAAATGTCATCCTTTAACACATCCTTGCTCTATCTATCGTTTACCTTAACTCCTCATCTACAACCGCATCATCCTCCGCACTTATCCTGCAAGTGCCACATGGATGGTGGCTCGTGAGTCCTGCGATTCTCATAACACACTCCGAATAATCGACATCCCAATAGTTTTGTCGCAAATGACGACACTCTTCGAAATCAGGGACGTGGACTTTCGCGCCGTACTCGCGAAAAAGTCTCGTATTGAGAGTCTCCAGGGCGAGGTTTATAGCTTAGCGAATAATTGTCAAAATTAATTATCGTCAATAATCGTTTAAATAAATTCACGCAAAAGAAGAAGAAATAGGTTTTACAATTTATTTCTTTAATGAGAGTAAAATTTATCGTGGCAAGTGGAATGATCATTTTTACCTCGATAAGTGCACATGACATCGTCGGGATCCTGAAGGTACGCAGGATTAATTTTTGGAGAATCGTGGATGTTGTTTGATCTCAACGTTATGCTTCCACGACTCTTCGGTTGCAAACACGTAACTAGATAAATAAATCCCTCGTGCCTACTGTCGTTATACGATGGAAATAGCGACCTGAACGTCTAATGAACAATGATTAATTTTTCTTGATTGATATAACAATAATCATTAAATTATTGTAAATAATAATTGCTATGAATAGAACGTTATAATCGCGCGCGAAAAGTACGGTTGTTTGTCGCAATGACTATGATATGTTATTTTAATTAAAGTCCAAATATATTACTGCTGTGGGTGGTTCATTCACCTCAGTCTCGAAATTTGAGATAGCCTTCAGCAATTTTTCCTCTGTGGACGCCACTCCGAAGAGGAGGAGGCCACTGTTATTAGCACGCCCCAATCCCATTACGCCGTTAGTGGCCAACCATCCTTTGACATGCAATGGAGAAAAAAATATATGACAAAAGATTACAACGTCGGCCGTATAAAGTGAGTCTGCATCGCAAGTAAATGACAAGCGTCGTTACTAGCGCGTTATCGCATTTACCGGTTCCGAAGGCGAAATAATTGAACACCTCAGGTATAGTTTGTAGCTTCACAAGCGTGATACTGACTCGTTCCCGCAGATTCACATAAACGGGTACGTTTAGGTGATCAAACAAATTCCGGCCTACCTCCGGAAGATCTTGCACTACGGGTATCTAGAGATCGAATTTATTATTTTACTTGAAATCGAAAAGTTTGACAATTTAATAATTTGATTTGATCACCATATGCTTTTTCAATTCGTTGACAGGTCCTATGCCGGAAATCAAAAGTAACTGCGGAGTATTGATAGTGCCCGCGCAAAGAATTATCTCCTTTCTCACGCCGATTCTCCCGACGGAGCCATTTTTATATATCACTTTAATGCCATCGACTTTGTTATTCTTGAAAAATATCTATAACGTTCGAACCAAAACATCAAAAATATATATTTATAGAAATAAAATAATTAAATAAAAAACCTATTATACAAATAATTATTTTCAATCCTAATTTTTAATCCTAATTCTTCTGATCTTCTATAAAAAGGAGAAAATGGAGTATATTTTTGAAAAAAAAGATTTATCGAAAATTGTTTTCTTTAGCATGATACATAAAATAAAAATATGGAGACCTTGGCAACGAGTGTATTCATCATGATATGTAAATTCTTGCGATTCCAAGCTTTCTGCAAATAAGCGTGATAAGTACTCCATCTGGATCCTTTTTTTGCGGTGTACATCGCTTTCCGCAAGGATATGTTATCCAGCTTTAACGATTCCTCAGCCAGGACGAAGGCCTTCGTTAGATATTCTTCCTCCGGCATCGGGATGATGTTCATAATATCGGACACTTTTTGAAAGTAGGGGAGTAGGTCAGCGTGCGACCAACCCTTCGGCCATCTCTTGTAGTCCTCAGGTCTCCCGAAGGAGTGAACGAGATAATTAAGCTGCCCGCTCCCTCCAAGTCCTTTTCCCCTCGGAAAGTTTTGTCTCTAAACATGACCAATGAAGGAATTTGCTACGCTAAAAATACGCCATTCCAAACGGAAGTGCGAATATTTGGAATATTCGTTTTATGCATTGTACGAAAAAAGATATTTCATTTGAAACGTGACATAAAATCTTTTAGATTAACACTTAAACGCCTTTCTGATATATCCGACTTTTTCCAATGTGTTTTAATATTTTTTCATTACTTATAACTATTTTTTTATTAATAAAGACATATATTTGAATTGAAAAAAAATATTCTGTTTATTTTTATGAAAGTTATAAGCAATTGAAGCAATCGAATTGAGTTGGGTATATTATAAAACATCAATATTTTGTTCCTGTAGTGAGGCATTTAAAGATTAATACTATTGTTGATATTTCTATTCAACGCATGAAATGTGCCACATTTTCATTTTATGAAAGATATAGCGTATATGTAGTAGCAAATTTCTACAGAAATCGTTCTCGCGAAACAGAAATTCCTTCATCGAAGGATTGAACTTTAATTACATAGCCATAGAGCCCTCGGGACGAGAAGACTTGCGGTTCCGTTTGGTAGGCCCAATCGACCTCAGTGCCTTGCATCATCGGCGCTAAGAGCGGCATAGTCGATAGCCATCCAAAGTATCCGCCGGCTTCCACGAGCAAAACGGTCACGTTCAACATTTCTGAGAGCCGTGATGCAATCACGCAGCCAGACGTACCAGCGCCAACTTAAACCCCGCAACAACGAGAAGCACCATTTTTATTATATTAATTAGATTAAATGTAAAATTCGAGTGGTTTTTTTCTCATTGTCGCAAAAAATTAATGTTAGCGGTAATATAAAACATCAGCCGTTTATTAAATTAAATTTTAGATATGAAAATTTAAATCAGAAATATAAAACAAGCAGGATTCAAAGAGTAATGTACAATTAATAACTTTATATCTCAATTGGCAATTTTATGTCTCAAATTTTGTTAAGAAAAAGAGTGTGAACTCGTATTGTATTTTCTGTCTATTTTATCTGAAGCATCTAGAAGACATCTATTAAGCACAATGCGATTTATACTAATCCTTTTTGATTAAAAATCGATGCTGCGTATATTTCGAAAAATGAAGTGAAGGAGGAAAGAGTTGTCACGAAATAAAGGTGCCGGATGATAAAATAAACATAAACTGAGAAGTTAACTCACCGACAATGTAATCGTAATGTGTTTCGGGATAAATAATAACACTGGCCGGCTCGCTGAAGTGATAATGATAGAGTAACGACACCAGCAGGATTGCGATCGAGATTGATATGTGATCCCACATGTCTCTTCTTAAAAATTACAGGAATACACGTCCAGCCGACGGTCGCGGCACAGTAATACTGAGACAACGTGCAAGACAACACGGAACTGCAGCGACTACACGTTCGATCCCGATATTAAATTAGTAGCTCTGTGCGTAATCGATACTAGTCTATAAGTCTCACTCTATAAGCGATCCGAAGCATCGTGACAACGACCAGCGATGCAGCGCAATGTCGGAAATACATAATTGTTACGTTAGATAAAATGTATCCGTTGCAATCGGTCCGTCATCGCAATTTGATACGTTCAAATATCGCATTTCTATTTAAGATTTCTATTTTTAATTGTCTATTGTATTGATTGAATCAAATGTCAAAAAATGCTTTGCGAAAACAGTCGCAGTTTAGATATTGTTAGGAGCAGTTAATTGTATTTGTTTTTCTAAATCATAAATTATCCATTTAAACTGATCATGTCCTAATGAGCAATGTTATGAGGCGCAATATGCTGCCTTTGTTGTCGCGATCTTGCATCTTTTTTCTGACAATGATCGTGTAACTTTTAATCCAAATTACAGTTTACAGTTCTCTCTCTATCATAAAATAAACATCAAAGCCACAAAAAGAAGAGAAAAAATAAAATATATTTATTATAAATAAGAGTATATTATTTGTATTACGTTCCAAATAGAGGCAAAGTTCTATATACATTGAGAGAAAAATTTATATATTTTGATAAATATTTTTTTTTAATAGTCTTAGCGCGGAATATTTACTAAATGTTAAACACATATTTATTAAATACAAAAACCATCAATTTGAATTAACTATTATTTTTTTTCATTTATCTAAATATTTATTTACCGTAAGTAAATATTTCGCTAGAATTATGCAAAGAAATATTATTAAAATTTATTGTAATAATTTATTGTAATAAGAAATATTTATTAAAATTTATTGTAATAATTTTTTTTCAGTGTACACATATCGTTTTTATCAAATTAACATTTCTTTGAATTTTTACATTTGTATGCACGAGAAAGTTCTAAGTTTTATTGAAAAATTATTTTAATTGGTATAGTATATATTAACTGTCTATGAATACAGGACGATATTCATAGTTGATTTTTATATTCAAGACCGTCTCAAGTTTAGTCTTAAAATGTCACGAACCAATTAGAGGCCGGTATTCATAGTCAGTTCTTATTTTAAGATCGTCTTAAATAATGTCTTAAGTCACTAATGCGGTCCTCTGATTGATTCATCTCAAAACTGTACTTAAGATGGTCTTAAATATAAGATTCGACTATGAATACCAGCCTGATGGAATCCATAGATATTACTCAAGATTTGAAATGGTCTTAAACTAGTGCTTCAGAGACATCATGAATCAATGAGATCGTATTAGCATTTTGACATTGCTTGAGATTGTCTTGAAACTAAGAACGGATTCCAGCTTATGAATACCGGTCTATATAGACAAGAATATACAGTTCTTATTGAAATCTGTAATTGCTTATTCTTATTGCTTATTATGTTTTTCAATTATGTCTCAGGTTTAATAAAGATACTTCTCCTGAGATTACAAATTAGTTATTGACTGCATTCAACAGAAAAAGTATTTTGCGATTACTGCAAAATTTTTTGATGTGATTTTGTCCTTAGTTTCTCACTGGATTTAAATGTATAAACCAATTATATTCAAATAAAAAAATCGTACAACTGTGCAAAGTTGCTGAACATAGCCATTTTCATTCGAAATAATGTGGCGGCTCTGCCGGAAATTGTCAAAGTAGCAGAACTGGATCCACCTAGTCAATTACGAGTTGGATGTCTTTTAAGTTTCGTTCATTAGAAATTATTTTGGTTTTTTGAGAAAACTGAGATCTTTAAAGCCTGTTAACTAATCAGAGTGTACAAACGTATTATTATTTTGAATAAATTCTAATAACTTACAACCTACAAATAACTTAAAATCATTAGATTTATAAAAAGAGCTTTCGACACCAGAATTATTCTGTTTTTGTTTCTTACTTTTTATTGAAATTATTGAATAATGACAGAATGAATAATGATTCTTGGGTCAATTTGTCTCTTGCTGAAAAGCTCTCAAAATACCGCAATTGATTTCAGAAATGTCGCATCAAAATGGCAGAAGTGCATAATACAAGATTTCAAACATGGTGGTTGGTGGTGATCTTTTAAACTGTACTTATATGTCTTTCGTGCACTTTCATGCACTTCTACACAACTAACTTCTACACAAATAAATCAATATTGAACTAAAAAACACATAAATTAAGCATTGATTTTTTATTTATGAATAAACTAATTATAATTAAAAAATATTGATCTACATATTTAACTGGCTTTATTTTTCCAAATAAAATATATGTATACAAATGCAATAAATTCGAAATTGCCGCGTTTCGTCAAAATGGATGCGAGTTTGCGGTACTATAAACCTAATGGCTTTAAAATAATTTAAGAGTCCTCTACATATAAGTCGTAGACGGTCGTGGAGTTTTAAGTCGTAGGAAACTGACCAATTCTAATCAAATATTTTCCTTATATTTGATTGTGATTGGTTTCTTACGATTTAAGACTCCACGACCGTCTACGACTTTTATGTAGAGGATTCTTTAAAGTCCCTATAAGAGAATCGCGTCAATGTGAGATAAAATGGCGTCTCAACAAGGACTCTATTAGAGAAAGGCTCTAGACCTCTCTCTACGTAAAGCATAAAATCATGGTGGAAGCTTTGATTAATAAAGAAGATGAAATTATTTTAGATATATCAAAATTATAAATAGGTAAACTTATACATTATTGTAAAGATTTCGAATTAAAAATATATAAAAGATACAGATATTATATGGTAGAAAAGCGTCGAAAGTGACATTCTAACCCTGCCATCAATCATATAATTTTAACGTCTTCTTCGCAGAAACATGATTAAAACATTGTCAGAAAGGGCGTTTTAAATTACTAGTATAGCAGTTTGGACAGACGATGGCAAGACAACATTTTATTGTAAAAATATTGCAAAAATATTGTTAAATGAAAGTATTATTTTATTACTATTTCATATTATCACTATTTTAATTCCAAAAGTGTAAAACTAGTTCAACTATAGAAAACAGATCTACTTCTGTCAATATTTTGTAATTTAACATAAATTCTACTTATCAATATTATATAATTTAACGTAAATTCTACTCTCACAATTTCTAAAATCTAAATCACCGCCGATATTCAAAATAGGGATGTAATAACATTGATGATTGGTTTCGCCATTTTACTTCAAAGCCAATGAAAATTTTGATAAGATTGACACGACTCTTTTATAGGGACTTTAAAATAACTTTAACTGTAGTGCCATCTGTTTGTCCATTCAGGAACACTGAAAGTAATAAACTTTCCTGTAGTGCCATCTATTCATCTATTAGGAAACACAAAAAGTAAACTTACGTATTCACCGCTCACGGGCCCACGTGTTTTTTCTCAAATTCTCACAACTATTCTGTATGCACAACTTATCGCAACATGCGTATAGAGACGTGTTATTTTTGTTCATCCCGGATATTTCCGGGACATGGAATTCAATTTGTAAGGAATGATTGTAAGGTGAGAACTGCATATTTAATTCTAACATTAAATAACATGATAAACTTGTAGAGTAACGAAGTATCACGCGTGTATAGCGTATGTTATATGTCAAAGTGAGGTTATATATTTTATAATAACATTATAACAAAGATATAGATTATAGATCCTTTGTACGATTGACATATTAATTGTGAATTTTTATCATGTGCATTTCGAAATGTGAAGAATTAAATCTCTTCGAAAAAAATTATCGCTTTCGGTTCTTAACAATCACAGTTAAACTTTAATAATTTCTTATTGTTTCTGTTTATCGAAATAATATTGTTGCATTTTGTGTATGATATTACAGATATTCAAGTTCTGTCGCTCGAAATGTCACGCTGCATTCAAAAAGAAGAAGAATCCCAGAAAAGTCAAATGGACCAAAGCCTACAGAAAGACAGTTGGCAAAGAATTAGCAGTGGATCCGTCTTTCGAGTTTGAAAAGAGGAGAAATGTACCCATCAAATATAACAGAGAATTATGGAGCAAGACTGTAGAAGCAATGAAAAAGGTAGAAACTATCAGGCAGAGGCGACAGAATCTACACATTATGCAGCGATTACGTAAGGGAAAAGAACTCGAACAGGAGAGAGATATCAAGGAGGTGCAGCGTGACTTGTCTCTCATCCGTTCACCAGCTGCTGGCCTCAAACAGAGAAAGAAACAAGAAGAGGCAGAAGAACAGGAACACATGCAAGTAGATGAAGATTCCAACAACGAACTCGAAGCCGAGGCAGAAGTGAATTAAATCGTTGTATATATTTTTATATATCATTTCAATATCTTATAAATCATTTCCTCTGTGTTAATTGTCGATTATAAGTTATAATAATTGTATGTAGATATATCAATTTAAAAAAAAATAAAGAAATGTGAAATTGTGGAAAATTGTGCGAAAACTACACAAGAAAACAAAAAATAAAAATTTTTTTAAATTTTATTTCTTCTATTATTTTTTAATGTCAAGTTTGACAAATAAAAAATCATGTTCAATGATATTTATTCTCTAAGTTTTCTTTTTACCGAAAGTTCGAGTTTCAAACTTTTTAAAGAGATTACAGATGGAGTTACTAGGCTTAATTGTGAGCAAACTGAAATCTACTCGGTTTAACGTGCGATTTCTAGTCTATTCATTCCGTTCTATACTATAGCTATTCATGCATTGTCAATATGATATTCTTGTCATTGGGAACACATTGTAATAAGAATAAATAATGTTCTCCCATTAAATCACACAATTATACAATGAGCATATTAAAGCTGCATCCGCATCCCAAGGTTATGATATTAATCACCTGGCACTGTGAGTATCATTTCTCTTTTCATTTTTGCTATGTGTTAAATACGTAATTACGGAACCGATAATGCCCGCCTGATAATTGCATACATATAGTATAGAGTAACGAGTTAGACAATTTATTGTGTGTAATATATACATCTTTTGTCAAAGTGAAAGAGAAAAATGAAATTTTATTGTGTAAAAAAACAATTCAATATGATAATTATAAAACAAATTACATATAACTTGGAAAATATTATAAGGTCTAAAAGAATAATTTTTAAAAAATAATTTTCCAATGTATTTTTAGAAAACCTTATAGATATCTTTAAGACGTCTTTTTGTTTCAAATGTACATAAAAAATATCCAATCATTCATATTCTAATAAATTAAATAGGATTTCTAATGTCTATTTCTATCAATGTAGATTAATTTCAATCACTAATTTTTAGAACTGGAAAAAAATGAAAAGGTAATTAAATTCAGATTAAAGTTAATCTACATTGGTATAAATAGATAGAGCGAGACTTCTTCCTTCATTTCTCTTAATAACATTTATATTATAAAACAGCACATTGAACATTTGAAATCATGCTTATGTTTTCAAGAAGAAATCATAATGTAATGTAATTGTAAGACATCACTGCAAAGAGATATCGTTTACTGCCACAAATTTTCATATTATTTTAAGGTTGAAACCGATAAAATAGCCTCGCTTTATCCTAAATGTTTCTCATAAATAGAAAAAAAAAGAGAGGAGACGAACAGTTTTCTTTTGTATTTAAAATTTCTCAGCGGGTACACTACGAGCCGTGCATCGCTTCTTTTATGACAGAACACGAGCTTTCATAGGACCTGCACATCGCCGAGGTGCGACCGCGCCTCGATGACACTGTAAACACTCGCAAGGTGTTTCCAGCAATTACCAGGCAAACCACGATGCGATGTTTGCCCGCGAGCGCAAAGCCTTGTAGAACGCACCCAAAAGGGAGCACCGCGACCGGTTCGGGACGGCACTCGTGTTACGCGTACAAAAAAATATTTTTACGGGCGTGAGCTTGCAGATTCCGAGGAGCAGGACGCGCCGCGACCGATCCCTTCGAAATGATTTTTTTTTTTTTTTTTTTAGACTCATCGACGGCGACGCGACGTCGGCATCAATTTAGAACTGAAATCGCCTGGTAACGCGACACTGATCGACTTCGAATCGATTGTAGACAGATGGTGACATTTTGCTTCTCGTATGTTGGAAATATGTACGAAAATATCTACAGAATCATATGAATATCACATTGCAAATTTTATGCACAAATCAAATTAATTACATAAAGATTTCGATTTCTTGCTTAAAAAAATATAACGATTTAACAATTATGTAGGCTCAAAAAAATACCAAATAAATATCAAATTAAATATCAAATTAAAATTAGGAAAGCCTCTAAGAGCCAACAGAATATATTGTTGCGGAAAAAATTTTTTTATTATATAAACAATTAAATGTTTCGATCAGCAGTTAGGATTCTCTTCAGTAATTCACATCAAATAGATGAAATTTTTACGTAATTATAATATACAGGTAAGACATTGAATAATATATGAATTACAAAATTGTTTAGTTGTCGCAAAAAGAAATGAATAAGAGTTTTTGAAAGAATATCGAGCTTAATTAAACATAACATCGCATCAAGAGATTGTTCAAAATGTGAAAAGATTTCTTGTGATGTTATTATAATATGATTGTCATAGATCATTTTTTATCTATGATAAATATGACATATAAACAACATTGTAAGATTAGTCTATTTGTAACTTCCATGAAATTTGAAAATTTAATGGATACATTTTGGAGCAATATCTGGACGATATATCTACGATTATATTTATGATATAATTGATTAAGATCGATATTCTTTCAAAAACTTTTATTCACGTTTTTTTTTCGATGACACAAACAACTTAAACTTGTAATTTACATTTTACATTATTCAATGTCTTATCTGTATCGTTATAATTGTATAAAAAATTTACTTAATCTTTGATGTGAATTACTAAAGAAGATCCTAACTGCGGATCAAAAGTTTAATTATTTATACAATAAAAGAATTTTTCTGCATTGACTCTTAAAGACTTTTTTATTTTTAATTTGAAAAATATAAAGTAAGATTAAAAAGCGTGAGAAAATAAGATATTTGAAGATTTATAGCAGACAATAAAAAGGACAGATCGCAATTTTTTGGAATACAAAATACACGCTTCTTAAGGCATATGCTGCACGCGAATATTAAGTACGTCACGTATGCATGATTTTCAAGCGCATCTTTCTCGAGTACTTCTTGAGAACCCTCGAAGGACCGCGTGCGCGAAGGTTTTGTACGGGACCCGAATTTCGCGAACGAAAGAAATGCTTTCGGCCACACGCAATGGGTGTCGGTGTTTGCTAAGAAAACAAGACAACGGAGTACATGACGTACATATTGCAAATCGTGATACAGCGACTCGTATGCAGCTATAGTAACATAAAGAAAAACGTGTCATTATTGCATCTACTTCGATCGATTGATCAATAATTCTTCTTGCGTGTAATACATCTGATAAAGCCATTCTCGTAGCGAACAATACCTACTTTAAGAACGATGGTTTTATTGCATGAAACAGGCAGTTATGCATCTTGCGAAGAAGAATTTGTATTTGTAATTAGCGCGCTAACGTACGAGATACTTACATTATTATATCTCCATGTAAAGAGTAATTTGTAACAAGTGATTAAATTCAAGTAATATCCAATTTTAGTTATTTTTAATTTGATTTCTGGATCGCCACTGCTCTTCCTCAATATGTTAATTTAATTAAAACACTGGAGTTAAACAATTTATAATTCAAGAAAATATAAGTAAATAATAAATTTAATTTACTTAAATTTAATTTATTATTTACTAAGAGCATATTAATATGGATGTCGTTTACTTTAAAATTAACTATAGCAATGGACTGATTTATATTTTGATATTTTAAAATGAAGTTTAAAAATAACAAAATGTTAATGGATTAAGTTATCATTGTTTCTATGATATCTAACAATGTACATTTCTTTTTTCAACGATATTAGATATCAAGGGAGGATAATGGCAATCTTTGAGTTAAATAATATTTAGTTATTTTTAACTTCCATGTATGATAATACTTAAAATATAAATCAAAATTTCTCTGATTTAATTTTCAAAAATAAATCTCGTCCATATTAATATGTACTTGGTGAATAAACTAAATTCACATCAAATGTAATTTTTTTATGTTTAATATTTTTTTTAGTTAAATCTTTTAACTCCATTATTTTAGTCAAATTAATAATATATTAAATAGAAGCAATAAGTGAAACAATAAACATACATAAAATTGATTAAAAGTAATTAAAATAAAGTATAATTTGACATTATAAATTAACAGAAAATATTGCAAGTGGCTGAAAATATATTTTACGAGCATTCCAACTTTTTTGCATGTTTTTTGTGTGTTTGCGATAATTAATTTACCATTAATAATCGCTATCAAGTTATGTACCATTTTATTGTCCACTTAGCAATTCTTTTTTCGTCACCCACGTAGATTTGGACAAGGAAGAATGGAAAAAAACGTCGAAGCTGTTGACAAAGCCGACATTATCCGGGTCCTGCCAACGTTTATGTAATCGTCGTCGCGTATCGTAGGAAGGTCCTTGTAATAACATCTACTGAGGTCACGAGAGTAGCATAAATAAATAAGACGATCGCGCGGATGGTTCGGAAAATAGTTTGTCCAGATTCCCAAGTCTTTGGCATTTGGTTAGACAATATTATTCTATGACAACCCTAACAATCTTCTGGAAATTCTTTTAGATCTCACCGA
>NW_017259536.1:3267510-3270482 GCF_001594045.1 Atta colombica | reverse complement strand
TATATATATATTTTTTTTTTTCCAAATTTAAGAAGCACAGCAATAATCACGGTATGTCTTTTAATGGCAGTATTTGTACATACAACATTTGTTATCTATCCATTACATCTGATATGAATTACACAGTTGCTTTAAAGAGAACTGCATTGTTAGCAAATCGCTTGGAATCATTAATCTTTCTCGTATATTTTCTTAATGCGGGTGTAGCTTCATTTTCTCGAGTTAGGTCGCGTGGAAAGCTATATAACGGTTCGAGCTCGTAAACAACATGGCTAAAAGCCACTAAGCTCTGTCACTCGGCGAGGCACGTTTAATTAAATTTCGATGTTGCGCCTTATCACAATGGGATTCAAAATGGGATGAATCTACCGATAAAGACCTAACTCACGTCGCTTTCAATGCTTTGGAATTTTTTTTCCTCTCTCTCTCTCTCTCTCTCTCTCTTAGTATATTATAGGAATGGTAAAAGATATATATACATCGATATACTTAAGATACAGTTGTTAGATATAACTTACTTTAAAATATTGTGTTTTAAGCTTAGCTAATGTTTTTTTTAAATTGCATTCATATAAAAATATAATTTTATCTGTATCTTGAGTAAAGGTGTATTATATGACTTATAAATATAATATGACTTTTGTGATTTTTAGCTTATGGATATGGATAGCTAGTCATTTGATACTATTATTTTGTCACATCTTTATCATAAAATGCAAGATTCACCTTCTTTCACATTAAACTTTCCGAACTCTTAAAGTTGCGATTCCTTCAAAACTGTAAGGTAAACGCAACAGATTCGGTTCACAGATCTAAGAGGCCCACGATTAGCTCGATCTCAACGATACAGTCGTAATTTGCGACAGTCATGGCGTCAATTGTTATCTACATCTCGTCCGTTCCTCTTAATCTGGATCCGCATGGTGGACAGAGTTCGACTGCGCACCTACTTCGAGATCACTTAGTCACCTGACGAGACTAGATAGCGGCAACGCGATCACCTAACTACGTACCTGATCAATAAAGATAAGAGGAAAATGTCGTTTCAGAAAAAGTGTCTATTGTTACTCAGGAGTAAGAGGAAGGCAGTCTACTGGAGATAGATGAATATTTGATATGCTTTATCATAGCCTCTGTGATAAGGCTTCTGGCTACTAGATGACAGGATCACAGTAGAGCTGAGTTAAACAAAATTAGCTAACACAATTTACGCTGTGCAGCGTAATTTAGCCAAAATAGCAAAAATAAATCATGTTATAGTAAAGGCATTTTTGTAATTCTTTATTCGTTCTTTATTTCATTTTTATTTCTTTATACCTTACTTTAATTTTAAAATATTCTTTTTCATTTTTATTTTAATCTATTAAATAAAAAATAAAATTATTTTATTTTTTTTTTTGTAAAAGGAACTTTTATATTTACGTTCTGTTTCCTTTGTGAAAGAAGGATTAATTGTAAGGAATATATGGGCGCATTCTAGCGCGTGTATGCGCTTTCGCTTGTATTCACCGATGCATCGTAGCTTAGCACAGCGCATTCGAGCGCTGTCGCCGATGCCATTTAAACGGATTAGAGGGGATCTCCGAGACGATTGAGTTTCCTCGAACAAGTCAGTATTTGGATCATTCGTAGCTGGCGAACATAAAGATAGTGTCAAGACGACGAATTCGCTTGTTTGCACACCATCGATGTTGTCTGCTGTCCCGATCAACGCCGGTTAATGTCATCTTAGATCCTATTCGAAACAAGATTCGGGGTCCGTCTAACACTAAACACGGTCGACTACAAGATATGTGAATGTAGATTTGTTTTACCTCAGGTTTCTAGGATCTTTTTGAAGCTAGAGACCCTCTAATAAGAATCTGAGAAAGCCACTTTTGAATGGTTCGTCATGTTTTAATAGTTCAAGAGAAAGAAATAGATATGAAAAAGATAAAACAGAATGAGAAAGAGAAAGTAAATATATTTCTCTCTCAGATTTTTTTGTTAAAACTGTCCTGAATATAAAACTGTGATTCATGTTCAGACTCTTATTGGAGGGTCTTTACTTGAAGCAATCTTATTTAATCTCTATAAATATTAAATAAACAAACAATCACATACGCGAGCTAATTATAATTCTACATATTTTAATATACAATTGCAGTAGTTAGCCTGGACAACGTTGTTGACCCGAAGTATCTCTCTCACTGGAATCTTGCAACGTCGACATTACGTTGATACATTAAACATGAAACATTGTTTTGAAAGCGTAAACCGTATACGAAGGAACGCATACTTCGACGTAAGAATGTGCATACTTCAGTGAACGTTTTTATGTATCCCACGCGAGTGCTACTACGAAGATCCTGTCAGTACGATTCATGGACCAATGCATTGAGGCGCAGCTTTCAGTTAAACGCATCTGTGATATGTGTGGACCCGCATCTCGTTTGTACGTGACCCAAACACAGTGACCGAATTTCCGAGTACGTCGATCGACGAGTATTATTTCGGTGAATCCCGAAACATACTTGAGCGAATTTTTCGGGGGTGATGTCATAATAGAGGGCTTTATACAGAATGCTTCGAAGCATTTAACTTGAAATTTTCAGAATAATCAACAATTGTTCCTCAGTAAATATAAATGATCAATCACAAACTTTGCTTATATATTTACAATGCTGTTTGGTATTTGAATAAGATGTAAATCTCCTAAAGACATCAAGCATGAGGTTAACAATTAGCTAATCGTTAAGTCATTTAACATGAGAGATTGAAAACGACACTGTGTGTTGCGCAAATAATTGTGTATTTGTATTACGCTTAATTTATGCAAATCGAAGTTAAAATCAAGAAAAAAAGTGAAAGTAATTTGCTCGTTTTTGATTTAATTACTGTCAAACGATATAATTTATGATACAATATAGTCAGCTTTCTATGCTTGCGTGAAAAGCTATGCAATCAGCGGCTTGATGAATGAAGTGAAATCA
>NW_017259536.1:3256704-3267410 GCF_001594045.1 Atta colombica | reverse complement strand
CACACACACACACACACACACACACACACACACACACACACACACACACACACACACACACACACACACACACACCATTTTATTATTTTATTTTATATAAAATTCTCTCTCGTAGACAGGTAATATCTAAAACGATTATTAAATACACATAGATCTTATAAGCTTATCATTAAATATAACGCTACAAAGAATAAACTATTAAAAAATAAATGTTATCGGAAAAATGTTTTCATATTAATTCAAAAACATGACAGTACTACAATAGTCTCTAGATTCTTGCAAAAGAGACTCAACGAAACAGTTGTATTTTTCGTTTTAAAATGAAGGATTATTTAAAACAAAAGTAATATTATACTGTAGAGTATAATATTATTTTTGTTTTAGATAACCCTTCATTTTAAAACGAGCTGTAAAAATTAACCGCTTATAATCGATTCTTTTACTCACATTCGCTTGTGATTGATTTATTTTTTACAACTTACTACACCTCCTATATTATATATCCCCTTATAGAACCTTAAAAGTTTATTCCAGAAGGATCTTAACGTCTTGGTAGGTAATGATAGATTATTGTCAGTCACACGGAGACTCGCTATGAACTAACTGTTAACGCTATAGGAATATTCTCTCTCGGCGACATACCTCCGGTGGACGTCAACATAAGAGGCCCTCGATCACATTAAAGTCAAGAAACCATCGTGCGCACGTCGTCTTTCCTCCATCAAGCGCGGCAACGAGCGAGTCTCAGCATGATATTACGCGATCGTATTTCGTACATTCGTTCCGTTCCATTCTCACGAGTAACCAGGAACGCGATGACCACGTGGCGATCGACGGGCGAAAGAAAAGAATCGAAGCCGTGAAATCATGCATTAAATGTTGAAGTGGCCCATGGACTGCATCGCGATGAAGTTACAATGTTGGAAGCAAAGCGTGCAATTATAATTTTTTTTTTATTAAACATTTTCGAGTTCATTGACCCGTTTTTCGATCGCAATTATTATAATTATAATTTCTTATATATTGTATATATTTTGTAGAAAAAAAAAAAATGTTAAAAAAATAAAAGATTTCTATCGACGAGTAGTCATTCCTTTTCCTTTTCCTTTCTCATTACGTTTTTATGATCGAGATATGGCCGATGATGTACTAATGCGAGAACAGTAAAGTTTATGGCGGCGGCGCGGCGACCGCAACGACAGCGATCACCCCATCACGATGAAATTATGTAGCCGCGCATACGACACGACACATATTTACCGCATAGCTCCCATGGGAGCCCACGAGAGATTGGTAGGTAGCGAGCTCTCACGACTCATCCTTCGCACCTTCGTGCTCCTCTCGGAAGGGAACATCTCGTGGAAATCCACTTTGTCAAGGCGCGAGTCGTTTGAGTCGTTTCGAGAGAAACGGCCGGCTGTGGAGAGAGGAGGCCTTTTTACAATCTGATACGTTATGGGTACCATGTACCATTAATTACCGGGACAAACAAACGCCGGCAAATTATACATTCACGCGGCCACTTCACGGCCTCTTATCCGGCATCTTATTGTGAACGCCGTGGTTTATAACGTCATGGAAAGGGATATCGGGATGTTTTACGCATCCCCGGCCTCTTTTCGCTTCTTTTTTCTCGATCCCCGCATAGATAGCCATCCGCGCTTCGTAAACACGTCGTCCGATATGATAAAAGACGGGTTTTAGCATAGGTGTAAACGCGCGACGTCATTTTAAAAAATCCGGAGAAAAAAAATTTCTATTTCATAATATGCGGATTATATGTTACACATATCATATTATATATCATAATTATTGATCTAGTCTCTTGTTATTAGTCACGCAAGACATTTGCTTCCCTCCCCCTCACGAAAGTGCTATAATTACATAGCGTTATAATATATTATCTCGATGACAATCTTAATGGCGTAATTAGAGCGTTACAGTAACCACACAACCAGCTTATACATGAAGAGTTAAAAATTTCCTTTGAATCATCCAATTAATCGCGATGGTTCCCCGACATCTACCCATCCAGATTATTTTTCGCAATACTCTGAATCATCGGGGTGCTATGCGCACATCTCGAATGACATGTTCCGAAAGGTAAACGTTCGTGAGCGTTCGATGGCTTTTCGCGAACGACACGTGTTGGAAATACCGCGTCATCGCAGTCATCAAAGAATCCTGTTTTAAGCGTTGAGCTTCACAATTCTAGACATACATTTCCATAATTAGATACGCGATATTTTTTTGCATATACATTTTCACACAAACGACCTGCTAACTTTTTAAGTCACTCTGTGATTAGCTTTTTATTTCGTCCCCCGGCCTTGTTGAAACGATGTTTCCATTTAAATCAGGCTTTATCATCTGTAGCCGAAGGAACATCCGGTTAGTTCGGAATATACTCTGTATATTCACATCAGTCTCTCTCTCTCTCTCTCTCTCTCTCTCTCTCTCTCTCTCTCTCTCTCTTTCTGTTCGTTGCGCCACTGGGCGGAATCGTTCATAAGCATGGAATGATTCGTTGAGAACTTAGCGCTTGGCAAGAGGCTATCGGCCATCTCGCTGGGACCGATCAGTTACAGTTTCCTAGAGGATACAGATGAGTAGACTCGATGAATACATTGCACAGAACACGTCCGACGCGCTAAACGCGTCCGCGTTCGGACTCGTGTAAACAATTATTCTTCCGGAGGTCCGACTCGCCTCTTTGCTTCTCGATTGGCTTGAAATCTGCTAAAGTGAAGGAGGCTTGAGTCATTCCGCGTTGGTATCTAACTTCCGGTCTGCCAAATCAAACGAGGAATTGGAAGTATTTAGAGAATCACGCGCGTGCTCACCTTTTCTCTCGATAATTGTAAATATTTATCGCACCATAATGTTAAATATGTATAAAGAAAAGAATGTATTTGTAATGATATCGAGAATGTGATTCTCGAGAAAAGAAAAGCAAAATTCGTTAATTAATTCCCCATAAAAAATCTACTTCGTGATGACTGAAAAAAAAAAGTAATCGATAAAAAGACCGACAGATGAAAAGAAATTGGCGTAGCGTTGCACGTAGATCGTGTAGACACACGTCAAAGCGATAGTCGGGATACGTGGCGCGAATACGGTATTAAAAAGGGTTATTTATCAGCAAAGATCAGCGCGACACAACGGACACAACGGTGGTTATATCCGTACATTAAGATTCCCAGCGCGCCGAGGTAAAGTCGACGAAGAAAAAAGGCCGAATTTTAAATTACTGTTACAAGCGATAAATAAGAGTTAAATGCGGTTATCATAGAGTAAATATATTTAAAAATACAAACATTAAGTATAATAAAAATATAATTATCTTAACGTTTCGGCTCATTTTTCGAGCCATCCTCAAATTGTAAATGAAAGTTCTACAAAAAATTCCTTACTGTCAATCAAGAGGCAGACAACTCTTTACATAGGGAGATATATTTGGAGACTTAGAAACTACACTTACAGAAATTTAATAGAAAGTAGTTAATTTAATTACTTATTTTGCGTTTTAAAAGCATTATTGTTCAGTGTTTATAATACTTAAGATAAATAATTTTCATACTGAAATGACAGTTTTGCTGAAGTATCTAAAAATTTAGCTAGATCTGAAAATAATTTTTGTTTGGACCAGGAAAATAATTATGTAAGGAAATAATTATGTAGGATGCTCAAACTGATTGCTAGAATGTCAAAACTTTTTTCAGCACTGGTCATTTTGTTTGATATTCTAATGTAATTATTTTGATGGTCTAACAAAATTATTTTCAGATCTGTATCTGGCTAAATTATTAGATACTTTAGCAAAATCGTTCTTTCAGTATTAAATATTTAATATTAAATTGGATTTCTGAAAGGATAACCAGTGATCATAGATATTGCTGCAATTTAGTTAATAAAAAAAACTGAAGTCAAAAATTGTAAAAAGAGAAGGAAAATTGTAAAGAAGGAAAAAACCGAATTTCTTTGAGACGCGCTTCGGCATCGTGCGAGACACAATACGAGATGAGGTGCGACTCACGATTCCTTTAAATTGAACAACCGGGAAAATCAGCCTTCGCGGCGGTTCTCTCGTCTTATAATCCCTCTAATCTCCCCAATCAGGACGCGAGTTCTCCGTTACACGCGTGGCACGTACTACTAATTTATGTCTGTGCCTCGAAAGCGAATACTACGAAATGCACCGCGGTCTCTCGGCCGACTTGTTGATGCTCTGAGAAAAGATAGATAATCGGTCGCCGAAGCGTAGAAAAATGTCCGACGAAATCATTTCAAGAAGATATTCTAAATACTTTATCAAGTTCGTTATTCTGTTTTGTAATATCAACCATAGAATACAGAATTGTTTTCTCGAAACTCTGAAAAAAGAGAAATCATATTAATTATGTTCGCCACGAAGTTCATATCACAGCTTCAACGTTTTTTTTCATTTGCATCAAGCTGATGAGTCTTATCATCCATTAAAGTAGCGTTCGGAAAAAAAATCGACGTTACTTAAGTCTGGCGCTAATCATCCTCGAAAGCAATGTTCACCATTATTGCACATGTGTACGCACATAAAAAAAGAGGGAAAAACGCGAGAAACTGCGATCTTTTTCTTCAAGATTAATATTTATATGATTTTCTTTTTCTCTTGATAGCCATCATGGCGATGTCCATATTCCGTGCCGAGCTCGTAAGTCGATTTCAATTCAATGCGGACTTTGAGTGTGTTTACTTGAGCGCTAAAGTTATGCACAACACGTTGCGCCATATGGAAATCTCATCGTTTTTTTCACTTACATTCTAAAAAAAAAACATAGTGGTAGTAATTATATACGGAAAGAATGATTTATTGAAATATCTAAAAATTTAATAAGATACAGATCTGAAAATAATTTTGTTGAACTAAATATCAAATAATTTTGTAGGAATTTCAAGCATGATAAACATAATAATATTGCAAAAAGTTTTGATATTCTAACAATAAATTTACTTAGCATTGCATAAGTAATCGTCGTTTAAACATCTTATGCACATAATAATTTTAATAATTTAACAAAATTATTTTCAAATCTATATTTAGCTAAATTTTTAGATTCTTTAACAAAATTGTTTTTTCTATATAGCTTCATTTTTAGATTTCAATAAAACTATTCTTTATATAAATTAACAGTTATAAAAATTTTATATTTAATAATTATCATAAAATAGTTGTAGTTACAATAAAAAAATAATTTATTCAATGATATACATTAATTCTACATCATATAAAATTTGTATAATTAGTACTCTATATTTTTTCTCTGAATATAGCAATGAATACTTCAATGGAAATCGCGGCATCTCTCTTTCTCTCACCAAATTGACTATAATAAAAACGCGGAAGTTAATATGTATTGTAATGAGAGAGGAACGAGTATTCACTTAAGAAACCAAGTGAAGCGTCAACATAAAATTTGCATTTACGTAGGTAATCGTCATTGCGATTGACAACTGATCGTCACGGCGAGTGATTACAACGAAATTTCGAAAGCCGTAATTGCGTCATGCATTACTCGAATTAATCTAGCATCTCTATTTTTATTGTCGAAAGGCAGAACTCCATGAGAATTGCATCCAATAAGGCGTCATGTTTATAGGTGCGGATATTCCGCTCCAGTACGCAGACACACCCACGCGACGATCGAATTATGCGATTTACGAGCTGATAAAAACGGCGGAACGCTATATATTTCAATACAATGCGATACAGAGAGGAAGAACTTCGTCCGTATCGTCACTAATCGACCGGATCGTAAAATTAACAACTACCGTTAACCTGCGTTGTCGGAGATAGCGTGACTCTTTCGGTGAGTCGCTAAAGGTGAAGAAGAAGACATTTCTCTCCGATTGCTCTTAGTAATTCACGATCAGTACAGCTTAAGAAAGAGGCGGTTGGCCGGGCGAATGTCAGAGGAAGAAAGAAGAAGCTGGTAACCGCGCGGCGATACAGATTTTTATGGTATCGTAAATCTTGGTGATGGCCGCAAGAAGCGACTTAGGAATCATGAAAGGCGCGGCCAATTCTCTAATGATTCTGATTTATCGTCGCCGGTCTGTTCCGGTGAGCCGTCCGTCTCGTAACACGTACCTGAATAGCTTGGCGAGATCTCACGCGGAACGGAAATCGCGAACATGATTTACGAGTTATGAAATCTTCTGCTTAATTTTATTAGATTCCTCAAATAGAGAATCTTAAGAAAGTGATTTTCAGGAAATCTTATAAAAAATTACAAACACGTCTTTGTGGATTAAATAATAATATTATAAATAAAAATAATATTGTGAAAAAAATATTATAATTTCTGTTGTAAAAAACAAAAATTGCAACCGTATAACAAATTATAAAAATTTTAATTTCAGCGACAAATGTTTAAAATATTCTACAGCTGCGTCGTGAATTGGTATTCTGTTTTATTACTAGAATTCTCTCTCGTGTTGTGAGAGTTTTTCGATCGATGGCGGGAGTCCGCTATAAATTCGGGCACATGGCGACGGTCCCACGGGAAGCGATCTCGTATCGGATATCGGACGAACGACAATGCGTCGGAGATGCTATCTGAAAGATGCAGGTGTAAATCTTCAGTCGAGGCAACGGTGGTCCTGGGTTCTCTCACTTTAACAACGACGGAGATCTGCATTAGCAGATGCTCCAGCTAATAATCTGTCACTGCCGCTCTTCGCTGACGGGCCATTAGATGAGCATTTAGTGGAGTGTGTGTCTTCCCTATTTTCTATATCGTATTGCCGAAAAGCTTAAAGCTGCTAATTCTCATCGCGTTCTTCGTTTGGTACTTCAACGTGAACATCCGATCATAAGACTTTATTTTCCAAGATTATAAATGATTTTGCCTCGAGAATCATAACATTTCGTATGTTGTGAATACAAATTCATGTTTGTAAAAAGTTACTACAATAATATAGTATGTGTAATTCGTTTTCCGTGTAAAAATAACACACTAAACTGTATATAAAAATGAATTTACGCATTTAAATGTATAATAAAGTGTCATTTTTACACGAAAACTTTCAAGGAAAACTTACGAAAAATTAGAAACATCTCTCTCTGGGCATTAAATAATAATATTATAAATAAAAATATTATAAAAAATATTGTAATTTTTCGTTGTAAAAAGTTAGAATTACAAGTGCAATTATACATATATATTGTAATCACATATTACATACTTGGATTTATCCATTTACAGTGTAAATTCTAAATTTTAATTAATTTTATGTATTTTTTTATTCGAAAGTATATAATAAGTATGAAAGAAAAAATTGGTTGCTGCAACAATTTAGATAGTAAAATATGACATAGCATTTTTATATGACTGTAGCAATCAGATTTTAATTGTAGTAGCAAATTTTTAGTTGCGTTAGTTTAGTTGCCTATCGAAATCATATACTGACATTGCGGATGGCTAACGCAACTAAAAATTTGTTTTTACCAGAAATTGATTGCTGCAGCCATATAAAAATACCATATTTTACTATCTAAATTGTTGCAACAACCAATCTTTTTTTTCAGTGTAGATTTGAGATTAATTAAGGAAATTCTCTTCAATAAATATTGCCTAATATCGAAAGTTTTTAAGTAACATATCTCTCATACTCGAGCAAGATGATTCACATTACAAATAGGAATTGATTGTCTGCAATGTGAAGAATCAATCTGCATACGCGTTAGTGAATCATGAATGTTAGGACGTTCGAGATCAAGCGAATTCATGCTGGCGACGATCGTTATTTACCACGGCTGCTAAATTTGCGGCGTCCTTTCTATGACGCCGGCGCCATGGATATCGTCCACATATTGTCACGCAAACCGCCAACTAAATTCCGTCTTCGTTCGCTCGCGATTGCCGCAGCCGAGGTTCGCTGTCTGCGAATGCACTCGACATTATTAGCGTCCCCTCGGCTTCTATCTTTTCGATAGCCCGGAGATGAAAAAAAAGGGGATCACGCCACCAATGTTTTATTGAAGGAGTAATTCTAGAAAAATACTGCAAAAATTGCAAAGGTGATTCTTCGTTGAGAATATCTTGCAATTATTTTATATCAATAGTATAAATAGAAAATGTTCATTTAATTATTAAAAAAAAAGTAAAATTATGTTATAGTAGATTCTCAATTTTGATTCTATTAACTTATTTATATAATATATAATATTTTATATTAATATTAATATATTAATATATTATTATTATTAATATACATTATTATTAATAAATTATATTTAATTATAATTAAATTGGAAAGATTTACGACCGTTTATATACGTTTATATGCTTTCTTTGTCATAGAAAAAAAAAACATTCGAATCATCTTTATTTATTGTACGAAGACTAGTCAGCACGGCAAGGAGAACCGGGTATGGTGATGGGTGACGAGCAGGTCGCCCTCGGCGCCGTGGGCTGTTTAATTTTAGGGCATTACGCGCACAGGCGGCAGCCTGGCCGATGCTAAAGGATTCCCCGGGTCGGTATTTGCCGAGATATTATCGCCGGGAGGAGATAGAGGAAGGGGTGGCGGCAGCCCCTCCGGGGTAACGAGGAGGGCGTGACTCTTTCTCGGAGCTTGGGAGAGTAGAAGAGAGAAAGAGAGAGAGAGAGAGAGAGAGAGAGAGAGAGAGAGAGAGAGAGAGAGAGAGAGAGAGAGAAAATTCTATGATGCATCCGACACCGTTTCGCGAATTAGCCTCGGTGCTCTCATCATCGCCTCCATCGGTCGGAAGGCCGAGGAAATCGCTCGGCATCAGAGGCAATAATAAGTTGCTGCCTCGCGTCCCGCGAAGAATACCGACCGCAAGATTGCAGTTGAAATAGGCAGGCGCCGCGTAGAAGGGCCATGCAATCGACGATCGAACTCGAAACACGATAAGAACCAAGTCTAGATTGCCGCGAAATTATTCACTCTTTTATTCACTCAGAAATTACGAAAAATTTTTGTGTGTACGATTTATGCAATAAGATTTTAAAAGCGTTCATTAATAATATTATTATTATTAATTATTATTATTAATAACAAGATAAAAAGATATTAATTAATGACTTAAATGGAAATAGTAAAATAAACAAATTATGTGTACCATATCTTCAAGAAATTATCTTTTCATTGTGAAAAAATAAACTCTTGCCTAAGGCTGATGATATTTCAGCCGCTGCAGTTAAAATCTTTAATTATGACGTCTGAAATATGCAATCGGCATGTTTCTGTTCTACGAACGATCAGATTTCATGTTGTAAGCGTAACCTTTCATTGGCATATCAAAGTGATCACCTCTGATGTTAATTTGCGCCTTGCGCGGATAAGGATAGGTAAGAGAGCTCATCCGATCATTCACCGTATAATAAATTTCTGTCGCATTAATATGCAACAAACGACATATTCTAATTCTTGGTTCGAATGGCAATAATTAATGAAGTCGTTTCTTAGATCGATATGTATATGAGCGCATCTTTATCTGCCTATGAGCGCGAAAAATAGTTAATTGTTCCTTGTCGATAAGAATTGCCGCGAGAGAGGAACACGAAATAATCGATTCATAATTCTGTTTATGTAATTCGAAAAAAGATGGAATTTTAAAGCCGCAGCAGAGACTTTTGCATAACGTACAATGCATAGCGCATAAGAGAAATTAATCAATCGAAATTCTTCTTTTTCATAGAATGAAGGAAGAAAAGGAAAATTCTGATTAATTGATTCGCTATGCGTTATGCATTATGCAAAAGTCTGTACTGCGGCCCTTATCATCAACGAAATTTCTTAAGGTCACACACAAAATGATATAAGCTGCATAATCATAGCATATGAATGCTGAATCAAGTATCCAACATAAAGACGCCATATTGATTTATATAAGATGCTCATTGGTCTAGAAGCCTTATGGTTAGGTTATGCTATGGTTATACAACTTATTTTGTGATTATATCCCTACATTCTAAATATGTGTCTCTTATCGAAACTGAGCTTTGCAATATATCTACTGAGATAGATATTTGATAATTATTGTAAATATTATAATATAGCGTACGTAACACGTGGTGGCTAATTACTTCACTAGCACGTATGTGAATTGGTTTACATAGATTTTTATTCGCCGCGCAATTTACAATCTCCCAGATAGTTTATCGGTATGGATCGTTATCGTATGCGGAGTATCGTGAGTTATCGGATTTTTTTTACACTTATAGAAGAAGAAAACGAGGTTTCGCGTTATCATATCATTGCAATTGTTCATCTTAGAATGGAGTGTCATTATTTTTATCTAGTACCTATTTAATATCTCGAAAAAAATATTAAAAATAAACAAGATATCTATACGTGGATAATGTTGCGAACAACAAACATCTCGAATCCCAGAGACGATATGATGCATAACATCATCATCGACACGATGATTCGTTCTTCGTACGTGGTGCACGAACGTCATATGCAACCGTCATGGTGCGTTTCGTGAATATTCATGGTTCGATACTTTCGTGGATAACGGCGAAGACCAAGAAACGAAAATTTCTACGCATAGTCACGTGTTTTCGTCAATATGCAACAGTTGGAACACGATTGCAGTGCATATCAATGTGCAAAAGCCAAGCCTCACATAGTTGTGTTTTTTTCAGATTCGCTGATACATGTATCAATGATGACTACTAATTTTATATATATAT
>NW_017259536.1:3231749-3256573 GCF_001594045.1 Atta colombica | reverse complement strand
ATATATAATTATATTCTATATTAGTTCTCAAATTATAACTATTTACATAATACATAAATTTAATAAGTAAACAGCAATTATATATAATAAGATCTCGCTCGATTATCGAAAATATTGGTACTTATTTATCTTGGGTGTAATTCAATTTAATTTTTTATTTCTTTAATTTAACGCGTAAGTTTAAAACTATACTATTAGCGTATAAAAATAATAATTTCTTACATTGAGTGTTCTGCAAGAGACATTAAGTAATATAAGGTGACACAGCGAATCATTTCACCATCATTATTGTCACCACACACTCAGAATAAGCGAATTTTTAATTAAAGCGTTTTAAGAATTAACGTATGATGTTAAGTAGATGTTTAACTTTTTTTAGCATGTAACGTAAGAATTGTTTATACATTAACATTGAAAAGGTTTTAATGTAAGGATAAAACGTTTGTTGAATATTATAATTTACAAGACATTAAATATTAGCAATCAAGAACTAGCGGTGGCTCTTAACTCTTTTTATCCTCTTACTATTGAATCATTTCATTTTTGTTCAACATTAGCAAATAAAAATATCATAATTTATTGCGTTACACATTATATAATCCGTTTTTTGCTGAAAAACACCCAAATTACAAATTAATGTAATAAATAATAATGTTAAAAAATAAAAGTGTTCTAATGTATAGCTTTGCGAACGATGTTGAAAATCATAGAATCGATTCCGGTCATCGGCCTCAAATCGCGCGTTTTCTTAAGTACGAGAGATCCGATCCGCATATTTCGCTTAGCTTTACGTCAACACGTGCGCGTTAACGTTTGCAACTCCTCGCTGGTTGCCAGCAATCGAGCTAGGTTGTGCACGCATCGCGAAACATCCGGTGCTTTAACGCGGCTCGTGAACTTAACACCCCGTCGAACCCGGGGCGCAGAACCCGCCGCCGTTTTCCACCAGAATGAATATATACACGCCTCTCTCTCGCATGAGATATCTACGTCTACTACATCGTTCGTGAGCGGTCGGCTGGCCAGCGTATACTTATCGCGAGTCGCGCGAACTCACAGGTGTTAAGTGCATGCCTATCTACGTGGCTAAGTATACAGGCGGCACGCAAACCCTGCCAAATTAACACGCGAAAGTCACGAATCGCGGCTAGCCTCGCCTCCGATCTTTGAGCCGCTCTTTCGCATGATATAGGGAATAGATCCCTCCGTTATTGGCGAAGATACCTGTGGGTTAAATCGAAAGCCACAGCGCAACTTCTTAGCGCATTTAGATACTATTATTTTACTCAAGAATCAAAGAAAATCATTTCTTATGAATTGTCATTATACAGGGTGTTTCAGAATCTCTGAAACAAACTTCAGTGGATGATAGATCTCATCAAAAGAATCATGCTTGGTTCATGCTTCGGTTTTAATCTTAATATCCTAAAATTCAGCCAATAGATTTGTCAGTCCTAATTGGTCCTAATTGAAATTTGTATTCCATTGGCTGAATTTTAGGATTAACAAAAAAAATTTTAATTCAAGTGTCATTTCGGATTGCTAACGTCTAATTCGGTATATTTTTAGCATAATCAGCATAAATCAGGCATCAACTTTTGTTAAGGGACTTGGTTCTCCGACGCATTTTAAGAAGCTATGCGTCCTATTATTATGTGACGTCTAATAATACTATCTTCTAGTAGTTCATATCTTTTGATTTTATTTTTTTGCAAAAACAAAAAAGGCAATAATGTTGACTTATAATATTCACGTGCAATACTCAATTGCGTACCTCAGCCAGTTCAAATCAATCTTGGAGATCACTTGGTCGAGGTGAATGGATGTTGGCTTCAGTCCGAAGACTTTTTGTCAGCCTGCCAAAATCATGCATTATAATCTTTTTTTATATACCAAGTTTTGCATTCCTATTGAAGACTTTAAATTAAATTTTTTTGCTCTTTTCTTTTGTACTCCCTTCTTTGAGGCAAATACCGATTAATTTCCGAAAAAGAAGAAGCTGATGCGAATAAGAACACATAGCTCTTTAAAATATGTGTCGGCGAATACAGATTCCTTAAAAAAGTTGATTCTTTTAGTGGGATCCATCCCCTAAAGTTTGTCCGTATAAGTTACCGCCTCTTTCTTATATAATGAGATGGCGTTTTAAAATGTAACATTCATGTCGTTGCATAAGAATGTCTTTGAAGCTTCGTTTAAATCAAAAGCACAAAAGTAAATTGTGGCAGGATCCGTAAATTCTGCTGTGGACGTGGGTCGTTCTTGGAACAAGGGCGTCAGTAATTGAAGTGGACGCAATCGGGAGAACTGAGGTGCCGAAACGGGTCTTAAACGAGTTCCAAAGATGAGATAAGGACCCCCCCCCCCGTAATACCGGGGCAAGATCGATTGTGCGCGCGCAGCGTATGTGTAGGAAGGAAGCGCTTCGGGCAGTGTCATATTTTACGACTCATTTTGTTATGTCCTTTCTCACGTCTCATCGCGGTCTTATAAATTCGCACAGATACTTAGCGGTGCTCCGACGACGCTTTCGAGACCGCTTAACCGTCGTGCGTAACTTTTTGTCCGCCTTTATCCGCTAAGGACCGTCATAATTCCAGAAGTAAATGCGCGTAAATCAGTTCGTAGAACGAGAATACACCTTGGCTTTCAACGAGGGTCTAACACGCTAAGCGACGCGCGGGCGCGCGCGGTGATAATTTTATAGATACATCAACGAAGATTACGCCAATTCCTTACGGCAGTTTTAGAGAAGAGATAAAACGAAGGAGCGAGCAATCACTTTAATATTCTCAATCTTTGCGAATTACAAGATTCTATTCCCGTAGACTTTGTCAATCTTAATATTTTTATTGTCAATATGAAATTACTATATGTTCCTCTCCTAAAATAAAGACAAATACGTGTTGCGAGAGTATAATTATCAGTACAATATCTCTTGACCAGTCATCAACCGGCGCGTCCACGTTGCATAAATAGATAGACCTCTTAATAGTGAACGGTGAACATCAGCTTTCGAGAGACGTGGACGAAACATGGGACGAGTTTAACGAAAATTAAATCTCGCGTAATTTCGCCGCAATTAAGCGCAGACCGGTAATTTGCGTGCCTCTACATAGCAATCTTTCGCAGTATTTTTAGCGCGCGAGCGCGAGCGAGCGAGCGAGAGAGAGAGAGAGAGAGAGAGAGAGAGAGAGGGAGAGAGAGAGAGAGAGAGAGAGAGAATCTCGGTTTCAGGATCGAGATAAGCGGATCTCTCGCTAAGAAATAAGTAGTTTAAGACGGTTCGCGTGGCCGGAGATTGGTCTGACGTCGTTACCACCACTGTCAAGAGTGGGGCAGTGTTTTATACACGGAGCCCTGGGTGTTGTGCATCGTGTATCCACAGGTGCATCCCGGCCGTTCGGTCGGAGCGTGTCGAACCTGCCGGTTTCGTGCCGGGAAGACACGAAACCGTGAATTGTGAAACATACAAGAGTGTCGCGCAGTCTGCGAAATATTATCGACGCGATAAACGGATTCGAAGGTGCAAGCGCGATATACCCGCGAGCGTGCTGATATTATCGCGGATAATCGATGTGCGAAGTTAATTCGGTGGCCCGATACGAGGATCAGTCGGTGTTTAAAACATACATGCCGGATTCGAGCGAAAACAAACCTTCCTGTTTGGAATTTTGCGATTTTTTTTGAGCATCGTGTAATTTCGAGGAGAAACGCTTCACACTTTTTGTAACAAGTACTTTCGATATGTCGAATGGAAGTAATGACGACACTACCAATGAAGGTTCAAGTAACCTCAGAAAGTATTATCGTCGATAAATATATGTGTTTTAAATTTTACAATAACTGTGTACTATTTGCATAAATGTCTGTTGCTTCGGACAAGATAAAGAAATGGAAAAATATGATTTTATAAACATTTATCTTTTTAATTTTGTTCATGAACTTTACATGATACTTTACATGCACAAGTAGAAATGATAAGTAGAAATGATAAATGATTCAGATCACTACTTGTTTTGAAAGTATTCGTAATCATAGTACAAATAAGTGCAAATAAATATTTAATGTCAGTAATATACATATCGTTGTCAATAAAATGAACAACAAAGCGGACTTGCAAGTCACCTAGAAATTCATATTTTGTCGAATCATCGTAACAAAATCTGCATAGAGTACTCAACATTTACGACATCGTCGAACTCGGCGGTTATAATTATCGCTGCTTAAACTTAGTAATTATATAAATTATTAAAATAAATACAGTTTTGTGCTCCAAGAATAAATCAAGTGTGTAAGTAAATTGCATTAAGAAAAATTTCTGATTGAAAATTCAATGATAGCCAGTAGATTCTAATCATATCAATCAGAATTCCGATCATCATGATTGAACAGCTGATTATTTCTAGAATTATAATAGGTTCAACTATGAAATTCTAATTTGTTCATTTTCCATTAGAATTCCAATTAATACAATTCTTTTTCAGTGTTCTTACATAAATTACGAATAATCGTGCTCCGAATAGTATACAGTATACAATTTACGATATTTAGAAACTTGGTAGATCGTTAAAGCGCACACTTTCGCACGAGAAGCTACCTCGGGATCGAGAGGGTAGACGCAGAGGGACCGATCGAAAAAAACTCGCTTGTTATTCGCGTGCCGGTGGGATCCCGTCGTCGTTGGTACCGAGGATGCCGGCATCCCGGCATCCCGACGCGATGGTGGGGAAAGATGATGCCCGCGGCGCGGGGAGAGTGGGAGGCGGGAGCGCGCGAGCGACGTGCCGGGCTTTGGGGTTCTGTCTGGTGGTGGTGCCGGCGCGGCGGTTTGTGAGAGGAGTCGACTGATGCCGATGCGCTCGTGTCGCGTCGTAGCGAGACTCAAGCGAGTGAAGCGAGAGCCGGCGAGCGCACATCGCACTCGCAACGCGCGCAAGCCACAACGACAAGTCGTTCACGCTCACGACTCACGACTCACGTTCGCGCCGCGCCGCCAGTCAGCGACGGTCATCGCCGGTGCTTTCACGGTGTCTCTGCCGTATGGCCATGCGTCGCCCCGCCGACCTGGTCACGATACTTACGATCGCAGGAGTACACATCGTCGATCGCCGAGGACGCCGAACCGTCAGCCCGGCGCGTGCGGGGACGAGCGGCAAACGCCGCGGCTCACCCCGAAACATTGCGGAACATTGCAGGAGTAATCCGCGTAACATTCGACCAGGGAGAGGATCGTCGTGTCGAGAAACGATTAGCGAGAAGCGATCGCTCGATCGATGAGGCACAGGATCACGCGATATCGGTTCGCTGCCGTGTCGCTACGTGTCGTTATATTTTCATGAGGAAGTTGATCGCAGAGTATATATATGCGCTGGGTATTCCGTCGCTTTTTCATTGACATTACGGGAAGGGAAGTCCATCGAGCGTCTAAACTTTATATTTGCTATACTCGAAAAGAGACTTCTTTCGATGGTCGGATTTTCTTCGCCATCATTTTATTCGGCGAGTGCCAAAAATCGAGAAGAAGAAGAAGAAGAAGAAGAAAGACCGCTTGAATATTGTTAGTGAAAGGATCATCCGAACAAAGTAACTTTCACCCTGCCGACGACTCGCATCCCTCGAGAAAAGCCGCCGCTGCGCGCGGCACGCAAGCGGGAGGATCTTGCCTATCGCCGCGTCGCTTCGATCGAAGCGAGTCAGTGCTACTCCCGATTTCCACGCGAGTACCACCGCTCCCGGTCTCTCGACGTTGAGGACGGATTACAGCGCGTATCGGTTCCGATTTCACGGCGGATCGGATTCCGAGTCGCGCCGACGATTCATCACTCCGAAGAGACATAGGATTTTCCACCGAATGAGCGAAAACAACAAAAACGAAGTGAAAGTGATCGCGATCAAACGGAGTGCCAGGGATAATCAAAGGAATAGGGCATTTTTCATTCTCCAAGTTTGGCGATCTGACGGCGGACGTTGATGAGAATCTGTGAAGTGTCGTAATTATCGAGCTCCTATATCGCGATCTTTTGCTCGCGATACCAGTTTGACATCTTGATCTCGCGAGGAAAGACTCAGAGCACAGAAACAAAACAGCTGGACGGTGCGACGGCGGAGTCGTTTCCCATGTATATGAAGGTCTTTTCTGTGGCTGAACTAGTACACTTTTGGAACTTGAACAGAGATAGATATATGTTCGATATTTGATAAAAGCGACAAAGAGAGTTTCAGTGCAGAAATAAAAAAAACAGACCTTGGATACAAACTTGTTAACGCACACGAAACCGCGACACCGCGAGGGTTTAACGCAACGCTCTTTGGCATGCTTACGTAAACGACGGTTGTTGCGCGCTGGACCGACCCGAAGGTGGTTTTCTCGCGGGAGGAAGTGAACAGAAAACGTCAAGCAGCGGCGCCAGCGATATCCCGTCGTCCTCTCTCCGTGCACGACGGTGGAAACAAAAAGGGAAAAACAGGAGAAAACGTCGTAAGACACGTGTCCATTATCGGCAATTGCGCTAAGCCGATCGCGCGATCGAGAAAATCCTGTCCTATCTCCGAAACGACGACGATTTCTCCGAGTTTCACGATCGACTGGTTTTGCGGAAGAGATCGATGAAAAAAATCGCAGGAAATATTTTCAACCCAACTCCCCCGACTTCGATGGTGACAAACGATGAGTGATCTGACATCATCGATCGTCTCTCAGAGCGATGTTGTGTCTACGACAAGCCGAGTGTCGACATAGTGTCATCGTGTGATCAACAGTCGCTATTTTATTGCTGAGAGCGTCAAGATAGTGCGTGAAACGTAGTGTAATCGCAACAATCATCATTTTCTCAGTAAAGAATATAAACAAAGAAAAGACAGGACACTGTACCTATAGCTAGAATTATTTATAGTTATATCAGGAAGTTAAAAAAAATAACATAGAATATCAAGAAATTATAAAAGTAATCTGAGAGTAACAATAAATTCAAAATCCTAAATCAGATGTCATATATTCTCAAGAAGAAAGTAAATAAAATCTACGTTGGTGAAAAAAATTCCAAAAACTCTCCTAAATACGAGAGGACAATATTTGAGGCACCATCTGGCCTCAAATTGTTGCAGCCGGAGGGTATCAGTGTCGAGACGCGATCGGAAGGAAGTAACGTATAGTTCTCTCCACTCGATCGGGACCATCATATATCTCGCGTAATGCACGTAAATTATGCGTCTCGCGTTTCTTTCTCCGAAGGAACGGAAACTAGAGGTAAGAACGAGCGAGAAGCGCGTTTACATACCGAGATAACGCGCCTGTGGCGCTTCCTTCACCTACGATTTTCTTCCCGTCTCTCGTTACCGCGGTGAGAAACAAAGTGTTTCGTGACTTCGATACGGATCTTTGGTGTCACTCTCGGTGCTCGGCTGGTGTCAACGTGTCTTGTCTATTTACGATCAAACGTGTCTGTATTTGCGTAACGTTACACGCGTTTCTCGCGTGTGTTAAGTGTGCCATGCGAGAGGACCCCGTCGCGACTCGCCTTTGAAATTCGTTCAGTGGGACGCTCTGCCGATTTTTCGTGACCCATGCGATTCGGGGAAGCTCGCGGATGCCTATCTGTGATTTTCTCGGAAATTCAAGGAGAACGGCCACGCCGATAATATTATGCATTCCGACGAGGGATATCGATGCAACGCGAGAGAGTATTTTAGACTTACGTCAAGGAGTGAATGGAAATCGTGCAAGATTTGAGAAACGGCGAAAGTCATCAAAAGGGTTCATGGATTTTTCGATTAGTTTGTCTGATATCTCCGCGATGAAGAAGAGAATCGAATGATATTTCTCTGAGCGAAATGTCCGGTACCGTTATATTCGAGCTTATACGGTTGAGAATTCATTTGCTTAGATCTCGAAAGCAAACCCGTCGACAATAATATCTCAAGGAGTGTACACGTCAAGTAACTCGCGCGACGGCTCTTTTTTTACTTCATACAAGCTGCTCGTAAATATCTTGATGATCGTTACGTCTGATCGGATCTTTGTTCAAGATGTTCGACAAATTGTCTTCTGAAAAATCGTGAATTCCCATAAGAATTTGTTAGACATCGAGGAAAATTTAACGTCCGTGGTGCTGCTGTCGCAGAAACTGAACACTTCGATCCACTTTGAGTTGCAGCTACGCAGGAAATCCCTACGTTGCTTCATTCTGGTGAGTCTTTTCAAGTAATTACGCGTAAACGATTAAATATGACGTAAAACGTCGCAAATGTTTACATACTTATTTAATCTGAATATTTTCGTGACGTGATATATATATATATATATATTCGACATATGAACTCAAGATGTAGTAATATATATTTCTGTTAATTATTATATATAAGCTAAGAGTAAAATAGCCGAGAAAATAGCAGATCGATCTGGATCTGTTCTCACGACCGAGAGAAAATATTTCACGGTAATTATTCACTCGCTAGGTTTGCAGAATCATTGACAGGATAATTTATTGATTGACCGCCACCGAGTCGCGCCGTTAATTTTTCTTGCCGCGTGTCGAAATTAACATAATCAAATGTACGAGCTAGAAACGAGGTTTCTTTGAGCTCTAACTAGTCCTGAGTAAATAAGAAAAAAAAAGGGATGTAAAAACGCGGGAAACGCGATATCCTTGCAGACGCGTGCGTGAGAGGCTCTATATCGACGTCATGCCGCGTGCGACGTAAACAATTTGAGAGAGACATTCAACTTTAACGCATTTCAACGATGATCATCGTATACCATTGTGAGAAACAATAAATTCGTGAGTCAAGCGCATCGAAGATAAAAACAACGAGAGATCGAAAGGGAAAGTCGCTGATACACCGAGAAAAATCGTCTGATTGGATTAAATAGTAATTCTGATAGAGAAATGGACAATCAGAATTCTAGCTACCTCAACTAGAATTCCAGCAGATTTAACTAGAAAATTCTGATTTGTCCATTTTCAATCAGAATTTTTTTTTTAATGTACGAAAAAGAAAGAAAAGAAGGTACAAAGGTGTATTTAAACGACCGCATAGTTCTGTTCCACAATAAATTGTTATAATAAGCATCTAACGATTCAAAGCAAAATTCTGGTTATGATAAATTAACAAAAAGGTCCAATCAGAATGATATTTTGATGAGGCCAAATAGAATTTCTGGTTACAAATATATTTAGAAATTCTGTTTCACAAAAATGCCATTCTGGTTAAGTCTTTTTATTGGTTTAACCAGAATATTTATCGGTCCATTTCTACCAATTGTAAATTAACTTTAATCTCGATTCAATTTACGCTTCATCTTTTTCTAATTCCAAGGATTAGAAAAAGAAGAAGAGTAAATTAAACTGAGATTAAAATTAACTACATTGAAACGGATCTCAGTGTATTTATTTATTTATTTATTATATAACGATATCGAATTTACAATTTTTCTCAAACTCGTTTTAATTATTTATAGTAATATTTACCTAAAAGAGAACGCGGTTGAGTGAAATCACCTTGTACAGGCGATGCGAGCGTGAAACGTGAGATCGTAAATCGTGGTTGCACCGTTTCGCGGGATACGCCCCGTTAACTCGCGGGTTAAACGGCGCAGTCCGCCCATCTTTCGGGGTGAACAACGCTCTCCTTGTTTGCCCTTATTCCTCTTTCCCTCCCTCGCTCCCTCTCTCTCCCGTCGGGAATCGGTACGCGGAATCGGGGGAGGAGATCGTGCTCGACCTCTCGTCGATTTCCGATCGGGTTAAGCAAACATCGGTCGGTTCTCACCTCTATCGCGATAATGGCTGTAATTTCGGCAGCTTCCCGGTCCCCCACCTCCGTACTCTCTCCTCCCCCTTTCCTCTCGATTTCACGTACGCGTACGTGCAGATTGCAGAGGCCGATCGCGGTGGATTTGATTGCACGGCGCGCGACCGTCGATTTATTAACGCTCTGAGCGCTTGACGTCCTCTCCTCCCACCTGCACCCGCATCGATCTCACGGAATGAAGTAAAATCGCCTACCCTGAGGTAACATTCTTACGTCCTCTTTCGCGAAATATAGTCGACGAGTTTTTACTGCGCTTGACGACTTCGTGCTCGCTACATATTTCTGTTGTCGTCAAGTGTTTAAAGTACATTTTCATGTTTCATGATACTCGTTTTCGGTGTCGAAATAGGTTGTTATATGAAAAATAATTGACGTTAAACAGTGAAAATGCATGAAAAGGAGTATCATGTATGTACTTTAACTTCGAACTCTTGAACTGAACAAACTAATGCTGAAAGTTACATAAGTTCAACTTTTAGCGTTTAGTTGCTTTCCATTTATATCAAAATTCAAATAATTCTTATTTATGATGTCATAACTCAATTGAACCGCACCGTCCTTTTTATTCCGACAAAGTGAGATTCAATTGAGTTTTTATCTACAATCTACACAACCTCGAAACCATATGCTTCATTGAACTTCACATTAAAAGTGAGATTATGAACCTATGTTGTTATGCGATAACTTTGTCACCAAAGTAAGCAAGTAGTGACGTCATTATGTGAGTATAAAATATTTACATCACTATTTAGACTCAGTATCACTTGTGTGAAAATAGAAAATAACTATAAACGTCAAAGTCACGCTGACGTTTTTATGAAATATCACCTTTACGGTATTTCATTACAGAAGGATCAAAGCACACAAAGTTGCCATGTCGAATCCTTTTATCCCTAATGAAGTGATGTCTCAGCCACTTAATTGCTTCTGCGAGATCGGTTTATTAATCGCCACTGTCCGCGACGCAAATGACGGCTATCTATTAAGTCGCATTTTACTATTGGTTTTGCGCGACGCGGGGCGTGCGGTGATCCGCCTCTGTGCGCGTGCACGTGTTGCATGCGCCTCGATTCGTTCCTTTCTATACGTGCGTATATACTACATACATACTAACACTTAGATGCCCGCGAGAGACGGCTGCATTGCACGTAGTATGCAATGAAGTACACATCCGACATGCGCGCGCGTCTAGACGTCGACTTCAGTGAGCATTATCCGGAAGAATCACGATGAACGACGCATTTTCCGTGCAACATGTTACCACGTGTCAATAGTGGCTTTCAGAAATTTTTTCATATACTCGCGCGAGCAATGACACGTCGCTCATCTCACTTCTAAACCGGTCTTACCCCTTCATATAATAAAGTATTATAAATGCGCACATGTATAGACATAAACGATTCGTTGAAACGAGTCAGAGCGAGTATATCACTGAGCTTTTTACCTTTTACATGCAGATTCACTTTCCAATCCCGTTAATCACTATTACGGTTGTAATGCAAAGACTCGATACTAAGTCACTGTGAAGCTATAAGATTGGAGCACATATCTTTGTATAATATAGCATATAGCATAAGAGAATCAACTAATTAAGGTTCTTCATTTCATGGAAAGGAAAAACTCTGATCAATTCTCTTAATAAGATGATTCTATACACGGTTAATAATACTGATTAATAATATTGGATCAATAATACTGACATTAATATTTTAGTACATTAATATTTTTACAATCTTATACGAGCAGTAAAACACTGTAAAAAGTAAAATATTAATTTTAACTTAAAAATATAGTATAGTAGACTTTCTAAGACATGCATGTTAAAATTTTTGTGTTGATTGTGATATACTGTGACATATGGATCTCTAATAATGCAATATTGACTACATTTATACGGCACTCTTAATCGGGTTTAATAACATTATACGTAGTTATGAAACTGGACAATCACAGTCATTCCATTTTTCACAGGAATCTATATTCCTATGATTGTCAGTTTCATAACTACAGATGTTATTTGAACTCGATTAAGAATGCCGTGTAAATGTAGTCACTGATGCAGGAGAATTAAAATCTAGGTCATCGTCAGTATTCTGTACAATCCATCAATATTAATCACACATGATTAGTAATATTGTCAATATTTGTTAATACTAACAGTACTATTGACCGTGTTATACTTTACATATTGCACAAGTGCTTCGATTTTTATTGATGATTTTATATTTATGAAATATAAAATAATCAGTACAAATAAGCGAAGAACCTATTTGACTGAAAATAGATCTTAATGTCTAATAATATTTTTGTGTAAATTTTACAAATTCCAGCTCAAAACTTGAACAAACGTCCTTCTTCACTTCGTGTTAAACGTTTCTCGGTCAATATTTACTTACTATTTCAAAAGAATTACTATTTAAGACTACATTCCAAAACATCCACTCTGAGAAAAATTTTACTCGAAATGTTACACGTAACATATACTATATTATGTAGGATAAAATTTTCCTCAGAGAGAAAGTTTTGAAATGTAGCCTAAAAAACAATATCAGAGGATCCAAGTTAAAAAAAATCTGATATTATATATATTTCAAGCTCTGTTTTATCTAACTACTCGACAGAGAGATATGTGTGTGTATATATATATATATATATATATATATACACACACACACACACACACACACACACACACACATAGTGTATTTGTAGAAATTCTTGAAATATCTCGACGAAATTGTGCAATATTATGTGTAAACTCGATCGAATTGCTTTATAGTGAGAAGATGAGAAATGTATATAAATATAATTGCAGAGAGATAACAAAATCATCCGAAGCAATCAACGCGCGATCTACGTTGTAATCTCCATTCAATTATGTTATAATCGGCGACTCGAGTACACGTCATTTTTTTTCTTTTTTTTTTGGGGCGACAAGAATTTTATCGTTGCAAGTCGGAGCACCGATCGGGGCGTTATTCCCGACTGATGGCCTTCGTTGAGTGATACAATGACAATGCAGATTCCATCCCGACGTTTTTCATCCCGATGAAATTAATTTTATGATTTTCCTTTGGTTTCATTGAAAAATGTAAAATTCATCGCTGCCAATCGGAGGGACCTAAAGAAAGTACCTGATAATATTTTCGATCAGCAGGTTTAAACCGATCTGGATTGGATTAACGACGTCATATATGCTCCACTATTGATTAACATTACATGTTCTACCAATAGTAGAGCATGCAACATCATTAATCCAATCCAGATCGGTCCAAACCCGCTACGGTCGAAAACGCTATAAGTGAGGAACCTAAGTACAGTACAGTTTGTTTAGCCACGTCCGTCCGCACGGCCGAAAACATGCACGCGTATTAAACGCGCGGAATCCACGAGGGTGGGGATTAGCTGTGAATGAAACTAACCACTACGTATTGCCTGAATGGGCAACCGCCGCGGGGGAGAGTAGAGTATATTTCCGTTCGTGTTTATAGACGCGGATGCGGCCGGAGATACTGTCGGGACATTTGAAACGTAGCAGATCCGCCGTGGCGGATCTAAGGGTGGCTAATGACGGTACAGTGTAGAACGGAAAAAGAGATCCTGCCTACTGACTGTCGTCGTACAAATAACGACTATTTTCAGCCACACGCGACTGTTCATGAGTATTATGACTGCGAGCACAATCTTTGCGAGGAGATACATTGGGTGAAACCGTCTGATAATTTATGTCTAATCGTACAAAATTTATGTGCGGTTAAATGTCGCCAAGACTTATCCACTAAGTAGTCGATAGAAATTCTCGTTATCGTTTCTCACACGGCCGTCGCTCGCGGGGAACATCGATCTCATAGACGCGATGACAAACGCCACAATGGAGATATACGTCGTATGCGTCTCTTCGTCGTTTCCCAGTTTCGAGAAATGACCATTTTACGCGGAATAATAAACGGTGCTTTCAATAGAGATATCCTATCGAGACAATCACACCTGTATTCTTTCATGATACCCACGCGGGCGCCGCGTCCTGTCAGGATGCAGAAGGATAAGCGAAGAATGATTGTCTTTTATCTGTAGAATGTGTGTAGATAACGACTTGTCTGATAATATTCTTCAGAATTCCACGAGACGAAATCGTATTAGTCGAGTCTAGTATCTCTCTCTTCTCCCCTGCTGCACCCCTCGAAGATATTTAATTGCGTTATCGAGGAAAGCGCGAAACGATCTTCTATCAATCGTCAAAAGATATTAGCTGACGATTTTTAGCACAATCGTATCTATAAAATTTTTGCGACTCTTGACAATGTATTATCGGCTATCCGCGAGATTAATAATTTTCTCTAGTATTTCACAGCATACGATTGTTGCCGATTTTTTCTCAACCTATTAATAAATTATTACGTCAATAAGGAAATAAAGCGATCGATTTCGATTAATTCGATTAATAAGGAAAGAGTGTAATCCACCATTCAAATTTTCTATCATCAATTTTAACATACAATCTGAATACCGTGGGAAATCGCGAAAGTGTAGCGCAATAAGCTCTTCTAGACTAGAGACTTGATTTATAAAAGAATCTGACCACGAGATGATAAACTTTTGATTAGTCTGTCATTCTTGTCAACTTCAGTTAGAATAAGTAAGATAATTATAAGAATGAGATAGCATACAAAGATACGTATCTAAAAATCTTTAAGGGGTGATTTCTTATACAAAGAAACATGCTAAGTTTCATCAAAATAATTCTAGTGGTTTTCGAAACTTTTGAAAAAAAAACCGAAATTGTTTCTTCAACTTTGACATCTTGCGAAACTAACCGTTTTAATCACATAAAGTGATATATATATATATCATAAAGTTTTCGTATTGAATTAGTAGAGAGATCATTCTTTAAAATCTTTTAAAGTACTTAGAATTTAGATTGTATAACAAGAAACAATATATATATTTTTTTTTTCACTCTTGTTTTGACAAAATTTTGACAAATTTCTTTCCATTTATACTCGTTTCCACCAATTTTTAGAACTAGAAGATGAAAAGTGAGTTGAACTGAGATTAAAATTAATCAGCATTAGAAATGGACATTAATGACAAGTTGACACAAATATCATTTTATTTTTCTTGACAATTCCGTGAGTAACAAAGATAAAACGACAATTATGTTGATTTGTATTACCAAATAGAAAGTATCCTCTGTTATAGGATTTAAAGGACCTTCTATTCTTGAAAACGCCGATGATCGTCAAAAAATCGATTATCGGCGGAACCGGCCGGATCGGTTTCTTACGGTACCGTTCACCTACCGTTACCGGCACACGCCGCGAACCAATGGTACGGTGCAAGCCCGTCGATTGGTCGATCGCGATGCAATTAACGAGATAAATTTATCTGAGGTAGAACAACCGGCTACGGAGACGCGATCGAAATCACGCCGGCCGGCTTTTCTCGGCGATTTACGACGGCAGGTTCGTCACGGTCGCGATAATTACGAGCATCGCTAAGTCGATCACCGGCTGATCGACGGAAATAACTCTTTGTAGGGCTTAGGATTAATTAGTCATGCCGCGTGCCGCGTATGACAGTCCGACGGAGCTGTCCATCTTTCCATCTCGCGCGAAATCCCGTCGCGTTTTCGTCGCGGCTGCTTATCCGCCTTAACATTTTAAGCCGACAAGCGTGCGTCCGACGAGGTATGCGGTGAATTTGCACGCCTCGCTCTAAATGATCGCTCGGTGGATGAATCACGTTGTCTGAAAGAGTCGAATAAACGAGTCTTGATTTTAAACGTATCATTAGAAATGACAACTATACGATCCAATTCCATAGGCATTTTCATGGCCTCGTCGGTAAACTGATTGATTTGATAATCGGGTTTCTCCTATCCTTTGGATTTTTTATTTTTTTCTGTTCAGATTAATCAACTTAAGTGCGCCGTAAGAATTTGATCGTTTGACTTTGTTGTTTGACATGTTTAGTGATTTGTTCTGTTTGGAAATTTTATTTCATTTTTCATGTGTCGCACTAGCGAGTCTATGTTTTGATGTTCTTGTTATTTCAGGAAGCAATATATCATTTTGCTTCCTAAATTCTTATGGTCTGCTTATCAACGATGCGATGTCCGAATCTGATCTCGACGTCGAAATAAATTTTAATTATATACATGAAAGTTCAAACATGAAATTTATAAAATATTTGTTATATTGTTTACTACTTATTTGTACACGTTCCTATGTTATAATTATTTCTATTTACAGTTATGGTGTTTTGATGCTCATTATCATGTATCGGATTATCCGGAAAGTTCATGCCGCAAAAGATTTAAATTTAATAAATGAAATTAAAAATTTAAATCTTCTGCGTTTCAATTTTCTTTCAAAATCGGCACGAACTTTATAATACCCAATACTTCTATTTGTGATTATTAATTCGCGATAATTTTGATCCATCACGAGGCGAGCAATCAGATGTTTTGGAGTATTTCAGTACTTTGAGATTACATCAGACGATATTATTACGTTCCATGTCAATTAGCGTTTTGAGGTATCGTACGATATAATTGAGAACGATTCGCTAAGTGCTTTGAGAAGTCGAGATGCCGGAACGAGATGAGGTGCCATTGTCACTTGAGTTGACAAAAGATACGAGCCACGCGCATCTTCGCCCTTACGAGAACAAAAATATTCGAATGAAAAATAAATCAGTGAAGCATTTGCGACGATGTTGGAACTACAAGTAGTGAAATACCATGCTGAAGAAGCACGCGTATCTCCGAGTGACGGCGAAGCACTTCGATGACACGTCGGCGTATTCAAATTTAAGTACGGAATACTCGACGGACGGGAAAAGACGGGTGGCATACACCGCGAGAGCATTACAATTCCCGTTTTTGTGGACACTTTCTCTTCACGATTTGTGTATCCCGCTCGACAGAATTCTCGGGGGAAAGGGAAATTTGAAGATGCGGTGCGCTCGCAGATGAAATCCATGTCGAAATCGTAAACACAATAAGAATTCGAGTTTATTTTAATACTGAGAAAACTGTCTGATGGGATTAATTGGAATTCTGGTTGAAAATGAACGAATCGGAAAGAATTTTTATTTATAAGAATTATTATTTATAAGAATTTTCTGATTAAACTTACAATTAGAATTTTAGTTGAGAACCGGAATTCTGATTGATATAATCAGAATCTTTTGATTCATTCCATTTGCAACCAGATATTACAGATTTTTCTGTATAGTTTTAACGTTATATTATGTGGTGATCTATTTGTTCAATTAAAATAGAGACTAAGCTCCAGAAAAATGTTCGGACATTTTGAGAAAAAAGTTTTTTTCTCAAATTACTATATTTTTCTAAGAATTTTTTCTTTTAGCGTTATTGTTTCTCTACATCAATGATTTTAAGATTCTCCAGATTTCTTCCACTTTTAAGTGTTTTAATAAGTATCAGCATAAAGAATAAAGCCAAGATAGACAATTCAATCTCTGACTTTTTCCTAACTCCTTATAATTAATTCGATTTTCCTTGTTCTGTTCGTTATATCTAATCAATTTTTGTATTGGAAAATGCTTGCTTTGTGCATTTTTAAAATTGTATGTGATACCGTTTTTTTTTCAAAAATCTGTTCTTAATTTTCCAGAAAAATAAAATCAACGGAAAAATTCTAACCTTTATTCCATTTTTTTCTGAAAAAAAGAAACAAAGGTTAGAGTTTTCTGGAAAATTAAGAACATTAATCAAGCCTCATATATATAGTACATAAGTACCACTCAAATATTAGCATCAGTCAACGTTTCCTCGACGAGCACGTAAATAGGATGGAGAACTTAAAATAGCACGCGTTGTCTTGATACCTCTACCTTATAGATCTTTTCTTATTAGGCACATATTTATCTCATAGTAAACATTTTATTTCCAAGATAACGCATATCGAGGCGCTTAAGCAGCCGATTGATGACACCCGTTCTCCATACCGTCCCGAGCATCGAAACCGTATTTCTCGTAGGCGTGACTTACGACGCGGATATTCTTCCGCGGCCGAGATATTATCGTAACTTAGCGCGACTAATTGGATGCAGCGGTACGACGATTGCTCGAAGATATCATTAACAGTCATTATATCTCGGCACCTCGCGTGGAAATGGAAATTGCTTCACTTGCGATTATGATTCGCTATTATGTCACACAAATGTAAATCATTAAATCGCTGCGACAACATATCGCGATCGTACGTTGGCATTTACACCATCTCGATTGCATAGAGATATCAGCGAATGATGCAGATTCGAATTTACAGTCCGTCGTATGCGGAAACGTTTCGCGAGATGTAATAATTAATCGTTTGTCGAAGATGGAAGAGTTGTCTGTAAAATGGTGGATTGCCGCTTGACGGAGGACACCTGCGTGAATATAAAGTGAGGTAAATTCATCGCTATATCGGCAATATATTCAGTCATAAATGAATTATGCATTTCTATAATTAAAGTTATCATACATTACTTATATACGTTCACAATGCATAAGAATTGTTGTCACTTGACATACGAATACCATGATCGTCTAAAGTTTAACGTCGCTGAAGTGTCATATTTCATAACGGGAAAGGTCGTTATCGGAGAATTTTTGCAATATCATACTTCGGTTACGGTGAACGCGTCCGTGCATTCGACGCTAACCGGCTAACAAGTCGCCATGGCAATTTCCATCTTGAAATTTGCATTACCGTTGCAATGTGCATGGTGTTTCTTTTATCTCGTCCGAAATTTACCACAAAGTTTCATTATTCGCTTAATTTATTTAGTTTTATCTTATACAACGTTTCGTATGATGTTTCGCTCAGACGCAAGCCACGCGATATGATTTTTCTCGATGGTTCATTCGCGACTTAACATAGCCTTTTACACCAAACGATCTTGTCGTCGGTAAGTACCGTTGCGAGAGGTGCAAATTAAACGGCGATTAACGGGTGAAACCGTGACGGGCTTCCGTCTTCTGCAAAGTCATTATTATAAAGACACTCACGATAAGTTTACGAGTTTCAGTCGTGAGGAGTTGCCTTACGCGTCGGCAGATAATACATTTTGTCTGGCATTAATGATAATGTACCTGCAGAGTATATTATTTTGGAGAATATTTTTAAGCGAGAGCTTCAACCAATAAAATAAATTCTGTATTATATTATCGCATTTTCAATTTTATAATAGCTGTTGTATTTGCATTAACATGATTAAGCTTTTAACAGAGAATAATAATTGTTGACACACATTTTTTTTTATTGTATCCAGTTTTTGATTTATGTCATTCACGTAATAATTTAACATTAAACTTAAAATTAAACACTTCTTTTTTTATTTATTTATAATAATTGAAAAAAGATGTGTTTAATTTTAAGATATTAAAGTATTTTATTCTCGTCTCTATTTTTTAAACATTTAGTTTTAAACTTTTCCAACATTTTATGTTTAACATTTATTGAAAAAGTTTAAAACTAAAATATCTGTAAGTATTTAAAAAATAAAGAGAGAAAATAAAATATTAATAATACATTAATAATAATAATAATATAATATCTTAATATCAGACACTTTTTTTTTTAGTAAAGTTTTAATTTATTTGACATGATATGGAAAGATATGAGAAAGGGAGTATATGAAATTTCTTTCTTCTTGACGTTTAGTTTCATCAGCTAGGATTATTTGATATAATCCCAACTGATGATAGACATAGACATATTGAAATAGATACTTGTTTTAAAAAATAAACGTATGATAAACGATTGAGTTAAAGAAGTATGCCGCTTTTGATTGAATTCTCGCGACGAATGACATTATTATAATTGACATATATGTAAATTCACGCGTTTTATTATTCATCATTCTGCTATTTTTATTTCGGCATATTTTGATTGCTTCGCGATATAATTAATTATACTCGCCCGCGCTTTACGATCTGTTTTCTCACCTTTCCGTTTATTCCTTGGAATAGTTTTATGTTTGTTTAGTATGCACAATTATTTACTTATAAAGCAGATAAAGAGACATTTTTTTCAAAGCATGGCTCTGAAAAGCGGCACTTAACATTTTTTTAGATACGTCATTATATCGATATTTTACATTGTATCCTTAGCTAAGTACAATAAGAGATTTTCTATTATTATTCTCTTATGTTTCTTTTTTATTAAATCCTTAACTATATTCAACAAGAGAGAGATTGTGTATCGATTTAACACCATGATTTGATTTATCGGAAGAGGAAGGAAAATTATATTTATTAATTAAGAAATTATGTTATTATTAATATAATTATTAATATTTTATTATCATCTCTCTCTAGTTTTTACAAATAAAAAATCTTTAAAAATGTTTAATTACTTACCTGAGACAATCATACAATTGTACGAAAAGGATTGTTTTGCAGTAGTATCTAAATACATTTAGTTAAATTCAGACCTGAAGATACAGACCTTTAAACTGGTTGCTATAGAATGTCAAAATTTTTTACAGCATTGCTTATCATGCTTGAGATTCCTACGTAATTATTTTGATGATCCAACAAAGTTATTTTTAAAGCTATTATATTTAGTAAAATTTGTAGATGCTTCAGTAAAATCATTCTTTTCTTTTGTATTAATCTCATTTCGTGGAATTCATTTTATCGCAGAAATAGCAAGATAATTTGATGATGATAATCTGTGAAATATCTTGTCTGGCATTTCATTTCTATTTCGTCGCACTTGTCACACTTGTCACATATATCTCGAGAGAATGAGTATACAATCGCTTCACGTACATTTAATAAATTGGACGAATCGTCGCATTCGTAAATCGTCATCGAAGATACAAGACGCTTATCAAAACCATAAACGGTGCGGAATTAGTTGGTAGCCGAGAGGCGATTGAGACCTTATTGCCGTTTATACGCCATACGCTTACGATAAGTGGCGTCATAAATGTGATTGAATGCAGCATGCACGGTACAATGCGGTGTTTCGGCACGCCTTGTTGGAAGTTCTCGCGATCAAACGCCAATGAAACAAATTGCAATTGCGTGTTAGGTCGAGATACGTAAAAGTGATACATCGATACGTTGTATCCGCATTATAGTATCAAAACGAAATTGCTTTCGATATCGAAATTATTATACTTTCGATTATTTATAATTATAAATGGTAACTACTTCTTCAATTTGCGATTTATATGGGATACGATTAAAGAAGTATTTAAAGCTCTGTGTTTAAAGCTCTAAGGATTACATTAGGCAAGTTGCAGAATGTAGAACATTACGAGCGATAAATCACAGGCTGAGATAGAATATGGGTGAAAAAAGCTGAAGTGGATATACGACACACATAATTTCCCCATTGCGCCAAACATATTAATACAAGTGGTCTAGCCGCCTTCGACTGACGTCGTATTTGACTACGGCTCCGTATTCGCGCGCCATAACCTCCGTTTATGAAAGCTGCCGTTATCCTTTACAAAGTTCGTTTAACAATCTAGCGTGAGGGCGCGTTTCGTGACAACATGTTCCGCGAATGACAATTGATTTTATAAGTAACGATGTCACTTTACGCCCACTTATGATATACGGGCAGCGCGTCGAGATTGTCCGCGCGAGTTCGAGGCGACAATAAAATTTTAACGCAGGCATAAAAGCGCCACCGTCCGTCTCTCGATACTGAGGCGAACCCAGACGGATATTTGAGAATACGGTCCTCACCACAACGCGACGGTCGTAAGAGCATAAATAACGAAAATCCAACGCGATCGTTTTGCAGTGTGCGCGCGGCCGATGAATATTTACGCTGACATTTAGACTTCCATTACCCCGTTCGCGTGTATGTGCTAGCGCAGCAACGGGAGAACAATACAGTTTGGTCAGAGTAACCACCGCACCGGGAAGAATCAATTCCTGTGATTTACCGCCGGTCGCGGTAAATAAGGTAGCTTTAGCTAGATAGAGTTGGGAAATAATTCATACAAAAATTTTCGAACAAATTTTCGATTTTCAATAAAATAGAAAATTTCAATAGAAAATAAAGACTCTAAATAGTCAAGCTGGATTTTTAGTATTTAAATAATTTGGTATATATTACATACTCGTATCCAATCCTACAAACTGCGTGCCGAATTTAATTTTTAGTCTTGAAATATAATCCTAATAGAATTAGAGTATTATTTAATACATATAAAATTTATAAGTAATTTAATAATATTGATGCTCATATTATAGACATCTTAGGAATCTTAACCTGTAAATAATTTTATTGCGAAAAATATTACTGCAACTCGGATCTACTTTTCCGAAATTCAATTACTCTTCCGAATTTCTTTTCATTTTAGAACTTCACGTTACAATTTTCCTTGCACTGTTAAATCTTTAGTGTTAAATTTCACATAATTGAATTTATAGTTACTTAAAAAAAAATTGACAAAAAAGTCTTTTTCTACTCTGTTATACCTTTTTAAATCGCTATCACTTCTATTCAATATATCGTTATTCGAAGCAAATTTGACATTATATATAATATAAAAAATCAAATTTAACCATTGTTTCAGTATAAAATAATTGATATATTGAGTAGGAATAGTAACGACTTACATAAAGTTAAATTTGACATTATAGATTTAACAGTGTGGGCTTAATTTATCTCTGCGTTCTCTCACCGCCGCTAGAGATATGTTTATTCTTGTGAATCGATTTCTCTACAAATGTATTAAGGCGATAACGATAACAGATCGGATTTGAGTCTTATATGGTGGATTTAATCCGACGCTCACGATCGCCACGCGATCTTTATAAAAATTCCGATCGCCCGGGCACGATTCTTATCCGGGCCCAACAAAAATTCTAATTGCCGGCGCACGATCGTTATCTACGCGCGGAAAAATTCTGACGGCCGGTACACGATCGTTCTGTTTCCTCGAAAAAATTCTGATTACTGATGGGAAGCGAGCGAGGATAGTCAGTATTAATCGACGCTAATCGCGCCCATACGGGAAGTACCGTTCGAATGCCGAGAGCAGAGAAGCAACAAGCGTCGCCCGCGTGTATGATGGACCTAATTTACGATTTATCCTCACAAAATCGGCGCGATAAATAATACCCGTTCGCGAATCGCGCGAATGACTAAGAGCTCATTAGCCACGCGCGTCACTGCGTGTTTTTTTTTTACGGTTGACGAGACACACTTTATTAGCATGTATTCCGTCTGTGAACTGCATCAATTAGAAGCGTCGCGAATACATACGAGACTTGATAGACGCGTAATTAGCAAATACCGGCCGCTTATCCAATCCTAATCCGTATATGATGCTAAATTATGCGTATTTCTCATCTCTGCGTCCAACTAGCGACACTATGCGAGGTTCTCGTTTACGCCATTTGATATCATTAATCTTTAATTTGTATGTTTTTCTCACCAGTAAATACTATATATTACGAGACGCTTTTTACAAGTAAACATCGTGACGATCAGTATAATTCTGACAATATTTATCACTTCCTTGCGTGATCTATCTAAGGCTTGTCTAAGAAACTTCTAAGAAGATTATCTAACAATGAAGCCTGCGGCGCATGATGCTTTTTTCCTGTTGGAAATTATACCACACAGAACGTAAAATTTCCAGTAATTTACTAAAACGCAAGCAATCCAGCAGAAAAACATGCATTGTGTGCCGCGGGCTTAAGAATACTTTCATATTGCGTGGAAATGTACGTTACCCGTGCCTAGAAGTTCTCCAAGTTCTCGTAGTCCGAATTTCCATTTGCCTCATCCGTTGTGCTCACTTTACGGCGTGGGACCACCTACGCACATCGAATGTCGATTAGCAAACCGCAATAAGTTATCGAATGCCATAGCTAGCGGCTATGTGCGTTCCAGCATTACTGGCTCATTTGATTCACACTGTCCGTAATTTCGGCCTCGCGAAAGAATAATGGCGAAATACGCAGACTTTCACCCGGAGGGGGTTGGTCTACGTTGCGGGACGGCTCGATCTTATGGATGCACCTGCCGAATTTACATGACACTCGAGCTTAAGCCGTTTAGCCCGAATAACCGATCCACGCGAGACAATGAATAGCCCCTTCCATTTCTTCGTCCCTCTATATCGTGTATAATCATTATATATATAATATATAAGTTTGCGAATACACGTATAATTTGGGCTTCAAATGTTGAATTATAATTCTCTAATAGTAGTAATATATCAGATAATTTCTCTAACCTCGAAATTAAACTTAAAAATTGTTTTAGAATTGAAGTCTTAAATATTCCGCGTTATCTACAATAAATCTATATTTCCATAAGATTTCGAAGAAGAGATATACTACCAATATACGCAGATATCTGATACGTTGCGAGTATGGAACAGTAATCGTCATAAATATCTAACGATTGCGGAAAGAATCAATCAATATAATCGCGACACTAAATCTCTATCAATAATTACATCGACGAAAATTAACTCTGTTTCCTTGGATCAGTATAGCATGTATATCGATATGCAAATAATGATGGTAATGCTCGAAGGCTACTGATTAGTATCGCAACAGGCATTAAATTTAACGTGAAGAGTTGATTAAAAAATTACGCAATTAAAAAATTATTTCTTAACGATAACGTGAAGTCGAGCATTCCGAGTTCGGAATCGTTTAATTTGAAAATTACCGATTAAAATTTTTTTCAATCGGAGCTATCATTTCTCATAACATCAGGTACGTGTCATGGAAGGCACTGATTTCTCTTTAATCTCAGCGATTCACTTCACACGAATGAACGCGAGTCGAGCGGACAGACGCAGAAAAGGAACGTGGACGATTTATGCGACGTTTCAACATACCGTGATGTTGACGATTTAGATTTAGTACTCAGAGGAAAATCCTGATAAATTCTTAGACGAAAAGTAGCGGTTTCTCAATGTCCGCAGCCGAACATGCGTCCGCAAATACGATAATCATCTATAAATTTAATAAACGGATGGACATAGATTTCTTTGGAATTCCGCTT